>NC_136420.1:114490080-115100080 GCF_052625555.1 Lactuca saligna | reverse complement strand
TCAGCAAATTGGGCTGACTCGGTCAGACCTTTGGTGTTTGATTTGAGTTTTCTCAGTAAGATCTGCTGACCCAAATCGCTTTCTGGCTCAGTTTTTAAATAGTTGTTGACTGGAAATTAGACAATATTGCCCTTATCTTGCCCCTACGTCGTTATTATTTCTTTCCACATTCGCTTCCCTTCCAGTGACCTAAAAGCACAGCAACCGCCAGGAAGAACTCCACAACATTGAACGCCAAACACTCGGACCAGTCGGACCTGTGCCATCGCCGAACCTCTGCCGCTGGATCGCCGGACCTCCGCCACCGCCATCAGTGACGCCTTCTCGATCCATCACACAGGTTAGATAATTTTTCTGTTAATAATTTTCAAAATCAAATATCATTTATGCTTTGATGGTATGAAATTTGTAGTTCTTTATGAAATCAAATTAGTATTTGTTAGAATATTATGAATTCTCAACTTGTATGTTCATATGATAAGCTTTTTTTGTTCTTTTTTGTAGTTCTTTGTGTACAAGAATTGAAATCTGAAATTATTTGTTAGAAATCTGAAATTGTTTGTTCTAATATGATGAATTTCGAAATTATATGTGAATTGGAAGTTTGTTTATGTTTTGTTTTGTAGTTCTTTGTGTATAAGAACTGAAAATTGAAGTTTTTTTTTTCTAATGTTATGAATTCTAAAATTGAATGTGAATTGGTAGTTGTTTTTTGTTTTTTTGTTTTTTTGTTTTTTTGTTTTCTGAATTTGAAGTTTTTTTCTCCAATTCACATTGGAAGTTTGTTTCTCCGGTTCATATTTTATAGCTTATGAATTGAAATTGAAAGTGAATTGGAAGCTTTTTTCTAAATTTTGATTTTATAGCTTGTGAATTGAAATTGAATGTGAATTGGAAAATACAAGTAGGGTTGTAAATCAAAATTTTGGCTGTTTTTTTTTTTCCTAATTTTATAGATTTGATATTGTTGACCTTAATTGTTAGCTTGTTATCTTTTGTGAAATTGTTAGCTTGAATATTGATGTTTTGTGTATAAGTTATCAAATCATAATTTAGGATGATGTTAACTTCCTTGGTTAAAAATTGTTTTATGTTAAAAATTGTTCTTTAACTTGATAAAAACTATGATAAATTACTATAAATATTAATGTTTTAGGATGTTGGTTTGAAACGAGAGTAAGGACAAAACTTTTCTTGATGCATGCATCCATGAACTAACCACTAATGGTCGTGAGGGTTCTGGGCTTAAGGCAAGTTCATGGAAGACAATACGCGAAAAATTGATAAACGAACACGGTAAAGAGGTTGATCAGAAGCAAATGAGAAACCACTTTGACTACTACAAATCAAAGTATGTTGCTTGGGTGAAACTCAAAAACAAAACCGGCAATATATATGATCCTATAAAAAATAAATTTAATTTGACCGATGAACAATAGAAAAAAGAGGGGAAGGTAATATTTTTTTAATCAATACTATTATGATTATTTTTATAACATATACTATTTGATTAAATTTTTTTTTTTAATCAATACTATTATGATTATTTTTATAACATATACTAATATTTATAAAAATTGTAAACAGTTGAACAAGTTCGTGTTGTCATTGAAAACTAAACCCCTATTGTTCCCTGATCTTTGCACCCAACTATTTGAAGGGTCGACATCAACCGGATTTCAAAGTTGGGGGCCGTCTTCTACACTCCCTCGTCCTGTAGAAGAGTTTAGTCCCCATGATTTTGATGATGATGTTCCAATGGAAACCTCAACACAACATGTAGGTGCAAGTGAAGAATCTTCAGGGCGTTCAAAAAATAAAGAAGTTGGTGGAAACAAAAGAGTTGGTGGAAAAAAAAAGAGATGCAAGGGCATTAGAAGTTGAAGAGGAGATTGTCAAGCTTGCAAGGTCGTTACTGGAAAAAAAAATGAAAGAATTGAAAAAAGTGAAATGGATAAGGATGTTGATGCGTGTATGGAGAAATTGAACAAAATGGAATGGGGAGAAGAAGATGAAAGACAAAAGACCGCTCTTTTGCTATTTGGTGACTTTCGCATAGTAGTTGTGAGTCATGGGTGATGGGTGCGGGTAGGAAGTATGGTTACCTTTGATAGGTGCGGGTAGAAAAGTTTGGATACTAGTTTTTTTTTTTTTTTATGATGTTTACTAGTTTTCTGGATCCTATGTTTGATGACTTTTTTGGATGATGTTTACTAGTTTTTTGGATCCTATGTTTGATGAATTTTTGGTTTACTAGTATTTCGTTATATAACGTTTGTTATATGACTTTTGTTACTTTTGATGTTGTTTACTCATTTTTTTGGTGCATTATTTTTTTTTTACTTTAACATGTTACCTAATTGTTTGTAACAGATCAAGTATGGTTTCTGATGGTGAAGTTGTAGCTTTTCTTTTACTTGTGTTTTATTGGTTGAGGTCAAACCGGCGCAGACTAATCAGAATTCATAGAATTAGAGATAACAATTCAAGCAGGTATGCATATACACAAGATTTGATGTACGGAGACCCTACACAATGTTTTGATATGATGTGTCTTACACAAGAGGCATTTGCATTATTATGCAATCATTTTACCCAAAAAAAAATTGGTTGCAATCTAGTAGGACAATAAGCATTGAAGAGAAGATGACTATCTTCTTACATGTTATAGGACATAATGAACGTTTTCACGCGGTTAAGGGAAGATTTTATCACTCCACACAAACGATTCATCAATGTTTTCACGAGGTCCTAACAGCAATGATGTGTTTTGCAAAAGAAATTATAGTATCAATAACTCCTAACCCAACAAGACATAACTCGGAACGACATAGACGGTTAAAAAATATTTTTTCCGGAGCAATTGGTGTATTAGATGGAACTCTTGTACATGCGGTTGTACCTGTTGATCAACAAACTCGTTATAGAGGAAGAGGAAAAGGAGAATGTTTTCAAAATGTAATAGGAATTTGTGATTTTGATATGATATTCACCTTTGTTTGGGCTGGATGGGAGGGTATAGCACATGATTCAAGAGTTTTGAAAGAAGTTACATTCAATTCGACTTCTGGATTTCCATTTCCTCCACCAGGTTTGTAATATTTATATAATTTTTATTATCTATCTTCTTTATACAATACGTGTCATTATATAATGTGTCACATTCTTTTGTAGATAAATATTACCTTTGTGATGTCGCATATACAAACACTCGTGGGTTTATTGCTCCATACCGCAATACTAGGTATTGGTTAGCCGATTTTTGAAGAGGCAGACCTTTAACTAGAGAAGAAAGGTTCAATCATGCTCATGCACAACTTAGAAATGTTATTGAGCGTGCTTATGGTGTATTGAAGGCGAGATTCCCAATCTTAAAACAAATGGCTCCTTATCCTTTTACAGTGCAAAGAGACATAGTCATTGCTTGTGTCGCGGTCCATAATTTTATAAGGAAATACAATATAGAAGATGACTTGTTTAGAAATTTTGAGGACACTATGGTTACTCCTGACGTCCAATGTGGGAGAATTGATAGAGAAAACATACAAGGCATAGAATGGGGTCCAGAAGCCGTTGAATATATTCGTGTTTTGCGTGATCAGATTGCAAATCGACTACTTTCACCTACTTTACATTAAATTATGTTATTTTAAATTTCATTATGTTTTTATTTGGATATTAAAATATTTATCTTTAATTTACATTTTGTATGACATTTTTTATTTGTGTGTAATTTAGATTTTGTATGACAATATGTATATTTTTATAATTATTCAGCAAATATATATAACAGAAGGGTAAAATGATCATTTTTCATCACTCAGCACATTTAGTCAGATTCACAATCAAACAACAGGATTTCTTACCCAATCAGGATTTCTTACCCAGACAGACCTTTCTCAATCAGCAACTATCAAACGAAACCTAAAATGTGATATAGTTACAAATCCAAACTTACATATAAAAGAAGAGAATATATTGAAATTGATTCCCTTACACGCATATTTAAGTCGGCCAGATTATAACTTCACATTTAGGTTCGAGATTCCAACATAACAAAAACTCTTATGAAATCACATTTTAACCTTTTAGAAGCAAGTTGGCATAAACAAATCTTTGTTAATTCATTCTCTTTCACATGCTAAAAGCACATCTTAAGGCTGTCACTTACCATTAATGCCTACTTCTCACATGGTAGCCAAGAGCCTAACCCAACCAAAAGCACATTAGCACAACAAGAAACATGATAATACGCCAAAATATGCCCACAAACACATAAACATAATGCTTTAGATTCTCTTGGGCAATTTACCAAACACTTGGTGTGCATGAAGAACCCCAATGTTCTTGTACAGAAACCCACAACAAATAACAATCAACTTCATAAGACTTGAAAACAAGAACAAGAGTACAAAAGTCCATAAGATTCAATAATCATTCATTCCCTTCAAGATCAACTACAGTGTAAAAAATCCCCAAAAATTCTATAACTTTTTGAAATACAACAGTCAAGATTCCATCCCATGATTTCTTTTAACAACAAACATTTTGAAATCTACCAAGGCTTAAGATCAGCTAAAGGACCTGCAGTCCAATTCAACACCTTCTCCCCTTTCCTCAAATAAACACTCTTATCATGAGGCAACTTACGTGCAAGCCCATTCAAGATCTGATGAAAAGCATCACCTGATTGAGCAGGATGAGGGAACAACATGGCCTGTTTCATTGAAGGATTAGCAAGCAATCTCTGTTTTCTCAATATCACTTCTGTTGGAATTGATGTCAAAATAGTGTCCAAATTTGGAACATCTTTTTCATCCACATACACACCAATATCTTCCCATGGAATCGCATCAGCAAAAGGCAAGACAATGTCATCTGCTATGATGACTGGAATGCAACCAAATATAACAGCTTCAACTAATCTTGGACTCCATGGGGCCCACCCAAGTGGACATAAGCAGAAAACAGCTCTTTGCATGTCTTCATAGTATGTTGTTGGATGTTCTGTTGAGATGTCAAAAAGAGGATTGTCTTTGAAGTTTTCCCACACTGCTGCTCTTGCTCCTCTGCAATTTTTAAAAAAATATGATTTTTTAATAATTACATAACCTTGCATAATTTTAAGAATATAAGAAACACATATGACATACCTTGCATAATAACCACCTTCAGGGTCATTTCCTACATCATAAAACAAGCCTCTAAAGTAAACAAAAATAGATCTTGGAATACTTGGAGGGATCAAATGAGACTGCATCTTTTGTGGAGGGGCATAAGGGGGAACTGTAATTGAACCCTCTTTCAAACAAACATGATTCCTTTGACCAAATGTTTGAACCAAAGTAGCCCTTTGAAGAAGAGGAAGAATCCCTCTTTCAATAGCCTTTTCTTCCTACAAAAAAAAAAAAAAAAATCAAAAAGTAAACACAAAGTGACAAAACCACAACAAGATAGAAACCTAAAAGATTCAGATTCATTATTCACTTACTTGATAATGAAAACAAGCACCAAAATCATGTGGAACAATGAAGAAATGATCAGCTCCTTCGGTTCTATTCCAATAAGGCCAATTGGAGGAAATAAGTTGAATTGCACTTCTCATCATACGAGGTGATTTGAAAGGTAAAGGGAGGCCATTTGGTGTTAGGTCACAAGTGGTGTAAACAGGGGTGTAAAACCAATCGGCTTCTTCTGGATTTAGGGTTCTAACAGGGCTTGATAACAGGAATCTGTGCATGTAAATTTCAGCTGCAAACATGTGGTTGAGACATCGAGGGTCTTTTTGTAATATTTTCTTGTTGTATTTACTTGGAAGCTCATAAACAAACACTTTTAACCTTCCAACTGGATCATCTTCCAATACATCCCCTGCACTACCTACATTGCACAAATTTAACTAGGATTAGCGCCGAATGGTGTTAAGCCCATGTAAAATGACCATTATGCCCTTTTCTTCTTCATCTTCTTCCCTCGAAACCATGAAATGAATTGGGTTTTAAATGGTTCAGCCAAGCCTCTAGGTTTTCATCACAACTACCCTACTTCACAACATAACTAATGGAGTACAGATTTTGCTAAGAGTAGCTTGTCAATGATGATTTGATCCTAAGTTATCCAGGAGAAAAGGAATACAAATCCAAATCTAACAAATATAAGATCAATATCGATGCAGAATCTAATTACTTGCGTTATGATGAAGCTGTTCATTCAGACCAAAAACCAATAACAGAAACAACAGCAGAGAAAAGAAAGAAACGAACTATACAGCTTCATAAAGTTTCGCATCAAGTCAACAGTTATGCAGGGCAAAACCATGGGTTTGAATTAGGGTAGAACTCATAGTCCGTGAGACAAAAATCGGGCCAGATCAAGAGCTCATAAGTTCAAATGGAACCCAAATCTCTAAATCTAACGATCATTTCACCAAAATAGAGAAATTAAAAGGTTTGGAATTGAAATTACCTGAAATTCTCTCGGTTTTTTGACCTTTACGAAGCTCAAAAGCATCAAGATTCAACACGATGGCAGACAAAACCAGCAAAATAAAACCCCAACTCCGATTCCTCATCTTTAGCCTTCTTCAATAATCCTTCAAATCTACAAACAAGAAGTGCAACTACAGAGTTTTTTGTTTTGGGTAATGAGATAAAACCACAACGTTTTATTTACTTAAATGGGCGAAGAGATAGTTGGAATGTCATTAGACGAGGTAGTTGTTGGATTGGAAGAAGACCCTTTCTTGCAAATTAGGTTTTGGAATCGAAAGGGGGAATTGATAAATAGAAAATAGAGAGAGATGGGTATGTGAAAATTGCTTAAAGAAACAGGGAAGAAGAAGAGGAGAGGGATGCATCTAAGGTTGGTTTGGTATGGTTATCAAATCTGTTGGGACTTCTTGAAAACTCATGATCTTTTACAAAACTAGCTGTTGCAACATCCTTGTAAATCGATAATATATTTGTATACGCAAAAGGGTTTTTATATTTTCACATACAGTGGGGAAGTATAGTTGACAATGACGGTGGAAGAAAGGAAAGACTTTCTCTCAATCTGAAAGTGAGATGAGAGCTGGAGCTGGAGGGTTACCGTCAAAGACGTTTCTAATTCTTGATTGCATTAAATGGTTTATCAACCATTTTAACACTATAAATCTCATCTTATGTGTTGTTGACTTATTGTTACTCATTAACTTCAAAATACTTATTATTTTAAATATTAACTTTATTTTATAGAAAACTTATATGATCATCATCATACTTCCTACTACCACTAACCGTGAAATACTTATCACTAAATAGTAGGGTTTGAATTGATCGGTACCAATTCATTTTTTCATTAAACTGTATACCGTACCAATTATAATTGCTACAAAAAAAAATAAATAAATAAAAAGATCTACAACTAGCGTATCAAGTATAGTTGGTATCAATTTATTTAGCTACCAATAAATTTGGTTGGTACATGTTGGTAATGGTTTATGCCAACATGTATGGGGTTTTGTGAATGACGATTTTCATGTTTTTGAGCATTGTGAAACTTCAATGGGGGTTTTGTGAATAGGAGCTTTCCAATGGTTTGAGATTGAAAATTCATTCCAAAATGATTCTATTAACTTCTATCATCAGTTTATAAGTTAAAGCGGTGTGGGAATATTGAACACACCAATATAAGTTTAAGACTTTAACATTTACTAATTCAGTAAATACTAATATCAAAACTCGTAAATCATAAGCACCAAACATACTAAAATTATACATACATATATATATATATATATATATATATATATATATAATTGTTTGGTATGGTACTACCATGGTATTGAAAACTTTATACCACTACCGTACAATGATTTCGCATTTGGTATGGTACTACCAATCATACATATTGGTTACTAAACATATTAGTTACCGATATTCTTAATTCAGTTGGTAACATGTTGGTTGGTTTTTTGTGGTACATATTTGTCAATCCTACTACATACACCATTTCACCTCATTTTTATAATTAAATTTAATTCAAAAATACATTAAAACATATAAAAAAATTTAAATACTAATAAGTGGTTTAATGGTCAAGTAATTAATTATACAAATAAGTGATTTAATAATAATAATAAGAATAATAATTTAAATAAATCAAATTACTTATTAATTAGGAAATATAAATCCAAGGTTTAATTTGTCATTTTAGAAACTATCTATGTTAAAGGATTTCTAATCATGGGTGCTTTCTGCCAATAAACTATATCTCAGGGATCAAAGTTACCAAGACTTGAAAAGTTATGTCTTCTTCCCCAGCAAATGGACGCAGCTCGCAAGAGCTCTTTTATCAGTTTTGGTCCTTCAAATCAGGATTCATTTGAAAGCAAATTTATTTTAACCTCAAATTCTGAAAAGTTCTTTTGATGCAAAAAGAGAAAGCAAGTCGTGATCCTTCTCCAACAACGTCTTCAATGGTCAAAATGAGCAATCCAGCCATATTAGTTGTTTAGTTTCGTGGTGGGCACAATTGAGAACCACGACCACGACAAACCATGATGGTCCGGGCTAGTGTGCACGAGCCATGGTCGTGGCCAGCTAAATCACAAAACTCACCATGGTCCGTATACCAGATGGTCTAATGAGAAACTCACTCGTTTTTCAATTGAAGTACATGGTTCAAGTTTCTATCTAAAATATGTGAAATTATGAGTTGTTTGGAAGTAGATTAAATTTTATATTTAAAAAAAGTTGATTAACATTTTTGTTTTTTTAATTAACAATTTTATTTTAACATATCTTTAATATCTATAATGATATAGTTATAACTCTCAAATCTAATCTATATTTTTTACTTTATCTTTATCTTTATCTTTATAACTTTTATAATAAAGGTCATGTAAATCAACATGGTTCGGTATAAGTCATATATTTTGAATCATGTTCATTTGAAACTTCAAATTCTTCAAATTACTTTACTTAATTGATAGATTAACTGAAATAAGTATATAAATATATTAATATACGTGCAAGTTAGGAATAGTGAACTTTAGACATTTTAGGTTTTGGCCACAATAATTTATGGAGCCTGACAATTTTGGTCCTTGGATTGCTACCGCCTTGAAGTCGATGCCAGCCGATTTGAAGTTGGTGTCGATTTGGGGGTCACCGCATCTTCTTCTAATATGTTTTCAGCACAAATCGGTCCACCGTCTCATCTAGATAGGTAACCCTTCATCCATTTTGCTTCATCCATCCAAGACGACATCTTTTTTGCATCTCTATCTACTCGATTAGGGTTCCACCGATAGTCACCACTTTTCCCACCCAACTTCCATTATTCAGTTGAAAATGCTTCGATGATTTCCTCAAAACTTTCACCCGAACCATGGTGGAACTCCCCCATACCAAAACACGGTGTGCCACCGTTACCGTTGTGCAACGCCATCATCCTTTTTTGCACCTACACTGAATGCCAATTGTATAAATAACATTAAAGTGTGTTAAAGAATCATAAGCGAATTTCATTCTTTCCCAAATCAAACTTTGTTATCGAGCCTTTCCACGAGTCTATGTATCTTCTACACATGAGCTGCCAAGTTAGGAATAATGAACTTTAGACATTTTAGGTTTTGGCCACAATAATTTATGGAGCTTGATAGTTTTGGTCCTTGGATTGCTACCGCCTTGAAGCCGATGCCAGCCGATTTGAAGTTGGTGTCGATTTGGGGGTCACATCATCTTCTTCTAATATGTTTTAAGCACAAATGGGTCCAATGTCTCATCTAGATAGGTAACCCTTCATCCATTTTGTTTCATCCACCCAAGACGTCATCTTTTTTGCATCTCTTTCTACTCGATTAGGGTTCTACCAATAGTCGCCACTTTTCCCACCCAACTTCCATTATTCAATTGAAAATGCTTTGATGATTTCCTCAAAACTTTCACCCGACCCATGGTGAAACTCCCCCATACCAAAATACGTGGGCCACCGTTACCGTTGTGCAACGCCATCATCCTTTTTTGCACCTGCACTGAATGTCAATAGTATATATAACATTAAAGTGTGTTAAAGAATCATAAGCGAATTTCATTCTTTCCCAAATCAAACTTTGTTCTCGAGCCTTTCCACGATTCTATGTGTCTTCTACACATGAGTTGCCACACCCCGACCGAGGTAGCGGAACACGACGAGTTGTGAGACTAAGTTCATGGATCACTTGTAAACTGAATATATAGCACAAGTACGACAATAAACAATATAGCATTCATGTTCCATCTTGATATTTGAATACAAGGTTTTTACAAATAATAACAATTCATTAATTTCCTTAACCTTTAGGCATATAATACAACAACAAATAAATAGGTCACTTGTAATACAAAATCCATCTTGAATGTTTGTTTAGTGATTTCCTGATAATACATGTAGTTTTGAGGGTCAACACAAGGTTGGTGAGAGTTACAGGTTTTCTGTTAACAACAATAATACTTTTAATAATTCTAAAAAGTATTATCTTTGTATGTATAACAATAGTTAAAAGTGTGTTTGCAAAGAGTCTTTGAAAGTCAAAGTGTATCTTTGTATAAATAAATCCATACTTAAAATTGTATTTGTAAAGAAACTTTGAAAGCCAAAATGTATATTTGTATAAGTAAACTCATACTTAAAAATAGTTTCAAAAGTAACCAAGACCATGGTTTATAGTGAGTGTGTGTGTGTGTGAGAGAGAGAGAGAGAGAGAAAGAGAGAGAGATTCCAGTTAATGTTTATAGTGAGTCCTATAATCGAGCTATGTGACTGCATGTACCCCCTACAATGTTTTATTGGACGTTGTAGTAACACTTGTAGACATTTGTCACCCGCTTCGATTGATCGGTCGAGGTTGTGGCTAGCAACCAAAGGTGGGGATGTCAACCCCGTATAGATCTATACATATTTATCTCGCTCCAAAGATTAACGGTTATAGTAATACGGGTATGCTTAGTGTTTAGACTCAATTAATGAATATAGTCTCACACTCTCACTAAAAAACATTTAACTAAAAAGTATGTGAATAGCTCTCAGTCCTAACTTAATTATGGTTAAGGCACTAGGCATAATGAATTTCATTGTATAAAATTTATAAAGCCAAGTATGCTTGATATGTATGTAAAATGTAATGTACTCGCTTTTATAAAGATGTATGCTTCAAAGTAACGAACATATGTACATGTATAAACTTTATGTATTTGAAATATAAATATACATGAATAGTAATAGCTTGAATCCTTAAAATACTACAAAGTTTTATACCATGTTTATTACAATATACAATGTCACATAAAGATCATATATTTTTATATCATGCAACATTTGTTGTGTGGAGTAGTTATTTTACAATAAAATAACCATAATACGTATATAAAAAGTTTATACTAGTTTTATTTGTAACAATATAATAAATTGTTAAATAACATTTTTATAAACTAGATTTATTGTATTTTTGTATAAAGTATAATATATTTGTATAAAGAAAATATATAGGCACATGTGTCCCCCCCTCCTCGAAAATAATTAAAAATATTAAAAAGGGGACGTAAGCACTCACCCTTAAAGCGTAAGTTCAATTTTTGCGGAATCGGTTCGTTTTGGGAGATTCGTAGTGAGAAACTACAATCGACACCTTATTTTGTTTAAACCAACCCACCGAGAAAATTTTTGTTGCTGAATTAACAAAAAGGGTTTATTTTAATTAATTCACATATTTGAAGGGCCTGTTTTAGTAAAATAATAAACCAAAAATGACCTTTTTGATCAATCTTTTCGAATGAGGTTGTTTGAATTTAAAGGTTACAAATGTAGGGGTTAGATCTGCCAAAACCCGTAAGTTAAAAATGGATTGGGGTACATGAGAAGGAGGCGCGAAGGCAGGGGTTTCTTTGGGCCGTTGTTTGTCGATCTATCGCAAGGAGAAGCATCTCCGATTCTTATCCTCGTATAATCGGGGATGGGAGGATTCGATCAAGCAAGGGAGTGGATGAACAAGGGCTACCGCCGATTGAAGTTACGGCGGTGCTCGACGAGCGCGGGGGGAGGAAGGCATCGATCTCCGGCGAGTTCCCCCTTGGTCCATCTGTTTCGTCACTGGCGGTCATGAATCGAGAGGAAGAAGAACAAAACGACAGAAGATGGTAGGAGGGTCGTCTTGTGGTGTTTGATCGAGGAAAGAAGAAGAGATGTGCCAGAGGTCTTGCTTGGTCATAGATAGAGGAAACAGGTGAGGGAATGGGGCTACATTCGGCAGTTTGATTTTTCACAGGAATGAAGCTAAAGGAGAAGAAAGGCTGGTCCAACTGATGGGAAAGAAGTAGGAAGCAAATCAAGGGTTGTTGCCCTTCTTGTTCGCCGGAAAAAAAAAAAAACGAAAACCACTTTCGGTGAGGTCTTTTGGCAGAAATTTAAGGGTTGTTTTGTTGTTGAGATTCACAGGAAAGAGTAAAGCAACAGCAATGGTGAGGAGGAAGAGGGGAAGCAGAAATCAGTAGCAGGGGCGTTGTGAGTGTTCTATTGTGTTGAAGGTGGAGCGCATGAAATCTACAAATCAAATGAGGGATTTAAGAGTTTTTATTTGAGCTTGAAAACTAAAGAAAATCTAATACCTGTTAAATTTTGATGTGCAAGATTATTAGTTTTTTTCTTATCAGTTGATTGTAATTGTACAGATCCTTCTATGATTACTCTCAAAATCTAAAGAGTTGGAGTACAATTGAAATAGTTTTCTAAGGCTAAGGGACACTCCTAGGGCTAAATCCTTCTATCATTATGCTCAATATCAAAAGAAAAGAGTTTGAGTACAATTGAAAAAGTTTTCTAAGCCTAAGGGACACTCCTAAGGCTAACGGGACCTTTCTAACATCCACAACAATATAAAATTGATTCGATACAATAATAAAAACACAACAATATAAAATTGATTCGATACAATAATAAAAAAAAGAAATGATAAAAAGAGAAATAATTTAATAATTTCATTCCATAATGATTCGAAAAGACTTTCATATTAAAACGAAATTAAATGACCCAGTTCTTATTATTCGTTTCTAAGTTGAGTTGAAAAATTATCCAAGAATGAATTCACTGATTGGCGGTATGGGTAGATGTTAGTTTAATGGACTGTGAGTGATGACATGAACAAGAGTTGAATGAGAGAGTTACATAATCATTGAGTGGTTTAATAGATTAAATTTTTCTTTTTCAATTAAATTTCAAACCAAATATAAAAATCCATTAAACTTTATAGAGATTAATGGAGTGTTGATGTTAAAGAGTATAATTAAATAAAAAATGAAATTTTAATGTGTCAATAATGTGATAATCTATTGAACTGTTAGAGTTCAATGGATTCAATGGATTATAGATGTCCTAACATCTTGTCACGTCAAATTTTTTAGTGACATATCATTTTTGATCACTTAACATGGAGTGGTAAAACTTTTAGAATTCTATTTTGTTATTTTCTTTTTCTAATATAATTAAACTACTTACATTTTTTTGTTCACAAATATAAACAAATTTTATTTTTTTAAACCAAATACAATAATATAATATAAATTATATTTTTTTAAACTACATAAAATTAATATAATATAAGTTATATTTTTTAAACCCCAAACAATTTTATTTTTTGAAATTAGTCAATAATGGAACCAGGTGGCAAGAGAGTGTGTATGTAAATTATGATAATGTTTAAAAACCTTTTTTTTTGTTAAGAAGTTAGACAGAAATTAAATTGTCAATTTAACTTTGGGTAGATGGGGAATTAAAGTCAATCAACCAATTTAAGCAAGTCAAAAACACTGTAGTGACGATTTAATCGAGTATGAATTACAAGATCAAAGTAATGTAAAAATTAAGAACACAAAATCTAAATATAATCTGGTTGGCTCAATTATGCTTTCAAGGAATACAGAGAAGAAATAGAGAGTACAAGATGAATTGCAAAAGTTTTCTCTAACTATAGTACTCATCCCATACTTATAGGGATTGAGAAAGCATACAAAAAATATAAGGGACTAAAACTCTAAAGATTCGATACAAAAATGCCATTATAATAAATTTAACATACAAACATTTGATATTACGCATGACCTAGACAATCTTCGACATCTCACAACAACATTCAGTCTCAACATTCTCCCCCTTTGTGAGAAGTGTCGAATCTAAGTCATCAGCATCTGAGCAGCTTGATGTATCATTCTTCGAATCTCAGTATACCAATTAATCACCTTGCGAATTTCAGCTTTGTCACCTTCATTGTTCTTTGCACAACTGTTCATGCAAACAATAAGGTTTGTGTAATGCGGTGTGGTATATCTTTCAACATCACAAGCTTGGAACAAAAACTTCGTAATCTTCCCCTTTTTATTCTTTCCAACGAACACTATCCCTAAAGGCTTTAAGCATCTCTCCTTCATAACTCTTCAAACTAGCCTGAATTTTTAACATCGATTGTGGCACAGTGATTTGTTTACCAATGGCCAAGGCTAATTCGACATCAGCTAAAGCTAAGTAGTCATAGTAATTATCTATGAACAACTTGATATGAGCAAATCTAATAAAAAATTCTTCTTCGCTTGTTAACTAAAGCTTCGAGAAATCAGTTCCCTTCAGAATTCTTGCAACACATATTAGATCATGAACATTCATTAAAGGGAAGTCAGCCACTAAGAAATCGAATGTAACATTATTCGATCTGACTGCATGAAATCGATAATTCTGCAACACACCCTCGAAGAAAACATCTTTGGATATGTTGAGAACATGAACTATCTTGACAAGTGACCAGATCTCATCTTCCCTTTTTCCCAGAACTACATGGAAAGGAATCTTCATTCTCTAAAATTCTTCTTTATCTTCAAATTTATTAGCAATTTGATACTGTGCAACCATAAACATCATCTTGTTTATTGGAAAATCCAACTGATTGAAATCTGAATTTTCTGTGGCAAAGCTCTTCTTAGGAATCGTCTCAAAATCATGCATCTCACCAGTTATGACCTGAGCTTATATATATTCATAATAACAGTGTTTCGAAGGATCACCCTTGTCAAGACTAGGATGATCATTGGCCTTTTGTCGAAGGATGCTTTGTATTTTCTTTGCTTCTCCATCTCTTTTTCAACTGTTGCTTTCTTTTCTTCTTTAGTGGGTTCAGTAGAAATGCCTTTGCCTTTGTTTTTCAACTCTTCTGTTGATGGAGGTGGTTTAGAATAACTTGAACCTCCAACTTTAGAATCAATCACAATTCCTTTTGTTAAATGTAACATCCCGTTTATGATAGAATAATTAAATAATAAACCCAGAACCCCAAGAAGTAACTATTATTATTATTATTATTATTATTATTATTATTATTATTATTTTATATTATTATAGTCCAAAATCAAATAATAATTAGTGGGGTGTTGGTTTCGGGGAGCCAAATGACATGACTTGGAGTTTCGGGGTTAAAGTGTAATTTCGGGACTTATTTTGAAAATAATTTTAGGAGGTAGGATGTAAATGGTAAATTATGGATCTGCTTTGAAAGAAAAAGGAAAAGGAGGGGCTAATGTTGTCATTATGGGGTGTAGTTTATGTGAAGCGGGTATTTAACCTCCAGGTTCCGTCCAACCCTAACCCTAATTGATGCTTCAGCTGCCATCTTCTTCTCCATCGCCCAACCGCCACCTCACTTCATCATCTTGCTGCTCCTACTAACCAAGGTCACCGACGGACCATTGCTATCGGCAAAACATCCCTTGCTGTTGTTTCATTTCTGACGACGGCAGATCGTTGCGATGGATGCTGTCGTTTGCGGTTAGAAAAGAATAGGCCTCCTTTTCCGTTCATGTTTTGGTGCTAAGTCACCGCCACCAAAGTTGTTGCCGATGAATCCCGGGGCTGATGAAGGTCGATGTCATGACTGCATTGTTGTCGTTCTCGAAGTCGCGTCCCACCTCCTCTTGTTTCATTGAAAACCACGTCACTGGTGCCGCCAAACGCTGTGCCGCCTCCGATGTGAACCACTACTACTGCCCGCCACTCCAAGCCGCCGCCGCCGTTGATGCAATTGTGGAGGTTGTTGTTGCTCGCATTGGATCACGTCCCTTCTCCTCCATCACAATGCAACGCCGACGACTGCTAGCACTACTATCGTTTGCAAGCTCAGCCGCTACCACCGTCGTACGCCATTAGGTGGGCAGTGGTGTTACTATTACGGGCATATGTATGTGTATCTTTGGGTGTGTTCCATTCAACGTCGTGTGGGTATGATTTTTCTTGGCCGAAATTCGAAATAGGGTCACCACTACCACCACCGTGAGGTGGTGGCTAGCACCTCCGACCACCACCTTCCACCACAGAGCGGCTGTATGTGTGTGTTTATTTTAGTGTGTGTGTGTTTATTTTAGTGCTTGTGTGTTTATTTTAGTGTGTGTGTGTTTATTTTAGTGTGTGTGTATGTGTGTTTAATTGTTTTTTTTTGTGTTGTATGTTGTAATTGGTAAAGGAATAATGAAAAGAAACTCATAACCACCACCGTGAAGTGGTGACTACCGCCACCAGCTGTCGTGTTGGTGGCGGTGTGCTTAGTTGATTTTGGATTGCTTTTCGAGTGCTTACACACAATTGGACTAGAACCATAAGCACCACTGTGTGGTGGTGGCTGCCGCCGTAAGCTGCCATTGACCACCACTACCCGAGGTGATAATGGGTGGTGCCCGACAAATGAAACCCTAGTAAGCCTAATGGAACCCTAATGGGCCCAATTAAGCCCTAATTGACCTAAAAGCCAAACCATGTGACTAATGGGCTAGTATTGGGTAGGAAACCCTAATTAGGGTTTGGTAAACCCTAATGTCATGAAACCCTAATTTTGGGGATTTTTCGGGACACGCACGAGAATTATTTAATAAACCAAAGATATTAATTAATAATCATTTGCAATTAACTTAAGACAATATTAGGCTTAATGGATAAAGTCCTCAATGGGTTAAGTAAGAAACACTTAACCCTAATCGTCACTTCATGTGAAAACCCTAATTTCACTTGGGCCTTGAGTTAGGCCTTTCTTTTGGGCTTTGGTGATTGGGTTACTGATGGGCTATCCAAGGACAAGTTGTAACGCCCGGGTTTCAGGGCTAAGCATTTTTGTCAATATAATAGTCTAGGTCAACTCTTGTAACTCTTTTTGAATCAATAAAGATGAAATATTGAGTATTATGTGAATTATGTGTGTTTATGTGTTTATTATTTAATTATAAATGTATAATAAAGAATAAAAATGAGTGTCAAAATTAAAGTGTGAGATAATCCCGATATCTCTACATAAAGTTGTAGAATATGTCTCAAGGTTTCCGTACATATAAAGAATGCCGAAATCTGAGCTATAACGAAGAAGTTATGGCCCGCCGAAGTTTTACGGTAAAACCAGCACGACACCGGGAGACGTAAATAGTGAATTTACGATAGAAGACTTTTTAGCCTTAGTGATCTAAACGAAAGTCGTAGAATATGTTAAACTGAGAAAATCCATAAAAAGAACGCCCAAATCTGACTTCGTATGAAAAAGTTATGATTTTTCTAAGATTCGGCTTAGCAGTGCACGACCCGAAACTCGAATTTTAGTTTGAGCGGTTTTTGGCTTACACGACCTAAATGAGAGTTGAATATCTCATTAATAGGAACTCAACGGTAAAAAGACAGACGAAAACGGAGTCCGTATGAAGGAGTTATGAATTCTTCGCGGTCATTTAACAGTCTAAACGCCTCCTACTATTAAATTTGAGATCGGTCGACAATTAGCTGACGGAGTCTAAATGAAAGTTGTAGATCTTGATTTTACCTATACGTGGATATAAAGAACGTCAAAACGGAGCTCGTATGCAAAAGTTATGATTTTTCTAAGTTTGAAGGCTGATACACGATAGGGTGTGACGTGGCACCACCAGAATTGGACACGTGGCACCACCAGAAGGTTGCCACATGCACCAACTCGGCGAGTCATGAATCAGTCTCGGCGAGTCCATCAGATTTCTCCCCTATAAATAGAGGTGCCAGGTTCCCTCATTTCCTCACCCCTCAACCTTCTTCTTTCTCTCTCTAAACTCTCTCTCTAAGCTCCCTAACCCCCCCCCTAAAAGCCTAGGTAAACCCCCTAGCACCCGAAGGAAGCCCCGAGGCTCCCGGAGTCCCTAGAAAAGAGCCTTTCAGCTCGGGAACGCTGCTCCAGCGAAGCCCGGTTTTCGAGAAAAACCCGCTGTAAGTGAGCTGTACCTATCCTATCTTTAGTTTAGCTTATGTTTTAATATAGGAATGTTATTAGGTCCTTAAAATAATTATTTGGGCTATTATTATGAGTTATATTGAGTGTTATTAACGCTTATATAGTAATAATAATAGTCAGATAATTAATTTGTCGTGGTTATCATTAGACTAAACCCTAGTGGTATCGATACGAGGTTTTATCAAAGGAATATCATTTTGAGAGTATCGAAGTGCTGTCCGAGTGCTGAGTCACCACCTAATCAGGTGAGTGCGCAGTTACTTTCAGCTTACACATAGATATGAAGTATTTTATATAAATTACGTGCTATGTGTGCATATTATCAGAATACTTGCTATCTATGCTGGATAAACGTTGTTATACATGTTTACAATGATTTAAACTGTATATGTATTTTATATCTACGAAAATGCTGGGGTAAAATTGATGGGTTTTATACAAACAATCCTAAGTGTGCATGCAACCCTAATTTGGATCTATGTTTTCACTATTAGATACACAACATTATGAACACAAGAATAAAACCCTAATGTGCATTGCTATTTTCGAAATTAACATACAAGGTTGATTTACATACCTCTTGTTGTTATATTGCAATAACAACTTAAATCTTCAAATCCTAAGTCTTGAAAGCAAGCACCACAAGTGTAGTGCCTCTAATGGCTCACAAACACCACAAGCAATTGGAAAGGCTTAAGATAGAGGAGGGAGGAGTTGGAATTCGTCCTTGGGACCTCTTAGGAGCATGTACACGAATTCACAAGGCCTAGGGGTCTTTATATAGGGTTTAGATTAGGGTTTAAGTCCTTATCCTTATCCAGTTACTTGCCCACCAAGTAACCACAAGATAAGCCTTGAAAAACCCTTATCCTATTATCCTTGGACGATTTTAAGGATATCCTTATCCTTAAATTCGTTCATCCTTTAACAAGGATAAATATTGCCCTATCTTGCAACTATCTTATAATTACAATTCAGCCCCTCTAGTTTAATTAATTACACTTGATCACAACATTAATTCCTAATTAATTATTGACCAATATTAATTAAACAAATATGATTTTCCTTTAATATATTATTCTTATAACATATTAATAAATCACAATAACCTCTCTCTCTATTTAATTTCTCCGGTCAAGTTGCTTTGGTGAAGGCAACCCAAAAGGACCATGCACAACCGCGTCAAGTACTTACCAAATATGGTTACGGGCTTAGACACTAATCCAACAGTCTCCCACTTGGATAAGTCTAGTAACCACAAATGTAACGTGCAACCCGATTAGCAATCGTAGCTCTCAAAGACGCTGTCAAACTTTGATCTTATCAGTAACCTGTCCTATAGATAAGGGATCATACAGTCCTCTGTTAGATATCATGCTGACAATTCTATGGAATGATTAGTCAAGCATTTAGGTTTCTCGATCTCCGATTTATTTGACATAGAACTTAATCGAACACATCAATTTAGTTCTGACCGGGCCCGGCACATAAGTCAAATCAAATCATCGAGCGGACGAGATATCTCTTCTACCCTCTTAGGATAAAATTTACAGATAAACTTCGACTTATATGCATTTACTTATTCAATAATCAACTATACACAACAATGCGTTTTATAACATTGAGTTACCAATGCGTTTTCGCATTATCAATGTACAATCAATTAGCAAATAATAAACCATATATCTAGGTTTTAAGACTATATGATATTATCGTCTTACGATCACCTCTTATATATCATATTCCATACGGTGATTCCAACAAGCGCGGGTTTGTTCCAATGCTCAAATCCAGTTCATAAGCACTCATGACCGTCGCAACAATCTTTTGCTATGTCTAATACCATTTAGACAATCTACGCACCAATTCACGACAATCTTCATTCATATCTACTTCCAACATATGAACGATTGTGGACAATTTGAATAATTCGATTATTCCTAATAAACTTAATTATTCTGGAAGTCAAAACATGCAAAGTGAAACAATAGTTAAACAATTAACATATGACAGTAACTTTACTTATAAATAAAACTCCTTTATTTAATCATCAAATGTCAATCTATTATACATTTCTAAAACTATCTAATCTATGCTAATACCATCTTCAGCCCAATACTCCTAGCATGCTACAAGTGCTTAACCCTACTCAGTCCCTTCGTAAGCGGATCTGCTAGGTTATCTTCTGATGATATCCTCTTCACTATGAGTTGTCCTTCTTCTACATGATGTCTGATGAAATGATATTTTCTGTCGATATGTCGAGATCTACCATGATCCCTCGGTTCCTTGGTCAAGGCAACCGCTCCTTCATTATCACAGAAAATCTCCATGGGCTCCTTTATGGCGGGTACAACTCCAAGGTCACCAATGAAGTTCTTCAGCCATATTGCCTCCTTCGATGCTTCACTCGCTGCTATCGCACTTTGAATCAACTACTGTTTCCTATTTGGAACTCTTCCAAGTCACTGCTCCTCCATTTAGGGTAAAGACCCAGCCCGATTGCGAACGGTAGTTGTCCCTATCAGTTTGGAAGCTGGCGTCACTGTACCCTCGCACCTTCAAGTCATCACTCCCTCCGAGGACTAAAAACCATTCCTTCGTCCTCCGAATGTACTTAAGGATATTCTTCACAGCAATCCAATGTGCTCTGCCAGGGTTCCCTTGATATCTACTAACCATGCTCAAAGCAAAGGCTACATCATGGCGAGTACAAGTCATAGCGTACATGATTGAGCCAACTGCGGAAGCGTAAGGAACTCGACTCATTTCAGCTATCTCAGCTTCGGTACTCGGACTTTGAGTCTTACTCAATCTGGCATTACTTTGTATCGGTAATTCTCCCTTCTTCGAGTTTTCCATACTAAAACGTTTTAGTACTTTCTCTAAGTAAGTGTTCTGACTGAGTCCAATTAGTCTCTTACTTCTTTCTCTTACTATCCTTATTCCCAAAATGTAAGAAGCTTCTCCGAGGTCCTTCATAGCGAAGCACTTCCCGAGCCAGGACTTAACCTCCTGCAAAGTCGGGATGTCGTTTCCTATGAGTAATATGTCATCGACATATAAAACTAGAAAGCTTACTATACTCCCACTGGCTTTGACATATACACACGACTCATCTTCGCTTCGTACAAATCCAAACTCTTTGACTTTCTCATCGAAGCAGAGATTCCATCTGCAAGATGCTTTCTTAAGTCCATAAATGGACTTCTCAAGCTTACACACTCTATTCGGATGCTTCGGATCCACAAACCCTTCTGGCTGAGCCATGTAACCATCCTCAGCCAACTTTCCATTAAGGAAAGCGGTCTTGACATCCATTTGCCAAATCTCATAATCATGAAATGCGGCAATAGCTAGCATTACCCTAATAGACTTTATCTTCGCAACTGTTGAGAAGGTCTCATCATAGTCAACTCCGGGAGTTTGAGTAAAGCCCTTCGCAACCAATCGCGCTTATATGTGTGTACCTTTCCATCCACGTCGGTCTTCTTCTTGAAGATCCATTAACACCCAACGGTCTTACGTCCGGGCACATGATCAACCAAATTCCAAACTTGGTTATCATACATGGATTGGATCTCGCTATCCATCGCCTCTTTCCATTTTGCAGACTCCGAGCCTGCCATGGCTTCCTTATAGCTATTAGGTTCATCAAGATTTACTAGTGTACCATCACTAATATACGTGTCCCCTTCGGTAGTAATATGAAAACCATAAAATTGGGGTTGAACTCTAACTCTATTAGAACGTCTAAGAGGTAAGGACTCGTCAATTGGTTCAACCGAAGTTTCCTCCTCGGGTTGAGTGCCAGCGGTGGAGGTTCCTTCATCTATCGACTCTTGAATCTCTTCAAGCTCGATTTGCCTCCCACTGTCCTCTTGGCCTATGAGTTCTCGCTCTCGGAAAACTCCTCTCCTCGCAACAAAGACAACATTGTCCTTCGGTCTATATAAGAGATATCCAAAGGATTTCTGCGGGTAGCCGATGAAAATACATCGCTCACTTCGAGGTTCGAGTTTGTCGTGAGTATCTCGTCTTACGAAAGCCTCGCAACCCCAAACCTTGATATGTGCCAACGAAGGAGCTTTCCCTATCCACATCTCGTGAGGTGTTTTGGCAACCTTCTTAGTAGGGACTCGGTTAAGGATATGGGCGACAGTCTCTAAGGCATACCCCCAAAAAGAGATTGATAGTGAAGCACGACTCATCATAGAGTGAACCATATCCAATAAGGTTCGATTACACCTTTCTGCCACACGATTCAATTGTGGTGTCCTAGGTGGCGTCAATTGTGAAACTATTCCACACTCCTTGAGATATTCGTGGAATTCAAGACTTAGGTACTCTCCTCCTCGATCGGATTGAAGCATCTTGATCTTCCTGCCCAATTGATTCTCCACTTCATTCTTAAACTCTTTGAACTTTTCAAAAGTTTCTGACTTTTGCTTGATTAAATAGATATACCCATATCTACTATAGTCATCGGTAAAAGTCACGTAGAAGCGGTTCCCATCCTTCGTGGTTGATCTAAACGGTCCACATACATCGGTATGTATTAGGTCCAATAAACCTTCACTCCTTTCGCACGTACCAGCGAAGGGTGACTTAGTCATTTTTCCAAGCAAACAAGATTCGCATGTGTCATCTTCCCTAAGGTCGAATGACTCCAACACTCCATCCTTTTGGAGTTGGGCTATGCGTTTCTTGTTGACATGTCCAAGACGACTATGCCACAAGGATGCTTTGTCCAAACTATTGGAAGAATCTATATTCAAAACATCATTTCCTAAATTATCAACAATCATCATAGTTTCATAAATTCCATTACATGGTATAGCTTCAAAGTAAAAGACACCATTTAGATAAGCTAAAATAGAACCATTCTCATTATTAAAAGAAAATCTAAAACCTTGTCTAAACAAACCATGAAATGAAATGATGTTTCTAGCCATTTCTGGCGAATAACAACAATTTTCTAAATCTAAACATAAACTATTCCTAAGCACTAAAGAATATACTCCAATCTTGGTCACAGGAGACGATCTTCTATTCCCCATGATTAGATTTATCCTTCCTTGCTTCACATCCCTACTTCCTTTTAGTCCCTTCACATTAGAACAAATGTGGTAACCACAACCGGTATCAAGAACCCAAGAAGTAGCATGATTAGAATCATTAGATTTAATTGTGTATATACCTGCGAAAGATGGCTTGATCTTTCCTTCCTTGACGGCTTGCAGGTACTCTGGGCAGCTTCTCTTCTAATGTCCTATCTTGTGGCAGTGGTGATATTCAGCCTCCTTAGGGTTAGATCAGGGCTTAGCGGGATCAACTTTGGTCCGACTATAAGAGGCACCATCTCGGGCTTTCACCTTGCGTTGGTTTTTGGACGAAGCCTTCCTCTTCTTTCCCTTCCCTTGACCAATAGCCAAGACAGGAGCAGCGACTGGATTGGGAGTTGGTGCAACAGACTTGTCTTTGAAGTTGCTCTCAGTGACCCTCAAGAGACCTTGGAGTTTGCTTAGGGTGACCTCTTCTTTGTTCATGTGGTAGGTCATCCTAAATTGGTTGTACATCGGAGGCAAAGAGTGAAGCACCATGTCGATCGCTAAGTCTTCCCCAAAGTCAACATTTAACTTGCGAAGGCGGTCGACATACCTTTGCATCTTTTGCAGGTGCACAGTAAGAGATTCTCCATGACCTATTTTAGCGGAAATCATGTTAGTGAAAATCTCATATCGCTCTTGTCTCGTGTTTTGGTGGTATCTCTCCAATAAGTCTTGATGCATCTCGTACGGGTACATGTCCTCATAGGACTTTTGGAATTCGGAGTTCATTGTGGCTATCATGATGCAGTGAACCTTCATTGCATCATGCTCATGAGTCCCAAAAGCACTCATTTCAGCCGGAGTAGCAATTTCAGCATTGATCTTTTCAAGCTTTTCATCGAGGACTTACTCCTTGTCTTCGTAGCGAGCAATTGTGCGAATGTATCTTATCCATTCGCTAAAGTTCGTTCCATCGAAAGTAACCTTTTGGCAAAGGCTCATCAATGTGAAGGAACTATCGGCAGCGTTGTTTGATTTCGACATCTCTAAAAGAAAAAAGGACAAAGATAGATTAGAATATGAATCCCTAATAATCACCCAATAAGAAAATTAGGGCTAGGATCCAACAACAATATTTACATCTTAGAAAAGGGATGCCGTAATCTAAAATGAAAATAATTTGAAGGTAAGTGAATGACGATTCACTAATTCTCCATCATGAAAAACCTAACTCTAAGTTCTAAATGTATTGAGAATTCCTAGGTTCGGATGAGATTCATTGAAACTTTTCAATGGCATGTTTAAATCTCGATATACCCCTCTCGTTTGTGACTGGGATACCGAGGATCACAAAGTGGGTGTGAATTACCATGCAAATTCACATGGTGCCTTCGTTGTAACGATCACCTATTCGATGTGCCGGTAAACCACACACGCTCCATCGAACTATGATAAACAACGAATCACCCTTTGCCACCTTCGCTTAGAACCAATTAGTGTGCCGGTAAACCACACACCCTCCACTAACTTCTTAGCAAGGTGCAAAGTGTAATTTCATGGGATTGCATCAATTCACTTTTCCTAAAGTAACTAAGATTGGGAAATTTTAGAAAACATGTAGTTACTTTGTATTTCTTATTATACTTTTAATGAGAGGATGAGGTTGCCCTATCCTACCCGTTCGGCTAACGACCCTCCACCGATCAAACAAGCGGTGGGTGTGAGTGTACACCCATTAAGCGCCATTTTATAGGCCGCAACCTTATACCCACCTTTTAGTCCGGCTTCGTGAATGAGGCCTACTAACGGTAAGACTAGCATTTTAATTATATATATATATATATATATATATATATATATATATATATATATTTATTAAGCTTGTAATAATATAATAGTATATGGTGTATTTTAAACATTTCAAAAATACTAGGGTTTTAATCTTTAATTAAAATTTTCGAAATTTAATGTCACTTAAATTAAAATTTTAATTATTAAAACTCTTGATTTAATAATTATCTTAAATTAAACTATTAATTTGTATTATCAAATCATAAGGGATTATCTAGATCTAAAAGATAATTATGATTTAAACATTTAAATTATCCTAATCCCTTAAATCCCTCCATAAATTTCGAAAATAGGGATGGGATAATTCATGATCTTTAATTACCATATTTAACTATTAAAGGATAATTACAAGATATGGGATTATCCAAATCCCTAAAATTTAGGATCTTATCTTGGGGAAGGAGGCAAATCTCGAAATCTAAGGGTTTGCAAACCCTAGATTTCGAAATCTTGGATTGAAAGGAAAGGATTCAAAAACCCTTTCAACATTTTCGCAAATTAGGGTTAGGAAACCCTAATCTCGAAATCTATGGCCTCCTAGGGTTTATTGGCTATAAACCCTAATTTGTCAAGTTCATACAATTGAATAGAACTAATTGAAAACATGTTAACCAAAGGCTCTGATACCACTGATGGGTTTTATACAAACAATCCTAAGTGTGCATGCAACCCTAGTTTGGATCTATGTTTTCACTATTAGATACACAACATTATGAACACAAGAATAAAACCCTAATGTGCATTGCTATTTTCAAAATTAACATACAAGGTTGATTTACATACCTCTTGTTGTTATATTGCAATAACAACTTAAATCTTCAAATCCTAAGTCTTGAAAGCAAGCACCACAAGTGTAGTGCCTCTAATGGCTCACAAACACCACAAGAAATTGGAGAGGCTTAAGATAGAGGAGGGAGGAGTTGGAATTCGTCCTTGGGACCTCTTAGGAGCATGTACACGAATTCACAAGGCCTAGGGGTCTTTATATAGGGTTTAGATTAGGGTTTAAGTCCTTATCCTTATCCAGTTACTTGCCCACCAAGTAACCACAAGATAAGCCTTGAAAAACCCTTATCCTCTTATCCTTGGACGATTTTAAGGATATCCTTATCCTTATATTCGTTCATCCTTTAACAAGGATAAATATTGCCCTATCTTGCAACTATCTTATAATTACAATTTAGCCCCTCTAGTTTAATTAATTACACTTGATCACAAAATTAATTCCTAATTAATTATTGACCAATATTAATTAAACAAATATGATTTTCCTTTAATATATTATTCTTATAACATATTAATAAATCACAATAACCTCTCTCTCTATTTTAAGGATAAGCCTTGAAAAACCCTTATCCTCTTATCCTTGGACGATTTTAAGGATATCCTTATCCTTAAATTCGTTCATCCTTTAACAAGGATAAATATTGCCTATCTTGCAACTATCTTATAATTACAATTCAGCCCCTCTAGTTTAATTAATTACACTTGATCACAAAATTAATTCCTAATTAATTATTGACCAATATTAATTAAACAAATATGATTTTCCTTTAATATATTATTCTTATAACATATTAATAAATCACAATAACCTCTCTCTCTATTTAATTTCTCCAGTCAAGTTGCTTTGGTGAAGGCAACCCAAAAGGACCATGCACAACCGGGTCAAGTACTTACCAAATATGGTTACGGGCTTAGACACTAATCCAACAAAAACATGGGTAGATATAATAGGTGATGTGTGATAAAATGATGAGAGGCCTCGATGTTGATGTTGTTGATTCTATCATCTAGCGGAGTATGGATGACGACCACGGACTCTTCTAGACAGTCCAGTGGAACACTAGCAGGCTGGCAACCTGTAGGTGTTTGTAAACGATGTGTTCACCGGTGTACTCCATCCCCCACATGGTTGCCTTTAGGACATTTATTGCTGAGGAATCCCCTTAGCAGTAGTGTCCGTCCCGATGCTGATCCTTAGGCTAGGTCCCTTATGATAGGTGTTTAGGGACGTAAAGTGAGGATAACGGGAACGGGTAATTGGGTTGTTGTTGATTGATGAAATTAATAAACTTATTTATTGTGGGTTGAAAACCCTATGTGCTCACCAGGCTCCCAAGCCTGACCCACTCAGTTTTATGTATTACAGGTAGTGGCGCATGAGCATAGGTGTGATGTTTTGGACGAGGGATTACGGATATAGGCTTGTAGATATGAAATAATGTAGTAAGGCTTATATTGAACTGTTTATGCTTTTGATCTGTACGAACATGACATCCCAAGTCTTTTAATGAAAAACATTTCTATGGACATGATTTTGATAAATCTTTATCATATTATTGTTTTGGGACAAATTCCGCAACCCTTTTGTTAAAAGATAACTCTAATTTTGAAATAAAGTATAAACAAAACTGGTCTTTTCTGACCGTGATTTTAGGGATGTCACAATTGGTATCAGAGCATTAGTTTAAGCGAACTAGGATTTTGTAGGATTTCTAGACTTAAACTTAGAATGCTAAGCGATGATTGTGAGGTGTGAGCACTAGCTTATTTTAGGAATTATGCCTAAAATGCTTTTATGTGCTAAATGCTTTGTGCCTGATATGTTGTTAATTGTTCGGATCTATGGTCTGTTGTGTTGGATTAATGTCTAAGTCCATAACTATAATTGGTAAGACTTGACCCGACCCGGCATGGTCCATTTGGGTTGCATACCATCATGCACTTGGATAGACTATAATGAGAGAAATAAGACACTTATGGTTATTAATATATTATAAGTTCTAGTATATTAATAATAAGAATAATAAGATTATTTAATTAGTATTGATCAAGAATTAATCTAGGATTAATTAAGTGATCAAAAGAAGACTAATTAAATATATGGGTTGATTGTGTAAATCATCCATACTTATATAGTGGGCTAATGCTCCATGGATAATCAAGTTGGGCTAAAACCCATAGGATGGTCCATGGTGTATTTAAACCCATGGATCCAAGGATATGGAAAGCCATGACAATTAAGGATTTACCCTAATTGTAACACTATATAAAGATCTTATTCTTGACAAAAACCGGCCACTAGAATCACACTAGAAAGTGAAGAAAAGGGCTAGCCGATTTCATGTAGTATAGAAGTCTCTCAAGTTATTCTAAGTGTTTTGATGATTGTGATTCCATTTGAGGCTTCCACACTATTGGGGCTAGGCACTCAAGCTTCATGAAGACTTTTTACATCAAAGAGGTATGTATTCTATCTTGTTACACTCATTGTTTTGTATGCTAGATTAGGATAATACCTTGGATATTCTTATTGCATGTATAATAGAGAAAACATAGATCCAAGGTATTTAGGGTTGCATGTACACTTAGGAGTGTTAGAATGCTCAAAACCCAACAGTGGTATCAAAGCCTAGGCTTGTTTTCTTGTTATATCTGCAATAGATGCTTAAAAAATCGAAAGTGTTGCTGTTTGATCATCAGACTCGGCGATTCCATGCCTAAAAATTGATCAAAACGATCCAACTCGCCTAGTCGGTTCATGCACTCGACGAGTTGGACCCCAGACAACATATTTTCGAGGTTTTTGGCTAGAAATGGACTAGGAACATTACCCTAAGTTGTTTTTGAACTTATAAACTTGTTTTTTTAATGTGGTAATGTTCATGCTAATCCATTTTCAAAGATAATTGTCAATAGATTCATGTTTTGTATTAGTTTAAGGTTTAGACTAATTACATGAGAAAGTTTGATTTGAATTATCTTGTTCTTATGAGTTGCTTAAATTAATAGAAAAGTTAATTGAAATAGTTGTTTTCAATCCATTTTAATCTAAGAGTTGAGTATAAAATGTGTTTGTGTAACTTGTCCTCAAGTTACATGAAGGGTCACATTAAAGACTCATAAAACTCATAAAAGTTGGTAATGGTTACAAAATGAAGAGTCTTGTGCCATTGAATTTTTTTTATGACTCCATAACTTGTCCTCAAGTTATGGAAGTTCAAGAGTCACTTCATTAAAGAGTAAAAGTGTAACCTTAATTAATTCCATAAGTTATAAAATAAAGAAAAGTTAATTCTTTTATTAGTTTAAAAGTCTTCCATAAGTTATGGAACTTGAAGAGTTTTTTGGATTAAAGCTACTTTAAACACATAAGTTATGGAATTAATTAGTTTTGAATATTTTCAAAACTTGCCCTCAAGTTTTGGAATTTGAAAAGTTTTCTCTTATGAATACTTTAATTCCAAGTTAGCCCTTAGAATTTTAAAAGAGTTAAAATTCAACACTTATACTATTTATAACATTAATGGTTAATTATTATATATATGTATAAGAACAAGTCGTTTTACCGTTAGTAGGCCTCATTCACGAAACCGGTCTATAAGGTGGGTATAAGGTTGTTGCCTATAAAATGGCGACTTAATGGGTGTCCACTCTCACCCACCGCTTGCTTGATCGGTGGAGGGTCGTTAGCCGAACGGGTAGGACAATGACTTTAAATTCTCCCTTCATTAAAAGTATTAATGATAAATACTAAGTACTAAACTCTTAATAATTCCCAATCTTAGTTACTTTAGGAAAAATGTGAATTTGGTGCTAGCCCATGGAATTCACACTTTGTACCTTACCAAGTCGTTGGTGGAGCATGTGTGGTTAACCGGCACACTAACTTGGACTAGTAAGGACCACGAAGGATGACTTAATGTTTGTCATAGATTAATGGAGCGTGTGTGGTTAACCGGCACATTGATTAGGTGATAATATTAAGGGTACCAAGTGAATTGGTATGGTTATTCACACCTTGTTTTGTGATCCTCGGCATCCCAGTCACAAAATTTGAGAGGGCACACTCGAGATTGAAACATGCCATTGAAAAGTTCAATGAATCTCAAAAGATCTAGGAATTTCAAATCCAATTAAAACCTAATAAATTATTTCGTTTTTCATGGAGGAAATTGGTGAATCGTCATTCGCCTACCTTCAAATATTTTATAGCTTGGATTACGGCATACCTCTTCTAAGTTATAAAATAGTTTGTTGGGTCCTAGCCTTAATATTTCATATTGGGTGTCATATTAAGGACTTTAAATCAACTATCTTGAATATCTCCCAAAACATGTCTGGTTTAGACATTTATGATCTTCCCAAATCTCTTGAAACTAGCTTTCCTAAATGAAGATGATGTTCCAATGGAAATCATACTTCTTTCACCTCCTCCAATTATTCTCCCAACCCCACAAGTTCTTGAAAAGTTTAAGGTCACTCGAGCCCTATTGGCAAGTAAAGGTCTTGGTGTGGTCACATCATGGAGATGTAGTCACATATTGACAAGCCGGGAGAGTTGGGTGTCAAAGTCTTGAGAAAGTTGGTGGTTCAATCACTTTCTAAGTCACATAGTGAGTTCTTTTGGAACACCTATGAAAAAGACTATGACAAGACCCTTAATGATTTTATCTATTTGTTAAGATCAACTTCCTCAAAAATTGATGGACATTGACAATAGTGACACTGGAAATCCAGAAAAGCATTCTCTTCCCAATGGAAAGGGACCGGCCATAGTCAACTCGGTTGACCAAATGGTAAAGAGAAAAACTAAGTCTGTGATAGTCCCGTGTACCATTATCAAAGGTTCCATATGTTTATATTGCCAAAGAAAGGGGCATTGGTTGCAAAGCTGCCATAATTTACCTAAGGATGTTAAAGTCGATAAGTTTGACTCTACTTCAGGTAAAGTCCACTATCTAACTCTGCTAAGTTTCTATTTGGAGATTCTTATTACATAGTGTGAATGGGTCACATGCTGATGTCTTTTAAGAATCAAAGAAAAGATAGGAAGCTTAAAGAAGTATATGCTGATTTTGATTGCGAAGATGGGTTTCGATCGCATGGTTCGGTAATCAGAATTTTGAGCTGTTGCTTAAGAGTTATAATATATTGCTTGTGAATAGATAACAACAAGGTTTTCATGTGGATTGTAAGGATAAGTTTTTCTGCAAAGTTTTAAAATAAAAAAAGGGGGTTTTAATTTTGTTTATTTTAAAAATATCCTTACAATGGCATTTGTGGAAAATTGTTGCTTATATGTTTCAAGTAATAGCAATATTGGAAAGTGGATTTGATTCTTTCATTTGTGGTAGTGTCTGAATTTACCAAATGAAGAAAGTTTTTCATCACCCAAGTTTCAATTGGACAGAAACTTGGAATCATACAAGTTGTATTGTATGATGAATGAGAATTTTCATATTTGAAAATTAAGACTAATTCTTTGATCACATGTGTATGTGAGTCAATTGAAGGACAAAGGAATTAGGTACATTGGGTGTGCGCTGGTCAAGGTCCACCACAAAGATTGATTTGTCATAATTTACTAAAGCTTAGTAAATATGATTATACTTACAAGCGTAAGTGTAACTCTGAGACATTGGAAAAGGTTCCAATGCATGACAGAGCGAATAAGAAGAATCAAATTAGGCAGAAGGATAAAAGTTTTTCAAATCTAAAAAGATGGGAGAGTACTTTAGTATCAGTTTTATGATCATCTTAATGATTTAGAAACCATATCACAAATTCATACTCTAAGGACGTCTTAGTGCATTGTTATGGCTAAGAAGAGAGGTCATGAATTGTTAGATTGGTTAAAATCAAGAAGATGAGTCATACTTCGTTCCAAAACAATTCTTAGAGTCATACTCCAAGATTGTAATCTTGAGTGACATAAAGTAAGGTTTAAAACACTTATCAAATGTAGTGTAAAATGTTTCTACTCTTGTACATTTGAGATTGATAAGTTGTGATGTCTTGGATGAGACAAAGACCATCTAAGACCAATTGTGTGAAGTGTTAGTCTTGATAAGAATCCGCACTATCTCTTGAATATTTGTTTTGTCAAGGAATGGTTCTTGACTGGGGAAACTTATATGTCAAGGGGACAGTGGGAGCCTTAAAGATCCTGAAAGAGTTTCAAGATTTAATCAAGAGTGAAACCTGTAATTTATCACTAGCACACGACTTAAGGTTTGCAACCTATCGTGTTGACATAATTCTTATTTCTGTACCTACTTCAAATAAGTTGGATTTGCATGTGAGTTATCAGAGTTCAACTTGGAAGCATTGGTGGGCCTTGTGCTACCAAGGTAACAAGAAATTAAGATTGAACAAGTTCAATCCATATGAGTTTGAATTTGTCACTAACCTTGTCTTGTGATTATGGTTTTGACAAATTAACATGGATAGGAACTCATACACTATAAAATCTAAGTGTCATAAGGTTTCTCTCCGATTCATGAAAATGATGGTGAGGAAACTCTTTCACTAAGTAGATTTTACGTAGATATCAATTGTGTTATTTGCATTTTCAAAAGTCGTTAGTGGAGCGCGTGTGGTTAACCAGCACGCTAACATGGACTTGTGAGAAATGGCAAATGCCTAAGCAATTGAGACTATGATTACGACATCCCTTTTCATAGTTCTGAAAATTGTTTAGACACACATGTGAGCTATCTAAGAAAGGATGTATGAATCTAAATTTCAGAAGTCCAGCATATTTCTGGAAATATGTCAGAGCTAGTGGGAGCATAAGTGTTATGCTGATAATCATCATGTTAGTGGGAGCATGATTATTATGATTAGTATTGCAAGCTAGCAATGTTAATTATATAAAACAAAGTTTCAATTCGTGAAGTTGCAGGGGTTGAAAAGTTGTTTTGCTATAATTAAGGGAGAGGAAATTATACTTCATTTCAATTCTAAAGCTTAGATTGAGATTTTAATCATCTTTAGTCAAGAATATATATGAATTTTGTGTTGGAATGGTTCAACTTGAAGAAATTCTATATATATTGCATTTTCAAAATTCGATTATGATTACGGCATCCCTCTTCATAGTTAAATTTTGAAAACATGGCAAATAAAAAATATTGTAGCAAAAGACTGGTCTAGTATCATGTCTTTATGTCAAACATCATGAATCGTGTCCCATATGCTTCGGATATAGGATCGATTTCATGTGCTATAATATTCATCTTTTCTAAATTTTCCAAATGCTCAGGGCATTTAGAAGGGAAAAGTCTAGAACTGGATATGACTAAAGTGATTAAGCAATTGTCGAGGAAAATCTGAGGTTTGCCAAAGATTGGTTGCTCAAGGACATTTGGAAGTATAGTGTTAATTTTAGCAGGACCATATTGACATTTTCTGAAAAGAAGTAACTCTTGTTCGGAAGTGATATTCAAAATGGGACTATGGAAATGTCTCTATAGGTGGAAGTTATTCAATCTATGTAAGATTAGAAAACCTTAATGCAAGAAGGATGTTCAAAGCAATGTACTTTGAATATGAGACTTTCGTTCCATAGAAGTTGACCTTCTTTGAAATACTCTGTAATGACTAGTGACAAGGTTTTGGTGATTTTTGTGAATAATCATTACAAGAGGAACATTGCATAAAAGTTTAAATTCTAACAGTTTTTTTTTTTTGGTAAATGATAGGAATCGGGTATTCTCACATTTACAATAAGGATTTGGGATTGTGAAATAAGTATCATTGGAATCATGTTCAATTGATCTACATCACAATGTAAGGATCATAGACAAACATAGTGTGCATACTTGGGGTATGGCATAACTATTGTTTAGAAAAACAAAGTGTACATGCTAGGAGCATGGGACGACTATTGTTTTTATTCAAGTCTTAAGTTGATTATTTGAAACATTGAATAATGTGTAATCAATATGGTTATAAAAAAATGTGGTTTTATTTATATTCAAAAGGGTTCTGAGACCATATTGGATTCGATTATTATTGTGTTTCACTTTGCATGTTTTGACTTCCAAAATAGCTAGGTTATTCTTTCTGAATGACTAAGTTATTTAAACACTCCACAGTCGTTCATATGTTGGAATTAGGTATGAATCAAGACTGTCATGAATCGGGTTTGTAGATGGCTAAATGGGCTTAGTCATGGCAATGGTTGCTACAACATTCATGAGTGCTCATAAGTTATGAGTATTGGAATAAACCCACGCTCACTTGTATCACTTCATGGAATTTATCTCGAGTGATCGTGAGACGGTAATATCATATAAGTCTTCAAACCTAGAGATATGAGTTGTTACCTATGAGTTGGTTGTGCATTGATTGCACGTAAACGCATCAGTAACTTGATGTTATAAAATGTGCCTTTGTGTAAAATTCAACAAGTAGTAGAACAAGCATATGAGTCGAAGTTTATCTGTTCCTTCTAGAAATTGAAGCGATATCTAGGCCCCTTGATGATTTTGTTGTGACCTATGTACCGGCCGGTCAGAACTGAATTGATGTGTTCGATTAAGTTCTTTGTCAAACAAATCGAAAATCGGGAAACAAACTGCTGGACAATAAGTACGATGTTGTTCCATGTATTTGTCCGACTGATATCATGAGAACAGAGGATTATATGATCCCTTATCTAATGGACAAGTCATTGACAAGGTCAGAGTTCATCTACAAGGTCAGAGTTCGATAGAAGCTTTTGAGAGCTACGATTGCCAGTTGGTTCCTGAAGTCATACGCAATAATAGTTTTAGACTTATCCAAGTGGGAGACTGTTGGATTAATGTCTAAGTCCATAACTATAATTGGTAAGACTTGACCCGACCCGGCATGGTCCATTTGGGTTGCATACCATCATGCACTTGGATAGACTATAATGAGAGAAATAAGACACTTATGGTTATTAATATATTATAAGTTCTAGTATATTAATAATAAGAATAATAAGATTATTTAATTAGTATTGATCAAGAATTAATCTAGGATTAATTAAGTGATCAAAAGAAGACTAATTAAATATATGGGTTGATTGTGTAAATCATCCATACTTATATAATGGGCTAATGCTCCATGGATAATCAAGTTGGGCTAAAACCCATAGGATGGTCCATGGATGCCCCATGATGTATTTGAACCCATGGATCCAAGGAAATGGAAAGCCATGACAATTAAGGATTTACCCTAATTGTAACACTATATAAAGATCTTATTCTTGACAAAAATTGGCCACTAGAATCACACTAGAAAGTGAAGAAAAGGGCTAGCCGATTTCATGTAGTGTAGAACTCTCTCAAGTTATTCTAAGTGTTTTGATGATTGTGATTCCATTTGAGGCTTCCACACTATTGGGGCTAGGCACTCAAGCTTCATGAAGACTTTTTACATCAAAGAGGTATGTATTCTATCTTGTTACACTCATTGTTTTGTATGCTAGATTAGGATAATACCTTGGATATTCTTATTGCATGTATAATAGAGAAAACATAGATCCAAGGTATTTAGGGTTGCATGTACACTTAGGAGTGTTAGAATGCTCAAAACCCAACATGTTGCCGACCGGATCTGGAAACCTTATGTGTTTAGGATTCTAAATGTACGAGTACGATATTAGAACTAGCATGTAAACATTTCAGAGTGATAAGGACGATTTAAAACGTCTCTCCTGAATAAAGATCTAAATTCACCTTATTCGGTGTATAGATCAAGATGGCAAGGACCCGTAGCGGAAACGTGAACGCGAATGGAGGTAGGAACCAACCCCCAGTGGTTCAGCAAATACCTATTGTTGAAGAAGTTGCACCTGAGACAGTTACCATGGCTGGAGTTCAAGCCATGATTCAGGCTATGCTAGCTGAACAAAGGGAAGAAATGAGATGGATGCTCCACGAGAATAGGGACGAACCTACCATACATGTTGAACCGATGGAGCGAGTTCCCGAGCCTTCTGAGGAAGGGAACTATAGCCATCAAGTGAGTCAAATAGGGACTCAAGGTGAGCAAAGGGATGGCCCAGAAGGGAGAAACAACAAGGATGGGTGGATGTACAAAAATTTCTTGGGTGCGAAACCACCAAGTCTCTCAGGAAGCCCAAAGCCTGTTGAGATTATGGACTAGATCTCCGAGATGGAAATGGTGTTTGAGAGCTGCGACTGCATGGAGAAGCAGAAGATTGTCTTCGCTGTGAGACAATTAAAAACTGGAGTCTTGAGCTGGTGGAAGCTATTGGCAGATACAATGCCACGAGGAGAAGCTCTAAAAATGTCATGGGACGAGTTCTTGGAACAACTGAAGGTGCAGTACTGTTTAGAGATAGACCTGATTGATTTGAACAATGAGTTCCAAAATTTGAAGAAGGGGAGAATGAGCATCGATGACTATGCTGCTGCATTTACGGAAAAGATGAAGTTGTTTCCATACCTAGTGCCAACCGAACTTTCTAAAATTGAGAAATTCGCAAACGGACTGTCGCCTGACTTTGGCCCAATAGTCAAGATGGCAAACACTCTGAAATCAGTTGTTCGAGCAGCTAAGAACGTGGAGACCCAACAAAAGGAAAGAGGTCTGGAAAGGGCTGAGGTTGGTGAGAAACGGAAGTTCGATGGATCCTCGAAGTCCAATAAGAAGAGTAGATTCTCGAAGTCTGGTTCAAGAGGAGGAGGATCAGAAGCAAAGTGGTGTGACAAGTGCAAGAAGAAGCACTCTGGGAAGTGTCATGGAGGGGTCACTTGTTACAAATACGGAAAGCCTGGGCACTATGCCAATGAATGCACCCTCAACCAGAAGGCCTGTTATGGGTGTAATGAAGAAGGGCACATTTTGAAGGATTTCCCGAAGAAGAAGGAGGCAGGAAGACCCAACATACCACCAAAGCTGAAGGCGAGAGCCTTCCAGATGATGCTCGAGGCTGCAAAGGAGGCAGCAGACGTCGCTTCCGGTACCTTTCTTGTAAATGGTTTGCTTGCAAATATACTATTTGATTCCGAAGCCAACTACTCCTTTGTGTTGCATAAATTTGGTGCGAAATTAGCATTGCCTGTAGAAAAACTAGATAATGCCCTGATTGTAGAAGTTGCCAGTGGCAAATTTGTACCTGTTAGTAATCGTATTAGGAACATCGTCATTGACCTAAACGGAAACGAATTCCATGAGGAACTATTACCCATAGAGTTAAACAGTTTCGACATCGTTTTGGGTATGGATTGGCTTAGTGCCAACGATGCCGAGATATTATGCCGAAAGAAGATAGTTAGGATAAACCCACCCGGAAAGGAATCATTTATGGTGTACGGGGAAAAAAGCAGACTAAATTCTGGAATCATCTCCCTGATGAAAGCCAGGAAATGTTTGACCAAAGGATGTGCATCATACTTGGCATTCGTAATCGATGCTAAGAAGGAGAAGAAAGAGGTGCAGAATATACCGGTTGTGTGTGATTATCCGAAAGTCTTTCCCAAAGATCTTCCCGGATTACGACCCGACAGGCAAGTGGAGTTTCGTATAGACTTGTTACCAGGAACAACACCGATTGCAAAGGCACCTTACCGATTAGCACCGAAGGAGATGAAGGAGCTCATGACGCAACTTCAGGAGCTGTTGGACAGCAGTTTTCATTCGACCTAGTTCATCACCCTGGGGAGCTCCGGTGTTATTCGTGAGGAAGAAGGACGGAAGCATGAGGATGTGCATAGACTACCGAGAGCTGAATAAGGCAACGGTGAAGAACAAGTATCCATTGCCGAGGATTGATGACCTATTCGATCAGCTACAAGGTTCGAGCTACTTCTCAAAGATCGATCTTAGGTCAGGATATCATCAGCTGAAGGTGAGAGAGCAGGATATTGAGAAGACTGCATTCAGAACAAGATATGGACACTACGAGTTCTTGGTTATGTCATTCGGACTAACCAATGCTCCCGCAACATTCATGGATTTGATGAATAGGGTTTGTAAACCATTCCTCGATAAATCTGTGATAGTGTTCATTGATGACATTCTCATCTACTCGAAAAGCCAGGAGGAGCATGGCAAGTATCTACGAGAAGTGTTGGAGGTGTTAAAGAAGGAGAAGCTTTTTGCAAAGTTCTCCAAATGCGAATTTTGGATACGGGAAGTCAAATTCTTGGGTCATGTTGTTAACCAAGAGGGAATAATGGTTGACCCCGCCAAGATCGAGGCTGTAATGAAGTGGGAACGTCCGAAGAGTCCCACGGAGATTCGAAGCTTTCTAGGATTAGTCGGATATTACCGACGATTTATCCAAGGCTTTTCTTCGATAGCTGCTCCATTAACAGCTTTGACCCATAAAGGAGCTACATATACATGGAGTGAGAAACACGATGAGGCATTCGAGAAACTAAAGAAGAAGTTATGTGAAGCACCGATACTTTCTCTACCCGATGGAGTCGAAGATTTCGCAGTTTATAGTGATGCATCTGGAGTCGGGTTGGGTTGTGTTCTGACCCAAAGAGAAAAGGTGATAGCATACGCATCTCTACAATTGAAAGAGCACGAAAAGAACTACCTTACTCATGATCTGGAGTTGGCAGCGGTAGTATTTGCCTTAAAGATATGGAGGCATTACCTCTACGACATGAAGTGCAAGCTCTTCACTGATCATAAGAGTCTCCAGTATCTCTTTAATCAGAAGGAGTTGAACATGAGGCAACGACGCTGGCTAGAACTTCTCAAGGACTACGACTGTGAGATACTTTACCACCCGGGTAAAGCAAATATTGTTGCTGATGCTCTCAGTTGGAAAGTCAATCTTGAAAGGAAAAGGCCAAGAGCGTTAAGAATTGAAGTTGTCTCGATGATTGTGGAAAGTATCAGGAAAGCCCAAGAAGAAGCTTTAGGGAAGAATGACCGAAAGGAAGAACGTTTGGGCAAAACGTTAGTATTTGGAACAAACAGTCAAGGACTGAAGGTATTCCAAGATCGAATCTGGGTACCTAATACGGGAGGAATAAGAGATCTTCTAATGGAAGAAGCACACAAGACCACGTACTCGATTCATCCCGGTAGCACTAAAATGTATAGGGACCAAAACCCTACTACTGGTGGCCAACGATGAAGCTCGATGTTGCGAAGTATGTGGCCGAGTGCGTAACATGTGCAAGGGTTAAGGCACAACATCAAAAACCGTATAGGAGTTTAGAACCCTTACCTGTACCCATGGGTAAATGGGAAGACATCACCATGGATTTTGTAACTAAACTGCCCAGAACGAAGAACAGACACGACATGATTTGGGTAGTCGTGGATCGTTTCACCAAGAGTGCACACTTCATAGCCGCCAACGAGAAGTGGTCTATGGATAAGCTCGCAAATGCTTACGTGAAGGAAATTGTCAGACTTCACGGTGTCCCTTTTACGATTGTGTCAGATCGTGATAGTCGTTTCACGTCAAGGTTTTGGAGGAGTCTACAAGAGGAGTTGGGTACAAAGTTGTGTTTGAGTACTGCTTACCATCCGCAAACTGATGGTCAGAGCGAAAGAACGATTCAGACGTTGGAAGATATGCTGAGAGCATGTACCCTCGAATTCCAAGGGAATTGGGACGAGCACTTACCTCTAGTAGAATTTTCCTACAACAATAGTTTTCACTCGAGCATCAAGATGGCACCTTATCAAGCCTTGTATGGAAAGAAGTGTCATACGCCGTCTTGTTGGCTTGAAACCGGAGAGAAGCAGTTTATGGGCCCCGAGATAGTCCATGAGACTGCTGAGAAATTGAAGGTGATTAGGGAAAGAATGTTAGCAGCTCAGGATCGTCAGAAGAGCTATGCTGACAAGAAAAGATGACCGATAACCTTCGAAGTTGGGGATTCCGTTTTGCTTAAAGTCTCACCGTGGAAGGGACTTATACGATTTGGGAAACGGGGAAAGTTGAGTCCAAGGTTTATTGGACCGTTCAAAGTTCTTTAGAAGATTGGGAACCAAGCTTACAAGCTGGAATTGCCCGAAGAACTCAATGGTATTCATAACACCTTCCATGTGTGTTATTTGAGGAAATTCATGGGAAATGTTCCCGACATAATTCCAATCTCAGAGTTAAGGACGGATGAGAATAAAAGGCTGATCGAAGAGCCTGAGGCAATTGTTGACCGTAAGACTAAGAAGTTACGACGCAAGATGCTCGACTTGGTGCTAGTCCGATGGAAACATTCGAATGGGCCGAATCTCACTTGGGAAACAGAGGATGACATGATGAGTCGCTATCCACATCTGTTTGCTGATGCATGATTTCGGGACGGAATCATCCTAACGGGGAGAGAATTGTAACGCCCGGGTTTCAGGGCTAAGCATTTTTGTCAATATAATAGTCTAGGTCAACTCTTGTAACTCTTTTTGAAGCATTAAAGATGAAATATTGAGTATTATGTGAATTATGTGTGTTTATGTGTTTATTATTTAATTATAAATGTATAATAAAGAATAAAAATGAGCGTCAAAATTAAATTGTGAGATAATCCCGATATCTCTACATAAAGTTTTAGAATGTGTCTCAAGGTTTCCGTACATATAAAGATGCCGAAATCCGAGCTATAACGAAGAAGTTATGGCCCGCCGAATTTTTGCAGCAAAACCGGCACGGCACCAGGAGACGTAAATAGTGAACTTACGATAGAAGAATTTTTAGCCTTAGTGATCTAAACGAAATTCGTAGAATATGTTAAACCGAGAAAATCCATAAAAAGAACGCCCAAATCTGACTTCGTATGAAGAAGTTAAGATTCGGCTTAGTAGTGCACGACCCGAAACTCGAATTTTAGTTCGAGCGGTTTTTGGCTTACGCAACCTAAATGAGATTTGAAGATCTCATTAATAGGAGCTCAATGGTAAAAATACATACGAAAACGGAGTCCGTATGAAGGAGTTATGAATTCTTCGCGATCATTTAACAGTCTAAACGCCTCCTACTATTAAATTTGAGATCGGTCGAGAATTAGCCAACGGAGTCTAAACGAAAGTTGTAGATCTTGATTTTAGCTATGTGTGGATATAAAGAACGTCGAAAACGGAGCTCGTATGCGAAAGTTATGATTTTTCTAAGTTTGAAGGCTGATACGCGATAGGGGGTGACGTGGCACCACCAGAATTGGACACGTGGCACCACCAGAAGGTTGCCACATGCACCAACTCGGCGAGTCATGACTCAGACTCGGCAAGTCCATCAGATTTCTCCCCTATAAATAGAGGTGCCAGGTTCCCTCATTTCCTCACCCCTCAACCTTCTTCTTTCTCTCTCTAAACTCTCTCTCTAAGCTACCTAACCCCCCCTAAAAGCCTAGGTAAACCCCTAGCACCCGAAGGAAGCCTCGAGGCTCTCGGAGTCCCAAGAAAAGAGCCTTTCGGCTCGGGAACGCTGCTCCAGCGAAGCCTGATTTTCGAGAAAAACCCGCTGTAAGTGAGCTGTACCTATCCTATCTTTAGTTTAGCTTATGTTTTAATATAGGAATGTTATTAGGTCCTTAAATTAATTATTTGGGCTATTATTATGAGTTATATTGAGTTTTATTAACGCTTATATAATAATAATAATAGTCAGATAATTAATTTGTCGCGGTTATCATTAGACTAAACCCTAGTGGTATCGATACGAGGTTTTATCAAAGGAATATCATTTTGAGAGTATCGAAGTGCTGTCCGAGTGCTGAGTCACCACCTAATCAGGTGAGTGCGTAGTTACTTTCAGCTTACACATAGATATGAAGTATTTTATATAAATTACGTGCTATGTGTGCATATTATCAGAATACTTGCTATCTATGCTGGATAAACGTTGTTATACATGTTTACAATGATTTAAACTATATATGTATTTTATATCTACAAAAATGTTGGGGTAAAACATGGGTAGATATAATAGGTGATGTGTGATAAAATGATGAGAGGCCTCGATGTTGATGTTGTTGATTCTGTCATCTAGCGGAGTATGGATGACGACCACGGACTCTTCTAGACAGTCCAGTGGAACATTAGCTGGCTCGCAAGCTGTAGGTGTTTGTGAACGATGTGTTCACCGGTGTACTCCATCCCCCACATGGTTGCCTTTAGGATATTTATTGCTGAGGAATCCCCTTAGCAGTAGTGTCCGTCCCGATGATGATCCTTAGGCTAGGTCCCTTATGATAGGTGTTTAGGGACGTAAAGTGAGGATAACGGGAACGGGTAATCGGGTTATTGTTGATTGATGAAATTAATAAACTTATTTATTGTGAGTTGAAAACCCTATGTGCTCACCAGACTCCCAAGCCTGACCTACTCAGTTTTATGTATTACAGGTAGTGGCGCATGAGCATAGGTGTGATGTTTTGGACGAGGGATTACGGATATAGGCCTGTAGATATGAAATAATGTAGTAAGGCTTATATTGTACTGTTTATGCTTTTGATCTGTATGAACATGACATCCCAAGTCTTTTAATGAAATACATTTCTATGGAAATGATTTTGATAAATCTTTATCATATTATTGTTTTGGGACGAATTCTGCAACCCTTTTATTAAAAGATGACTCTGATTTTGAAATAAAGTATAAACAAAACCGGTCTTTTCTGGCCATGATTTTTGGGATGTCACAGAAGTAAATGGACTAAAATACTTAGATGGGCTCTAGGATAAGGCCCATTAGATATACTTGGGCCTAATTTGGAATATTAGGCCATAAATAGGCCATAATTGGGCCTTTATGATTATGAGATATTAGACCATTGGAATGCCAAGTATTTGGACCAGAATAGGGTGTTGGGCCTTAAGGTAAGGCCCATGTGAAGGGTTGGGCCCAATTTGGAAAATTGGGCCATATGTTGGGATTTGGCCTATTACTTGACTATTGGGCCTTTGGAGTGTGAGTTGGACCTTAGGCTTGGAACCCAATTATTAATTGGGTATTGTTTGATGTTGGCAGCTCGGGAATCTATCAACCAGTAGCTGCAGTTTCATCCGCCGGACTTCAGCAGTGCCAGGTGAATTGTCCTCACTATACTAATAGGGTCGAAGGCACCAATGTCGGGCCTTTTCGGATTTTTATTCGAATTCATTGCACATTATGCTTTATGATGGTATCCTGGTTATAGGATGGTTTCTATGTTAGAGATCGGTTAGATCAGTATCCTGGTTATAGGATGGTTGCTATGTTAGTGATCTATAGATCTATATGTTATCTGTGCTTGCTGGTTATCATCTATGGAGTGCCCTTAGGGACTGGCGATGGTCATGTAAGATAGAATGAGAACTCTTGGTCTAGGCTCTCTTGCCTGTTCCATGTTTGGTTATGGCTCTAGAGTAGGACTATTTGTTCGAGTGGCTATCTCACCTTTGGTTACTTATGATTACGCATTCTATGGGGGTTAGTTGATAGCGGGATTGTATATGGTTTGAGGATTAATAGGCAGTAGTGAAATGTATGATTGTTGTTACATGTATTATGTTCTTACTTGATCATGATTGTTTAAATGTCGACATATTGTGTTTGGTTGGGTTGAGACGGTCCTACTTTATGCTGAAGGCTAACAAACCTAGGGGGACCGGATAGACTGCAAGCCCTAAGGGCATATCAGTCAGGCCGAAGGCCTGACGAACGGTCCAGATAGACTGAAGGCCCTGGTGGGGGGACCAGACATGCAAAAGGTTCTGAGAGTGGACCAGTGAGACTGCATTCCCGGTAGGGGCAATTCAGTCTTACTCTAGACTCTATATGCATGTTGTTTGGTATTTGTTATATGATATGGTTATATGGGTATGGAGTTGGTATTTTTGGGGAACTCACTAAGCTTCGGGTTCGCAATTGTTGATTATGTTTTAGGTACTTCTGATGATCGCGGGAAGGTGAAGGCGTGATCGTGCACCTCCTTATATTTTCATGATTTGATTCTGGGGATACTCTGATGGTTAAACTGTTTTGAAAACAAATTGTAATAAATTAATGATTTGAAATGTTTTAAATTTTTTTAAATTGGCTTGAATTTTATGGGTGTTACATTAAAGGTCTTGTTGTTGTTGTTGTTGTTGAAGTAGTTGTAGAAGAAGTCTTTGGTAATGAAGTATGAAGTTAAGTAGAGATAACATTCCCAACAACTTTCGCATCATCATTACCTTTCGAAGATCCACTTCCTCCCATGCTAATCTTCGAACCCATATCCATTCCAACACCTATCCCTTCTCCCCCTTGCACCCCTGTGTGAACAGATGTGGCATCCGTTGGCATCAGATTTACTAGCTTGGCAACCGGAGCTAGTTCATTGTGAATGGGAGACTCCAACAAACGAAGTTTCTTAGTTAAAAGCTCTTGCGTAAGAAGTGATGTAAATGAGGAACCAGTCTTCGAAACTAATTTCTTGATATTATTCACTAAATCTTCTAGTTTACCAAAGTTCTGATCATCAAGTTTAGCCTTCTTATCAATCTTCGGAATTAAAGACATATACCCCTTGACCACATTCGCGACTGCATCAGCTATAATATCGACTTTGGTATGAAGAGGGAATAATCATGAGAAATGGCTGCAACTTCCTTCGCCATATCAACCCAGAGTTCTTCAATCTTCAGGTTGACATCCTCATGAACTTTCTCTACATCTTGAACAAACAAAAAATGTCATTACCGTGCCCCATATTTCAACTCTTTAAGCTCATGATTGAGAGTCAAAGATTGAGCTTTGACACGATTCTCATTGTTCCGATCCAATATCTCCAACTCGTTTCGCAACCGATGCTCTTGAGCCTTAAGCATAACATCGACTTCTATGTCAGGCACATGATGTTTACCCCCTGCATCAACTAGAAGCTATAACAACGAATTCAACTTCCTGTTGAGAATTTTAAATTGTTTTCCTAACATCAACATATGATCAGGAATATTCTCTTCTTCGGGATCAAACTCTATATCAGCAAAAGTACCCACAAATTCACCATCTTCAGTAGTGTCATCGTCATGAACTGTTTTGGGGCCTTCAATTGTTTAGGATGGAAATAACAAAATGATGGGTTGTTGAAGAATGTTTTCAAAGGTTGGTGATTGTGTGGATTGAGGTAAAGTTGTTGAAATAGGAATATTGAATGGTGGAAGCGAAATAGTTGTATCAAAAGTAGATGTTTCGAAAGAGGAAGAAATAACAAGAGTAGGATTACCTTGGGCTTCTTTGTTCGATACTCCTTGACCCATGTTGACATTTGCATCCATATGAGATATGTTTGCAAGGATGCCTGATGTTCGAACCTCCTTAGTAACTGATTCGACATTCGAAACTCTGGGTGGTGTAACAAAAGTCTTCTTAGGAGTAGATACTTTTGGATTATCACCTTGATTAATGGTTGTGTCCACAAGAGATGTCTTCACAGAGCCATCAAGACCTCCAGTCACCTCGACATTCGACTTGATTGGAGAATCCCTCGGTGGTGATGGAACACCCAGATTATCATCACGAATTGGCGATTCTGGTACTACTTCGTCATCATACATTGAATCTTCAATCACCACCCTCCTCTTCTTCTTCTTATAAATCCGTTTAGCGATATCTTCAAATCTTCTCTTTTTAGATGCACGAGACACAAGAGTTGGAATTTCATGAATAACAACACATTTTCGATTGATTTGTGGCTATCGAGTGATTTGGGGTACACCTTTAGGTGGAAAACTGTTGGACCTCTCTAGTGAATCACGTGGTCGATTATCCATTTTATTTAAACGTTTCAAGACCTAGATTTTGAAGGCATGACCTCCTTGGCAGGTTTAGAAGATTCTTCGACAGTTGGCTTATTAATTTCCTTTGAATGTTTAACAGACTTGACAACTTTCTTTAGAATAACTTTCTCCATTGGCTCAGTACATTTTTTGAAGGACTACCCTTAACCTCCTTCTTAGATTCTTTTCGTTTCTTCGATGGACCACCAATACTCTTAGGTATTCAAACACCAGTTTCAACAGTCGACTTAATTATTGTCAAGTATGCCAGCAAAATAGGATTTCAAGGATCAACCTTGCGAAGCATACCATCTAGAATGTTTGCAACCATCGGAAATATATCCAGAACATCTTCGACAATCTTTGGAAAATAATACAAGGAAAATTCAGTTGTCTGCTCATCTTTAGGAACTGAAATACCTTCCTTCTCATAAGCATATTGTAAAATCAGGCTCCAATAACGAGCACACAAAATCCCATTAACCACATTCGTGTTTCAAATACTTTTCACAAACTCCTCCCACAACCGAGTTGCATAATCAATAGGTAAACCATAGTAGATACCTGCTCCCAAGGCATAGATTTCTAGTTTTTCCTTATCTATTCCAACACTTCGACCCGTCAAGCATCGAGGGTAATTACCAAATAGAAAATTCCAGATACAAGGCAAACAAGATTTCTTGAAATCACTTATCTTTGTGAGAACTGGTTGATACCCCATCTCGTTGAACATGTGAAGCACCTGTTCATTCAAAATCTCATAGAAAGGTTCGATAGTAGGGATATTCAAGACCTGAGCAAATGAATTCTTGGTCAGTTTAAACTTCTTGTCGTTGATCAACTAGAAGGTAACCACTCTCATTGTCTTGCTATACACTGCAGTTGAACCAGCAAGAGATAACCACGCTAATGGCATAGAGAAAGCAGAAAACATGGCCCTTGACAGAACAGAACTCTATAAAGCAACGATGAGTATCTGAAACTCTTCAAGGTACTAAGTAACATCAGGTTGGACTCTGAAATTAGTGCTTTGAATCTTCATGAGTGGTTGAAAAGTAATGTCATTAGTTGTCTGAGATGGATCAACATTAGCATTTGTGGCCGCCATTGTTAGGGTTTGAGCAGGTTGAAGAAAAAACAGATTATAGATGTAACATCCCATAATTATGGGCTAAAAATTTCATTTTTAGTTTAATAATTCATAAAACCAAAGTGCCAATAATCAAATTTTTTTTATCATAAAACAATATCATAGTGCAATCCCAAAGATCTCATGTGCAGAAAACATAGTGTGATACGTTGCGATCGAGTTGACTCCTTTCCTTGAAAACGAAGTACCTGAAACTAAAACTGAAAACCGTAAGCACGAAGCTCAGTGAGTTCCCCAAATACCACATACCAAAAATTCATTTTTTTAATTTCATGTTCTTGTTTGATGAAGGGATTAGGGTTGTAAGTCCCTAATTTGCTTGTGTATCAATCAGATCCGTTTGACGGTGCGGAATCCCAATCAAACGGATGATATCAGATCAAATAGAAGAGAAGGAGAAGAAGAATAATATGAATCTATGTATGAATTGATAATATAAATTAAGTTCCTTACACAAGATTCACCCACACAAACGTTCCTTTCTCTCTCTCTGGCCGTCAACTCTCTAGGGTTTATCAAATCATTCCTCACACCCTAATACTTATATTTATACTAAGGGAACATGGGCTGGAAAAAAATGGGCCGTAAATGAGTTTACGGCCATTTACGGCCGTAAGGTGTTTACGGCCGTAAACTCAGCCGTAAACATGACCACAAACTCATAATTATTACAAAAAAATACAATTGCCTAGAAAATTAAAGTATAAACCATATTTTGACCCAACAATCTCCCCCTTGGTTTATAGCTTTATTTTCTTAAATGACCCAACAAGATCCCCCTAAAAAGTAGCTGACTCTTCTTGTCAATCTTCAATGGGAGCTTGGCTTCAGCTTTAACCTTCGGTTTCTTCACAGCATCAGGATGAACATATGAATCTTCAATGAATGACTTCATCTTGAGCACTTGAACTTTTCTTTAAGATTTTGACATTGAACGCCTATTGGGTGAGGAGGCTTCTTGTACTGATTCTTGAAAATTGACGCTTTCAGCTTGAGAATCTTCAGAGAGAACATCAGAGAGAACAAATATTCTGGATCACTTCAGCAGGTACAAAGATAGCAACAGACTGATTGAGGAGGCTTCAAAGCAATTCGTTGCATATTCTTCAATTTCTGCTTCACCTTGCTTCTGGGGTTAAAGGATTGAATGTTGAAAGAATAATCTTCATTTCTTGGTCCTTCGAATGTGAATTCTTCGATGCTCACGGACGAGGCTTTGGCTCAAAAATCTTCAACACAAACTCCATGAGTCTTATTTTTACCTGAAATCACTTTTCAAGACAAAACAAAACTAAAAGAAAACTTAGAACACAAATTAAAATATATTTTTTTTGAATTTTTGATTTTTTTTGAACAAGTAATAAAACATAAATAACACTATTTTTAGATTTTTTTAATTTTCTGATTTTTGTTTGTTTTCCTTTTTTTTTAAAATTTTAATTCTCCCCTAATATATAAACTAGAAGAAACTATGAACAAATTTAACAAAAATAAAATGATATCTAACTTTAAGAATGATTTGGGATCAAAGTTTTTAGAAAACCTTTATCCACTTGTCGGTACCTTTCATATTCGCATCTTTGTCTAGTCGATCGTCGATATTGTTATCCACTTAAACACGAAAAATTGTGACAAATTTAGAACATACTATTTGTTACAAGACAGGGTGAACTTAAAATTCTAAAATTTATATATGATCCTAATTCCTTAGATACTATATCTTAGGGTCCATTCATCTGACGACGACCAGGGATATTGTTGTCCACCTAAATTGAGCAGCGAGATCTACAGACAATCTGTATGTGTTCAATTTTAAGTGTACTGGAACGTGTTTCCCGCTTCCTGATATGCCCCAGCCATCAAGAACTTCCAGAGTACTCCTTACATCAGGTGAGCAGACAACCATTCAGAGAGAGAATAGATCTAGAATTCTATTACTTATTACTTCAGAGGGGTTGAGAAGAAGAATGTTGCATATGATGTGTACCAGGTCGGATTTGAGGTCACGCAAAGGAGATAACATATGGCTAACAGATAGGAGGAATTTCATAGATGTAACATTTAGATAAATAGAGTTGCATATGTTTTAATCCAGGTCGGATCTCTTCCAATTACGCAAAGGGTGCAACATATGACTAACAGACGGAAAGAAAGAAAATGATATTCTACAGACCTAATTTATCGTAATTTACCAGTCGCCCCATCCAACGGGAATTAAGGACAGAATCCGCACATCAAGGAAAAGTTAGCCACGGTTCCAAGTACGGGTTCAATTAATGTGACGGGTAGATTCTCATGTATATCTCCCTGCTCAACCTATCCGAGCGTCGTATTGTCAGGCTGAACGTATCTAACTAGGTCAAGATTTGTCAAGTCTATAAATTTCCTAAGTTAAAACCTCCCTAGTCAAGTCCATTTAAAATTTTTCGTGCCTACCGACGTATCAAACCAGAGAATAGACCCTTCAACTTTGGGTACGTTACGCAGACTCAGGTTGCCTGTTATCACATGATAATATCACTTCCCAAAACATCTCCCTCAAGCACATTTCATTAACACCATAATTTTTTTTCCTTTTTTTTATTTTTATTTTTAATTTTTGTTTTGTTTTTATTTCTCCCCCTAAATTTGTGCATAGGAGAGAAACGAAGGAAAATGCGCAAATTTAAACTAAACTAAAACAAAAATTAGTCTTTAAAGCGAATCAACTTAAGAAAAACTCAAGAGTATAGAGAAGAAAATTCAAACCGTAAGTCACCGATTGAATCTGCATTCAGAAGGTCTGAGAATAGCAAGCATAATCTCAGAACAGATCCAGAAATTCTTCATATCATTAAGCACTAACCCCATGAGTGATCCCTTCCTTTCTTCCCTTCCTGCAAAGAACACATACTCTCAAATAATGTTCTGAGTGTTGTACAGTTGAGAGATGTCCCTAATCATATGCCAGGAGCAGCCACTACCAACAAACCGAATTTTGATGATATACCTCCAAAGCTGCTCCGACACAGAGCATGATTAATTGGTCTTTGGAACCCAGTCCATTTTGAAACTGGGTCGACCTTTGTCGTCAATGCAGGGTACTCTCTCCCATGACATATCCTTTGGTTACCATCTATATTCGGGTTTAACCCATTTCTTGTTCGATCCGATGGGTGTCTCGGCACTTGATTTGGAACTTGATGCCGATCTTCGAGATGAATTTGACTTAGCTGGTCTTTGTTTCACCGGAGCATCTCTTGGATTGGGCTTCTTGGCCGACACTCCCTTTTTGCCCTTGACATTCGAATTCTTGGCCTTGTGGGTTTGATTCTTTGCCTTCTGCGCGTTCCAGTCAACATTGTTTGAACGTGAACTGGAAGGATTTCTTCTGAAGTATCTCCCACTTGGCGTGTTCTGCCGGCCTTGAGCATAGTAAGGAACATATGTGCGATTAGGACAATTTCTGGCAATATGTCCAGGTATTCCACAGTGAAAACATGTCTTTTTCTTCACTGAGAAATTGTTTCTTCCTGCCCCTGGTGGCGTATCCTTGCCTTGTCTCTTGTTGTTCCCACATGCACACTTGCCACAAGAACTCTGTTGCGTTGGAATTGGTGGCCTGTATTTCTCAACAACGGGTTGATCAGAAACATCTGAGTTCAAAGCAACAGATTCAGAGTTCAAGGAGATGTTTGTTTGTTCAGAAGAACTCTCCTTTTTCTCATCCTATGTTACTTTGCCTGCACAAGAAGTAGCAACATTAGTATCTTCAATATTAATAACTCCTCCTGACACAAATCCAACTCGTTTGCCATATCGAAGATGTGGCTCCCTGTCAGTTTCATCTTGTGTCATAGGGATGGATGTGTAGTTATGATTATAAGGAGGAGGTACACTATCTTACCCTAGACCCTTGTTTTGATTTTCTTTGAATTTTAACTGGGTTTCATATAAGGACTCGACTGTTTGACTTGACGCAATATAATTTTTGAAACTGACATCAGTTTTTCCACACTTAATTTTTAAAGCGTCAAGTTCTTCAGTTACAGCAGCAAGTTGACTCTTAACATAATCATAATTTTCACACTTGTTGCTATACTCTTCCTAAAGTTTCCTAAAGTCCTTGGTTTTTGCTTCTAACTCAGCCTTCAGGGGTTCCGTCCTTTCCTGAGTTGATATCCTTCATATCTCAGGTCTTCGACTTCTCTTTTAAATATATCAATTTGTTCCCAAAGAAATTTAATCGTGGCTTCACAAGCTGGAGTACATGTAACTTCAGTGAACGGAATGTTTTCAGAAATCATTGTTTCTCTACACTTCAAAGCATCAAGTTCTTGAATTATATCAACAAGACTAAGATGATTGAGATCTTTTGTCTTCTTGATGATGGCCACGTTCATATCCCATGATTTCAGAAGTGAATTTAGCAGCTTTTTGTTTAGCTCGGACTTTGTCAAGAAGATCCTGGCTATATTCATCTCAGTAGTGAGTGTAGTGAATCGCTGCAACTGAGTTTCGAGGGTTTCTCCAAGGATATAATCGAAAATGTTGAAATTTTGTCTTAACATATCCTGACATCTCTCTTTCATGTTTTCAACTCCCTCGTAGACCTTAAAATCAATTAAAAGCACAACTAGAAGCTAAAATAAAACTTAAAACTCAAACCCTTTGATTATAAACCTCAAAAGTCAACCTTAAAAGTCAATTTTAAAAAAATTAAACTCAAAAGTCAATCTTGAAAAAGTCAAACTTAAAAGTCAAACCGAAAAGCTAAATTTGAAATTTTAAAAATCAAAGTTTAAAGTCAAAGGTCAAACTTGGAAGTCAAAGTGAAAATTTAAGGTCAAAAGTAGAAAAATAAAAGTAAAAAAAAAAAATTAAAATATAATTTTATTTATTAATTTTAATTTTATTTATTTATTTATTATTATTATTTTTTATTTTGGATGAAAAAAAATTTAGAATTAAAAGGATTTGAGTTTTGGGTTAAAAGTGTCAAAATAGGAAAAGTGGCGCGACAGGGAGTGTTTATGAAAAAAAAATGAGAGGGAAGATGCGTGTGGCAATTTAGATCAACTGGTAAGGCGCTGGTCTCCTATTGGTTATACCCGGGTTCGAATCCCCGCACCCCTCTAATTCCGTTTCGATTTTTCATGCGAGGCTGCAAGGCGCTGATGCGAGGACGAGCGAGGCGAGGATCCGTTGTGCTCTGCGAAGACGAGGTCTGAACTTGTGCGAGCTGTAAACCACCGAGGACCGCAAGCCGACGCCGTAAACTCCGAGCCGGAAGCTCGGGCCGCGAACTCTGGGCTGTGAACCTCCGAAACCCTAGCCGTCGGCCGCAAACTCCGACCAAAAACACCGATTTTTCGACTTTGAAGCTCAAAAACTCGATCAAAAACCCTTTTTTTATTAAAAACACGAAGAACAAACCCCCCTTATTTTTGCGAGATCTATCCAAAAACGCAAAAATATTTCGAATATAAGATCAAATAATGCCCCAAATCTGATAAAATTGACTGATACAACTTAGCTCTGATACCAATTGTAAGTCCCTAATTTGCCTGTGTATCAATCAGATCCGTTTGATGGTGCGGAATCCCAATCAAACGGATGATATCAGATCAAATAGAAGAGAAGGAGAAGAAGAATAATATGAATCTATGTATGAATTGATAATATAAATTAAGTTCCTTACACAAGATTCACCCACACAAATGTTCATTTCTCTCTCTCTGGCCGTCAACTCTCTAGGGTTTATCAAATCATTCCTCACACCCTAATACTTTTATTTATACTAAGGGAACATGGGCCGGAAACAAATGGGCCGTAAATGAGTTTACGGCCGTAAGGTGTTTACGGCCGTAAACTCAGCCGTAAACATGACCACAAACTCATAATTATTACAGAAAAATACAATTGCCTAGAAAAGTAAAGTATAAACCATATTTTGACCCAACAAGGGTAGAATCAAGTATTCAACTCTCTATAAGATCCAATGTTACGTATGATTAGCATACGCGAGTGCTACATGGTTGGTGGAAGTTTCATGGATTGGTTTACATGTGAGCAGCCAAATAGTTGAGGGAGAGGTTGTCCCAAGAGTATTTGGATCTAAGGTAGGGGACTGAGTCAGTTACTGAGATTACCAATATGTTTACAGAAAGGGCTCTATTTTTTCATGAGTTTGTTTCTTCTGAGTAAGCTCAGATGACCTGATACTTGTGCATAATCAAGATGGACATCCATTAGTTTGTGTCCATTCAAAATTATGCTACACTTGTGGAGCTACATGAGGCCACGAGGAGGCGGGAGATTAAAATGGAGCTCTAGGAGAGTAAGCGGAGGTAGGCTCCGGTGTAGACGTAGCCTGCGATAAAGCGGTTCAAGGCCGCTGATGTGAGATCTGGGGGTCATAGGGGTTGTACTTGTGGTAAGTGAGGAAAGGTTCATGATGGTTCTTGTCAATCTTCTTTTGGGTTCCAAAAATATGGAAAGGAGGGGTACTTTGCCAAGGATTGTCGACAGCAGGTCCATGTACTAAGCACCAAGATATGTTATCACTGTGAGCAGGTTAGCTATATTAAGGCCAACCGTCTCTTTCTCACTGTGGGACCGGTGCAGGCTACAACACCAGCCACATTAAGGATCATAGATGGGCTTTAGGGTAAGGCGGAGCCCCCGAGGGCTCGAGGTCGTGCTATTTAGCTCATAACAGAGGAATCCAGTGCGGTGTCGGACGTCATTACTGGTATGTTTCCATTTATCATTCTTTTAATTATTTTATGGTATGCTAGTGTTTATGCTTCTAATATGTATCTTCTTGGTGAATTCTTTTTCTGATCTTGTGTTATTCGAATCGGTTGTGATTCGGTCCTTTATATCTTGTCCTTTAGTAGAGGTTTCGATATGACCCTTGGAGACCTGGAGTGTCCGTTGCAGGTTTCTATCGCCAACGAACAAGAGATTTTGTTTTCCGAGATTGTATTTTAGAGATTTTTGGGGTGCCTTACTCGATTGATCTAATCTGTATTCCCATAGGAGACATGTGTGTGTGATTGTAGGGATGGAATGGTTGAGTAGATTCGAGGCTATGATCGATTATGGGGTTCAGTATATCTAGCATGGGTGGTTGATTCCCGACTTGGGAAACATGTTTCGATTTCAGAGGTGCTAGTGGTTAGAGACTTTGATGGCATGTTCCGGGAGGAGTTGCCTGGTGTGCCTCCGGAGAGGTAGGTTGAGTTCAGGATTGATTTATTTCCAGGTACGACCCCTATTGCTAAGGCATTGTACCGATTGGCACCGCCTAAAATGCAGGCGTTGTCCTCTCAGCTTCAGGAGCTGTTGGGCAAGCAGTTTATTAGATCGAGCAGTTTATCATGGGGAACACCGATTTTGTTCGTAAAGAAGAAGGATGGTTCACACCAGATGTGAATTGGTTACCGGGAGTTGAACAAGTTGACCGTGAAGAACCGTTATCCCCTTCCGTGGATTGATGACCTCTTCGATCAGTTGCAGGTTACGTCTTGGTTCTCCAAGATCGAGTTAAGGTCAAGATATTATCAGATGAGGGTCTGAGAGGAGGATGTGGAGAAGATTGCATTCCGAACTTGTTATGGTCATTACGAGTTCGTGGTGATGCCATTTGGGCTCACAAATGCACCTGCAAATTTTATTGATTTGATGAATCGTGAATGCAGGTCGATGCTCGATTGATCAGTCATTTTTTTTCATTGATGATTTCTTGGTGTATTCCAATACAAGGAAGCATCATGAGGAGCACCTTCAAGAGCTTATGGGAGTGTTGAGGTGAGAACCTTTGTAAGCCAAGTTCTCGAAGTGCGAGTTTTGGTTATGAGAGGTCCAGTTCTTGGGACATCTCGTTAACCAAAATCCAAGGTTGCAATACCCCCCAATCCTCCAGAAAGTGGCATTTGAGACTCTGAGACAGAAATTATGTGAGGCCCTAGTGTTGACCCTCCCCGAGGGTGTTGAGGATTTTGTGGTGTTTTGTGATACATCCATCATGGGTTTGGACGCAGTGATTATGTAGTGTTGGGGAGTTATTGCTTATGCTTCACGATAGTTGAAGCCGCATAAATTCCGTTATCCAACTTATGATTTGGAGTTGGGAGCATTAGTGTTTGCTCTCAAGATTTTGCGGCACTAGTTATATGGGGTTTAATGTACCATCTACAAGGATCACAAGAGTTTGAGGTATCTTATAGACCAGTCGGACCTGAATATGAGCCAGTGTAGGCTTGACGTGGTCAAGGATTATGACTGTGAGATTCTGTATCACCCAGGGAAAGCGGATGTGGTCGTTGATGCTTTGAGCTGCAAGACGGCTAGTTATGCTATAAGGAAGGTAAAGAGAATGGATCGCAAGACAAGGTCTCCAACTCCTGTTGCTGCAGAGGATTCAGATTCTCATACAATTTGAATAAAGAATAGATTGATAGATTCTAAAATGGAATATGAATGAAAACAATAAAAACAATGATTGAAGTTGTCTCAAATGATTAATAATATGAAGAACTTCTCTGTAAAGAAACCATTAGGAATCACATAACATTTTCCATCGTACTTAGGGGACTTCATACTTTGCTACGAAACATTCTCCATGCATAGGCTTGTGAACCTCTTCATCCTCCGAATCAGTTGACCAAACTTTGACTCTTCCAAAATTGTCATTATCTTCATGCACAATCAAAGCAGGTTAGCATTATCATCATTTTTCTTCTTTCTAAGCTACTCTATCTTTATGAGATTGTAAGTTTCATCATCTTCTTCGTCTTTCTTCTCACTCATTGTTCTTAGGATGCACTCCTTTGCCAAATAATTCTTGCCATGAAAAAAATTACAGTCATAGACGGAGTCTCCTAGTATCTTTTTTCTCTTTCTTCACCTCGTCTATTTGAGATTTCTTAGCGCTCTCGTCCTCTTCCTTTTATGAACTGTAAATTCCTTGCATGTTCTTGTTTTTGAGGCGCCCAAAGTTCTTTTTCACAAAAATTTTGGGGGTTTGAGACCATTAGAGCGTATTATTCTTTCGTAAGTTCGCAAATTTGAGAGATCAAATTCCAGATCTTCTTTTGCTACAGTTTTTCCCTTCACAACCAAGGCCAAAGATCCCATTCCAGAAACAACCTCCCCTTCCTTTGTCACTTCATCTTCGTGGGACCTAAGATTTCCCACTAGCTTTGCCAATGTATAGTTCTTAAATTGTTCATAAGATTTTACAGTTGAAACTACTTGTTTCCATTCGGACCTCAACCCGTTCATAAACGTGACCTTTTGTTCTATTAAATCACATTTTATTTTTGTGTTTCATCATCCTACATAAAATATGGTTTGTAACGATTGAACATTTGATCAAGATTTTCCTCTGGCTTCTGAACAAAGGAACCAAACTCTAAAAGAAGCAGCATCTAAATGTAGTGTTCCAGATCTGCATCACTTAAATGGATCTCTTTTAATATATACTAGATCTCCTTTGTTGTTTCACAGGAACTCACCAGACGAAAAGTGTCTGGGGGTAGAGCAAACCTTATTATCATCATAACTTTGATGCTGCTCAACAGTTTATCCTTCTCATCTTGTGGAATATCTTTAACGTCGATTAGAAGAGTATTGTATTCTGCTTGAGTTTTGATGACTCTCCTAGTTCCCATGTGCATGAATGTTCCTTCTGTTATGGCTTGCCAAATCGTTGTTCCATGGTCTTCAATACCCAAAACATAGTCCTCAAAATGTAAAGCCCAGACCTCATGGTTTTCTGGGAAGATGATAAGGATCCTGGTAGTAGATCCGATGCTGCTAGAAAGATTAAATGATAGAGTATGTGGATCCTCAGGCTGCATGTTATAGATTCAATAAAACCTATAAATAATCAGATGTGTAAAACTAAAATTGAGTTTAGGGCGTAATAAGGACCAAGATCCAACGTCAACAATCAATCAAAACGATGAAGATGGCAAGAACAAATCCAATAAAAGCAGAAAACCATAATAACACTTCGACAGAAGAGTTGCATATGATTTACACAATCTCCTGCTCTGATACCAATTGTTAGAACAATAAAGAATAGATCAATAGATTCTAAACTGGAATATGAATCAAAACAATAAAAGCAATGATCAAAGTTATGTTGAATGATTAATAATTAATGCTTTAGAAGAGATCGATTAAGAACTTCTCTGTAAAGGCACCGATGGGAATCACAATATGATTAACCCTAATACAATACATGCATGCAATATTTAAATCCTAACCATAGCATCATAAAGACGGATGGACAGGAACAAACCGTAAAAAAGGCTAACTACATACATAACAAATTTGACACAATCTAATAAATAACCCAACAAAGCCAACGAATGAAGTCCCTGCAAAGTATACAACAATTATTGAGTACTCTGATTGGGTTGCTTTTGTAACACATACAAACTCTAAGGCATATAAGGTTTAAGTCATTTCTATAGATTTGATTATTTTCAGTCCATATATATTTCATAATATTGTGTTCGCATATAAATATTGTATTATTGATTTTCCATTGTGGTTAGGAGAAGTCAGAAGCAACAAAAAAGTGCATGAGAAGTCTGTTTATAACCATAGGATGGGAAAAGGTGGATACATACATGTGAAAGAGAAGATGGTAACAAAATGTTTTTTTTTTGTTAATAGTAGCATGCTTTCGTTTATATTGGTTTAACTTTATTAATTGTTTGTTTAATGAATATAAGCTCGAAGACAAAGAAATTGACCTCGATGAAGAACCCTCCTGTTGTATGATGTGGTCGAAGGAGGAGGCTAACATAGATGGAAATTTTGAAAATGACGAGCATATAGATAAACTAGTAAGTTTGACTACAAATTTTGTCTTGATTTCAAAGATGTTTAATTTATATGTAATTACTTTAATATTTCCTTACTTTGTGTAGAAAACAATTAATGGCCACATCAAAGACGGGACCTTACAGGTTGACCATGACACTAATTCCATGATAGTTGTGTTTGGAAAGGACAAAAGAGGTTATGAAAGAGGAGTGGGAAGTCGAGTGACATACAACAAATATTTTGATCTTCCTTGAACCAAATCATCAGACGCAAGAGTTGCATTAATTGAATGACAACTTGAACTTAAGAGACAGGAGCGTGAAAACGAGAGACGTGAACATGAAAAGAAAAACAAACTGGAGCGTGAAGCAAAAGACAAAGAGATTAAGGACTTGAATGCCAAGATGACACAAACAAAAGGAATGATTTTTCTTTTGGTGAGTCAATTAGCTACCGAAGGGGTGAACTTAGATTCAAATGCAAATGTAACATCATTGGTAAGTATTAAAAATTTTCAATTACATGCTTTTAATTAATTATTTCTGCCTGTCATAAGAAGTTTAAATATATACGTAACTTGTTTCATGTGTTTTATATTTACATAGGAAATTCAAAAGTTTGTGAGGGGTATCAATATGTCAAAACAACAACAAAACACGTCTCCAATTTCAGAGTCCCAATCGCAACATAATGTGTGTCCAATAGTAATACCAAAAATATATATATCCATCATCATGTTCATATATTATTTACTTTGATTCCTTTCTAATGTATATATGCCAATATTGGTTATTTGAAGTTTGATATGTTGGTCTTTCATTTCTTACAGGTAACACCAACATCTACCATACCAAAAGATGGTGAGAAAACAACTACACCTAAATTACTAGCTAGGTGCAAATTTGTCAGTTCTGATTTGGTGCTAAAACAAGCCATGCTCAAGAAGAAGATTCAAATGAATTTATAATTGTGATTATTAAATGTTATACAGATCCTTTTGATATGTTACTTTAGGATTTTATTTAATTTTTTGGGCTTGTGTTTTTCCTTTTATTTGTTTTATATAAATAAATAAATAAATAAATAAACACACACACACACACATATATATACATACATACATATATATATATATATATATATATATATATATATATATATATATATATATATATAATCATATTTGTCACAAAAATAATGGATTTTTTTTAGAGTGACTACATATACCGAATACCACAATATTGTAGTGTCACCACATATACAAAATGTTACACTTAATTGAATTTACAAACCATATAGTCACTCTTTTTAACACCTAAGGTCACTCATTGCTTAATTATAAGTGACGAAACCCCCCAAAAAACCAATGGTTGTGTCATCAAATATACAAAAGGCTACACAAACATCATATTTATGTTGCAATTAGATGGACTAACGTCACTCAAAATATACATTTTCAAGATTATTAATACATTTGGTCACTCTTTTTAACACCTAAGGCCACTTATTGCTTAACTGCAAGTGACGAAATCCCCCCAGAAATCAATGGCTATGTCACCAAATATACAAAAGGCTACACAAAAATCATATTTGTCACACCCCAAAACCATGAACGGCGGAAACGTTCTGGGGCGGAGGACGTCATGTAAAGTATCACAACACAGTAAATGTAAATAAGCAAACAACATCATCCATTGCATTAAATATATAATTTTAATACAAGCGTGTTCTGTACAGTATACACACCAAAAATAATGTATATCAAAATAATAAGATGAATCTTGGATGCGTTCCATCTTCTCAAAAGCTGGCCTCAGTACCTATCTACTGATGACCTAAGAATACAAGTTATTTTGAAAGAGTTTATCAGCATTAAGCTGGTGAGTTCATAAGTATTTTAGTGTCAATGTTTGTTGTCAAAACATTTGAACCTGTCTCAATGTATAAGTTTGTAAAAATGTAAGTAAGTGTTTGTAAAAGTTTGAATCTCTCAGAAAAACCTATATTTTCTATTAAAGTAACCTTCTATCAAGGCTTAACTATTTTGTATGCTCGTTTGTTGTAAAAGTGTGTAATTTTCCCAAGGGTAACTATCATTTAACAAAATATAGTTTGTACATTAATGTTTAAGTGAGGTTATCACTAAAATATGTAATGGGTAAATCATTGTAGTACTGTAGTTTTGTATTATAGGAACTACTGCTGTACTAACTACCTTAAACCGGATTTATATTAAGGTATAATGTGATAAATTGCACCATGCTATCGACTGGTAACAACGAAATAATGAATGGTCGTAATAACGGAATGACGTTTGGCACCCGCAGACCTGCAGGTCCAGCTGTAGCTAGCAGCAAGGTGTAGGATAGTCAATCCAGTATAGATCTATACGCAAACTCACGCTCTCCCTCCAAGAGAATTCTGGCTACAACTCGGGCCATGACATTTAAGGCATGCTCCGATACAGTGGATCACAATTGTTAACGTGTTCATGTATATGTAATGTTTCTCGATCTAGTATAGTTGTATATGTTCTATTTCTCGTATAGTTGTATATGTTCTGTTTCTAGTATAGTTGTATATGTTCTGTTTCTAGTATAGTTGTATATGTTCTGTTTCTAGTATAGTTGTATATGTTCTGTGTTACCCCGATGGTAACTAACTATTGATGTACTGATAAGTATGAATATGGAAGTACTTTTATGTCTATACATGTATATATGATATATAACTAATATTGAAATGACCCTCGGATGGTCACCCGAAATCCCACCAGACCACATCCAAATCGAGGAAAAGGAAATAGGGCGGATGGCTTTCCTAAGCCCTTTAAACATTACTTATATATCTATACATATATGGGCATGCAATTTATAATAAGTAAAAAAAGTTTAATAAAAGAATTTGATACGTAAAAGAGTTTGTAAAACATTTTGAAGTAAACCAGTTTGATAAACAGTTTGAACAGTGATAAAATCATTGGTTTTCTAGTTATTAATCGCATGTGATTAATGTAATCACATGTGATTGATGTAATAACTATAAATATTTAACTTGTATCCCCCCATGAAGTATTTAAAACATTTAAAAGCATTTCAAAGGTTAATTAAAGGGGTATGAACTCACTTGTGGTGAGTAGATTGGATTGATGTATCGGGTACCGTGCTAAGTGGCAAACGGAGACTTGTTCACACGCACGAGCCTAGTTATCATATAAAGAGCATATATATAACTAATTAGCCAAATAATAACTTAACAAAATAAGTTGGGACACTTAGGAACATGTAAACACTTTGTATAAGTGTTATAGGTCCTAATGGTTGCATCTAAGTTGTTATGGGACAAGCTAAAGGGGTTTAAAGCTTCCAAGAACCTTGTATAAGAGTTTACCACCCAACAAACCCCACCCTTGGAGTTTACGGTCATAAACTCCTTGAGTTTACGGCCGTGAACTCCACACTTGGTGGTTTTGGGTGTTTGAAGGTGCTATCTAAATCCTAGAATAAGCCTAGTACTTGTGGAATAATTCTTGAAGTAGTTTAAGGCCCTAGAATCCTCCTTTGGGGAGTTTACGGCCAAAGGACCATATCCCCTAGAGTTTACGGCCGTAAACTCCTATGGGGTGTTGGTTTTAATTCTGTTAAGTCACTTGCACATGTAGGATAGCTTCTATGTTTTTGATTTAGGCTAAAGGTGACATTAGGCACACATTTGTGCCTTTACTTGGAGTTTACGGCCCAAGAGATGTTCCTTGGCTGTAAACTCCCTTTTAGGGATGATTTTGATGTAATTTACTCCCTATTCAAGTTAAAAGTATCAAAGGGTAATTGTCTTAAACCTTAGGGGTGATTTAGGGCTCACTTTGGCCCTTGAAAATGGTGTTTATGGTCCAAGAAACTCTTGGGCCGTAAACTCCAAAAGATTGGTGTTCTTGAATGATTTCTAGCCTCAAATGTTTATACACAATGTCCTTAACTAGCTACCTAACAAGGAAACGGGACTAGATAGCCTTTAGGCTTCGTTTTGGAGTTTGCACCCCAAGAACGTTCTTGGGCCGTAAGCTCCCAGATCTTGTACTTTGGACATGTAATCTATGTTTTAAAGCATAAAACAAGTAATAAAACACATCTAGGAAAGTAGACTCACAATCTGGGATGAAAACCCGAATATCCGTCAGAGAGAAAATGGCTTTTCTCTAGTTGGAATTGTGAATAATGAATTAATTAAATTCAAAAATCTATTTATAGTCCTGAAATATTTTGACAGAAAATATTTTTATTCCGGAAGTTGGACTATAACATTATGAAACTTGGAATGTTCAAATTTCATAAACCCAGGAGTATCCACTCTCCTGATATCTCCTTAAACGTAAACCCTAATGTACGCAAACTTATACGAAAAAGTCTGAAACTCACTGAAACTGGACTAGCTTCTATTGAATAGATAATGTTCATACAAATGGAAATTTCGGGTTGTCACATCATCCCCCGTTAGAAGGAATTTCTTCCCGAAATTAGAATTTAAGCAAATAAGAAGTTACAAATAACTAAGCGAAAAGATGAGGGTATTTCAGTTTCATCTGGTCCTCGCGTTCCCAAGTGAATTCCGGTCCTCGCTTGGCGTTCCAGCGAACCTTCACGATAGGGATATGGCTTTGTTTCGTCTGCTTGACCTCACGGTCCATGATCTCCACTGGTTCTTCCACGAAGTTGAGGCTCTCGTTGATCTCGATCTCGTCGAGTGGGATTACAAGAGTCTCGTCGGACAGACACTTTTTCAAGTTAGATACGTGGAATGTAGAATGTACGTTACGAAGTGTGTCGGGTAGATCAAGTTTGTAAGCTACGGGGCCGACTCTTGCAAGAATCTTGAAAGGCCCTATGTACCTTGGATTAAGCTTCCCACGCTTACCGAAACGTATCAAGCCCTTCCAGGGTGAGACTTTGAGAAGGACTCGGTCTCCCACCTGAAATTCCAAAGGTTTTCTTCGCTTATCAGCGTAGCTCTTTTGTTGGTCTCTAGAGGCTTTCAATCGTTCACGCATCTGTACGATTTTCTCTGTCGTTTCCCGAATGATCTCCGGACCGGTGAGAGTACTGTCAGAAGCATGTCCTATGCTAATTGGGTATCACCCACCTCAGCCCAACACAGAGGGGATCTGCACTTTCGGCCATAGAGGGCTTCAAATGGTGCTGCCTTTATGCTCGTGTGATAACTGTTGTTGTAGGAAAATTTGACGAGGGGTAAATGGGTATCCCATGCTTTTCCAAAGTCAATTACACAAGCACGCAACATATCTTCTAAAGTCTGGATTGTCCTCTCACTCTGTCCGTCGGTCTGTGGATGGTAGGCTGTGCTCATTTCTAGCCTTGTTCCTAGGGAATGTTGTAGTGATTGCCAGAATCTTGAGGTGAACCTACTATCTCTATCGGAGATAATGGATATAGGCACACCATGTAGCCGTACGAATTCCCTAATGTATGTTCTCGTAAGTTTCTCCATCTTGTCGGTTTCTTTGATAGGCAGGAAGTGTGCAGACTTGGTCAATCTATCGACGATGACCCATATGGTATCAAGTACACCCGTTGTCTTGGGCAACTTGGTTATGAAATCCATAGTGATCTGCTCCCACTTCCATTTTGGAATCTCTGGTTGTTGCAGTATGTAACGCCCGCAGATCCGGGCTAGTCAATTTAGAGGCAATAGGGGTCAAAAATGACTTTTCGACAAAAGATTATTTAGAATGAATAGTCTTAACCAAGTTTAGAATATGTCACAAGGTTTCCGTACATATAAAGAACGCCGAAATCCGAGTTATAACGAAGAAGTTATGGCCCGCCGAAGTTTTACGGCAAAACCGGCACGGCACCGGAAGACGTAAATAGTGAATTTACGATAGAAGACTTTTTAGCCTTAGCAATCTAAACAAAAGTCGTAGAATATGTTAAAATAAGAGCGTCAATAAAAAGAACGTCCAAATCTGACTTCGTATGAGGAAGTTATGATTTTTCTAAGATTCGGCTTAGCAGTGTACAGCCCGAAACTCAAATTTTAGTTCGAGCGGTTTTTGGCTTACATGAAATAAATGAGAGTTGAAGATCTCATTAATAGGAACTCAACAGTAAAAAGACAGACGAAAACGGAGTCCGTATGAAGGAGTTACGAATTCTTCGCAGTCATTTAACAGTCTAAACGCCTCGTACTATTAAATTTAAGATCGGTCGAGAATTAGCCGACGGAGTCAAAATGAAAGTTGTAGATATTATTTTTACCTACGCGTGGATATAAAGAACGTCAAAAACGGAGGTCGTATGTGAAAGTTACGGATTTTAGAAGTTGGAAGTGTGTTGTGCGAAAATGGGTGATGTGGCACAATCTTGGCCATTGCTTTCTCCCCAAGTCTTGCCACTAGATGGTGACATGTGGCACCAAGTTCAGCCATTTTCACCCTATAAATACCACCTCTCCCACCCTCATTTTCTTCACACCTTTCCGATTCTTTCTTCTCTTTACTCTCTCTCTAGAACCTCTCTCTAGCCCCGAAATCCCCCGAAAAGCCTAGGGAACCTCCCTAGCACGAGGCGGAAGCCCCGGAGTGCTCGATGGCTCCGAGAAGAAGAGCTTTTCGGCTCAGAAACACTACTCCAAGCAAAGCCTGGTTTTCTATAAAACCCGCTGTAAGTGAGCTACGCCTACGCTATTTTTAATATAGTTTTTATTTAATTATATTAACGTTATTAAGAACATATAATAAATACTTGGGCTATTATTATTGGTTATATAAGTATTTTTTTAACGCTTATATAATAGTAATAATAGCTAGACTATTAATTAGTCTCGGCGAATAATAGACTAAAATCTATTGGTGATAATAGTAGGTTTCGTCGAAGGAAATTATTTTAAAGTAAACGAAGTGCTGTCCGAGTACCGAGTCACCACCTTCTCAGGTGAGTGCATAGTCCCTTTCATGAACATGATTTTAATACAAGTATTGATTGAAGTATTAATTATATGTTTATGTGCGAGTTAATTGATGTTGCTTGAAATTCGTGTTAAAGAACATACCTGATTATATTTGATAATTTAGGATAAAGAGTAGACCTAAATTAAATATGAGGAATATTGGGTAGTATATTCTTACGAGTACAAGTGAGTTAAACTCAGAGAATAGAAGTTAGTATATGTCACTTATCCGGGAGTATGGATTAGACATAGTCATTGTCCCTAGTCCGAGAATATGGATTAGGCATAATCATTCGTCGTTAATCCGAGAGTATGGATTAGCTATTGTCCCTAGTCCGAGAGTATGGATTAGGCATAATCATTCATCTTTAATCCGAGAGTATGGATTAGTCATTCGTCCCTAGTCCGAGAGTATGGATTTGGTAAATTCGTTCATTTCTGATCCGAGAGTATGGAGTAGGTAAAACGACTAATCTTAGGTCCGAGAGTATGGATAGCCTCGTTGCGAGGATCGACGGGGTGGGATAAGAGTTGTTTATATATATGTATGGTGAAATTGTATATTTTGTGAATTTTAAACTATATATATGGTATAACATTGTGGGATTGAAATCCCTATGTGCTCACCAGGTTTCCCAACCTGACCCACTCAGTTTATTTATATCACAGGTGTTGATATGAAGTGACATTACACTGAGAGATTTAAAGAGATGTAGACCACTAGTGTGAATAATTGTAAGTTCTGTTTATGCTTATGTTCCTATATTAACGATGACATCCCAAACGTTTTAAAATGAAATAAATACGTTTCTTCGAAAATGTTTTAATAACGTATTTACCATGTTTTTCTGGGAACAAATTCCGCAACCTTTTTATAAAATGAAGTACTCTGATTTTTATAAAGCTTAAACAAAATCGGTCTTTTCTGGCCGTGATTTTGGGGATGTCACACAGTAAACTGGAGGGCTTCTGGTACTCGACCTTTACCTTTGCGCAAGTAAGGCATTTACTTAAGAAGGTAGCAATCTCTGCTTTCATATTAGGCCACCAGTATAGCTTTTTAAGATCCATATACATCTTATCTGAACCTGGGTGGACGTTATACCGAGTGTTGTGCGCCTCGGTCATGACCAAGTCTCGGAAACCACCGTGTTTCGGTGTCCAGATCCGGTCCACGAAATATAAGGCTCCATCACCCTTGGCTTCTAAATTCTTGTCCATTCCTCTGAGGGATTCACTCGTCACATTTTCACGTTTCATGGCTTTAAGTTGGGCCGCCTGAATTTGATTAGACAAGTGTGAATGGATGGTTATTGACAATGACTTGACCCTGCGACCAGAATATTCCTTCCAACTTAGGGCGTCTTCTACTACGTTGGCTTTACCCGGATGATAACGAATATCGCATTCGTAATCACTGAGTAGCTCGACCCACCGTCGTTGTCTCATGTTGAGTTCCTTCTGATCGAATATGTGTTGTAAACTCTTGTGGTCGGTAAAGATAGTGCTTTTTGTTCCATACAAGTAATGTCTCCAGATCTTCAGAGCAAACACTAATGCTCCCAGTTCAAGATCGTGGGTCGTGTAATTAACTTCGTGTGTCTTCAACTGTCTGGAGGCGTAGGCGATGACCTTACCTCGCTGCATCAGAACACACCCGAGCCCTTGGTTCGATGCATCGCAATAGACTACGAAGTCTTCTATCCCTTCAGGGAGAGATAGTATTGGCGCGGTGCACAAGGCCCGCTTGAGCGTTTGGAACGCTCTCTCTTGTTTCTCTTCCCAATCAAAGGCAACGCCTTTCTGGGTCAGGATTGTAAGAGGTTTTGCTATTCGGGAGAAGTTCTGAATAAATCTGCGGTAGTAGCCAGCAAGACCTAGAAATTGATGAATTTCTGTCGGTGTTTTGGGTGCTGACCAGTTCTCAATGGCTTTAATTTTGGATGGGTCCACGTGGATTCCCTCTTCGCTTACCACGTGTGATGTGTGTAAAACTCACTTAGTTTTAATCCTACTTTAATTATCAAATAACACACAAAAGGCAGTGAACCTATGTATTGTGGTATAGCTAAATAAGCAGGGTATCGAACACAGGGAACGACAAATTAAATTAAAAACTAATTCTATCTAAGTTGATTAAGCAAATAAGGGTTTTTCTCTAGTTTTACAAGACTAGAAACTTGCTAACTAAAACTAATTTAATACTAGAAAATGACAATTTAACTAGATTCAATAATGGGAAAGGAACTTCTGTTTAGTTCAACTCGGTTAACTTTATGGTTGATTTTAAGGTAATAGTGCAATGGATTAATTCTTTCGTTGGTTACCGATTCAAGTGATCAGGTTTATGTTCACTACCCTAATCCTTAGCAAATAAACTAATTCAAACAGTGGCCAATTGCTTAATTTAATTATATTTACTAGATTAATTATTCGGGTTAAGTCAGACTTGCAATAACTAATTAATTCATTATTCTTAATTAACCTATTGTTTGATGGTCATCTTACAAGCTTGCACATGAATTTACTCAATTTCCTTATTAATCCTAGTTTCATATTCATTAATTCTAAACATATGGTATAGTGGTCACATATCATATGAGGTTGATAATCAATAGATGTTCATGCTAATCAATTATCTTCCTATTAACAGGAAATTAATTATCATTCTTACACAAGGTTCTTTAGCAAGCTAAAATAACAATTATTCACCAACTTGGAATTAATCCTACCAATCAATCAAACCATATTGTCAACTTTGTATTCCCAAACAGAAGTCTAAAGAATTTAGTTCATAACTAAGGTAAATAACAGCAAACTAATAAGTTCAAGTTGCTTAATCATGTTGACAAAACAAAAGAAATAAGTAGAATGATGAAATTATGCCTTAATTACTCCCGGGATTGGATTCTAGCTTCCTTGGTCGACTTCTAGGGTTCTTCTGGCTTGTTATTCGCAGCTAAGCACTTCTGAAACTTCCCAGAATTCTCTCCTCTCGATTTGTGGAGTTATCTTTATATATGCGTTCCGACTCGTCGAGTCATATGGTGACTCGTCGAGTCCCTCTCACATTCTTCGTAATCCGATAACTATCTTGACTTCCGAATCATTATCCTTCTGATTCTGCGACCGGACTCGTCGAGTCAAGGCTCAACTCGACGAGTAGAATCCTTTTTATGGGTGTTTTCTTTCTTCATTCCACTCTTGAGCTCCTAACCGCTTCTCTTGCTTCCTTTCGCTTCCGAGCTTCATCTTTGGACTGAAAAACATAATTTAACACTTTTAAGTACCTTTTGTCGAATACTCGATATAATGCGAAGACTCGCACCAGGTTTGTCGCCGTAGACTATAAGAGTTTCGTTAGACGGGAGGTTTAAACGGACTGCTTTCTCGAAGCACATGATGTCGGCGCGATGAAGACTCAACCAATCCATGCCGATGATAACATCGAAGCTTTTTATTAAGACCGGCATGAGGTCGATTGGGAATGAATGGTTATCTAGAGTTAGGGTACATCCTAAGTATATGCTACTGGTGTTTTCTGTTTTTCCATTAGCCATTTCTATTGTGAATTGTTCTTTAAGTGCGTGTGGTTGTTGTTTAAGCATGCGAGCAAATTTATGGTTCACGAAGCTTCGCTCCGCTCCACTATCGAACAGAATGCATGCATAGGAGTTATCGAGGAGGAACGTACCAGTCACCACTGTCGGGTCAGCAACTGCTTCCCCGTGGCCTATAGCTAGTATCCTCCCTGCTCCTCCAACATTTTTCGCTTTGGGGCAGTCCCTCTTATAGTGGCATGTTTCGCCACATCCATAGCAAGTTGAGCTCGCGCCGGAGCCAGGGACTTGGGAGATCGGTTGTGCCGGGAATTTACAGAAACGGATGGTGTGTCCTTTCCTGTTGCAGTTAGAGCACTGCATTTCATGGTAGGGGCCGTTGTGGTGTAAGTTGCATTTGTTGCACTTTGGCAAACTTCCAGCATACTGCCTTATCGGAGCAGTAGCAGCAGCAGGGGTTACCGCGGCATGCACTGCCACAATTTGCTGCATTTTGGCAGCTCGCTGCTTCTTCTTGTCATCCCAGAACTTCCGCTTGGTGTCAGCGGGTTTGGAGGGTTCCGGGATGGCTAGGGTTGTTGTGGTTGCAGGGGTTTTGACACCATGGTCAATGAGTCGCTGTGCCAGTCGCTTGGCACTGTGGAAGGTAGCAGGGTTTGATGATAGGACATTCCCCTAATACGGAGGCACTAGCCCCCATATGTACCTTTCGATCTTTTTCCCTTCAGTGGGAACCATATTAGGGCAGAGGGCCACCAGTTCGCTGAATCTGGCGGTATAAGCAACAATGTTGGTGCCCTTCATGGTCAGGCTCCAAAGCTCCTGCTCTAGTTTCTGGATCTCGCCCCTCGGGCAGTATTCCTCAATCATGAGGTCTTTCATCGTTTCCCAGCCTAGGTTGTTGGCCACGATGAGAGTTAGAGCTTTAACGTGGCCGTTCTACCACGTCAGTGCCTTTCCTTCAAAGGTGCATGCGGCATATTTGACTTTGCTCGCAGCAGGGCATGAAGAAATTTCGACGACTGATTCAGTCTTCTAGAACCATTGTGAGAGAGCAATGACTCCGCCGGTCCCATGAAAGGACTTCGGCTTGCAGTTGGTGAAATCGTTGTAAGAGCACTCTCTCGAGCGCACAGGAGTTTCCACCGGAATAGAGTTTACAGGGGTTCCACCTCTGCTGGCATCAGTAGAGTGATACTGTGCCATGGCAGTTGCCACTGCTGCAGCTACGGCAGCATTTAGGGCTGCTGTATCGATGACCGGAGGTGGAGGAGGCGGTGTAGGTGTAGGGTTATTCCGGGGAGATTTGCGAGGAGGCATCTTTCAGCTATAAGTTTATAAAGATGAGAAAAGTGGTAAGAATCAATATGTAAGTAAGGTGAAAGTGACACATGGACTAACTAACCATAGCCCAACAATTGAATGAGTGTTTGAGATCATAACTAGAAAGGTTTGTAGGAAAACACAAGTGTAAAGATTCTTCCCACAGGGTAGGTAGTTGTCAATAATACTGGTATTACTGATGTAACGAGTTCAATGAAAATTGACCTAACAGTAGGTCTTACATCATACCATCTGGAAAGTTTGATGGTTCTTCGATTCCTAATTAGAGTACTGAAAGTTAGGAATATTTTACAGATAAGTGCTACTTAGAGCATAGATGTTAAAGGCAAATCCTTAATCCAAAAGATAATGATGTACTAGACATCATCTAACGGCGATGAGTATTCCTCGGGAGAACCCTGAGGTCTCTCATTTGACGGACCACCTCTTGAAGGTGTCGTTCATGAGCCCTTTGACGAGCTCGACGTTCCATGACTTCTGCTTGAGAGGCAACCAGATGTTGCTGTAGGGTTTCATTGGTTCTCCGAGTCCGTTCCATGTCTTCGTCGAGATGGCGAATACGAACTGTGTTGACACCAGAGTTGGCATCAATCTCCACGACCCGGTCGATGGCTGCTCGACCTTGCTCAACATTACGAGCTATTCTGCGGATTATGACGGGCAGAGCTCGGTCAGCAGAACCACCTTCGCTGACATTGTAAAAGCTTCGGTCCCCAATGTATGGTAAGGGTTGACCCTGTTCGTCACTCCAGCGATTCAAGTTATCTACCCACAAGGGAGTGGGACCTGGAAAAGCTGGTCGAGGGTTGTTGTTCGGGGCTTGACCTACTGGAGGTAGGTTGTTGACTTCGGGCTCAGAGTCTGATCCATCCGAGAAGCCTTCAGCTTGATGATCATCCAACGGAATTTGGTGTTCATCGTCAGACTCTACTTCGAGCCATCCTGCGTTGCCTTCATTTGGAAAGTACAGGTCGCCGTGATGGAATCCAGCCATTTAAATCTACGCGAGAAGAGAGGTATAAAGATATAGTATATATGTAGTTAGTAGTACAAAATACACCTATAGTATTTTAAGTTTAGGTTCTATTGATCTTCTTGTGGTATTGTTGGTAAGTTTTTAGACTTGTTAACATATCACAACCATTCTAGGGCATATGCTAATCACTCCTTGGACCAGCATAGTTGATCAGGCTATGCCATTACCAGGACTGACCATACATCCCCGAGCTTACCTGTGATATTTAACAATCATAATACTTTTGTTCTTGTCGTTGTGACACTGGTTTTAGTATGAATGCAGATTAGTATACTTAATTAAATATTTCAGTATTTAAAGTATAGACTCTTGGTCAGAGTGTTTTAATCCCAAATGGGTTTATAGTTTAGTATATCTTTTATGGGTTGATATACTTGATTCACTATAAACAATGCTCTGATACCAATCTGTCACACCCCAAAACCAAGAACGGCGGACACGTTCTGGAGCGGAGGACGTCATGTAAAGTATCACAACATAGTAAATGTAAATAAGCAAACAACATCATCCATTGCATTAAATATATAATTTTAATACAAGCGTGTTCTGTACAGTATAGACACCAAAAATAATGTATATCAAAATAATAAGATGAATCTTGGATGCGCTCCATCTTCTCAAAAGCTGGCCTCGGTACCTGTCTACTGATGACCTGAGAATACAAGTTATTTTGAAAGAGTATATCAGCATTAAGCTGGTGAGTTCATAAGTATTTTAGTGTCAATGTTTGTTGTCAAAACGTTTGAACCTGTCTCAATGTATAAGTTTGTAAAAATGTAAGTAAGTGTTTGAAAGTGTTTGTAAAAGTTTGAATCTCTCAGAAAAACCTATATTTTCTATTAAAGTAACCTTCTACCAAGGCTTAACTGTTTTGTATGCTCGTTTGTTGTAAAAGTGTGTAATTTTCCCAAGGGTAACTATCATTTAACAAAATATAGTTTGTACATTAATGTTTAAGTGAGGTTATCACTAAAATATGTAATGGGTAAATCATTGTAGTACTGTAGTTTTGTATTATAGGAACTACTGTTGTACTTATTGGATAAGGTGTCTAAGTCCATAACTATTTCTGGTATGTACTTGACCCGACCCGGCATGGTCCATTTGGGTTGCATGGCACCATGCAATTGGATAGACTAAATGAGAGAAATAACACTTGGAGATTATTAATATATTATAACTTCTAATATATTAATAATATTATTTGATTAGTTTGATCAAGAATTAATTTAGAATTAATTAAGTGATCAAAAGATAACTAATTAAATATATGGGTTGATTATGTAAATCATCCATATCTTGTATAGTGGGCTAAAAGGCTCCATGGACTATCAAGTTGGGTTCCACCCATAGGATGCTCCATGGGAGTTACAAACCCATGGGTCATGGAAATGAAGAGTCATGACACATTAGGGTTTAACCCTAGATGTGTCAACACTATATAAGTAACATGTTCTCCACCCAAAATCGGCTACACTAAGAATCAAGAGGGCTTGGCCGATTTTGAGAAGTGAGTATTCTCTCATAAGTTCTTCCAAGAGCATTTGGTGTTGTGTGAAGCATTTGAGGCATCACACTTGGGGTGCTAGGCTCACAAGGTTTCAAGGAACACAAACAACAACAAGGTAAGTTATTCTATCTATACTTTATGTTAAAATTGTTCCCCATGTATGCTAGATAGGAATATAACCTTGGAATTCAACTTTGCATGACAATTAGACAAACATAGATCCAAGGTTATTAGGGTTGCATGTACACTTAGGAAGTGTTAGAATGCTCAAAACCCATCAGTGGTATCAGAGCTTAGGCTTGTTTGTTCTTATTTGTGCTTAAAAGTTGAAAACAGAATCAGAAATCTTGCTGTCTGCGAATGGACTCGTCGAGTCTATAGGGGGGACTCCTCGAGTCCATGAGTATCTTCAACCAACTCGGCGAGTAGGGTCGACTGAGTGCAGAATTTCAATTCAGTTGCTGGAAATGAATTAGAAACATTACCCTAAACTGTTTTGGTAATTGAAAACTTGTTTTTGGTGGTGTAATGTCTTTGCTAATTCATTTACAACAACTAGTTATCAAAATTACAAACTTTTATGTAATTTTTTGATTGTGTTCATATCCATGTTCTTGTTCTTATGATGTTTTAGATGATCATAGGAATTATTTGTAACCTATGTGGTAGATTAATTCTTGATCATAATGTGTTTTAATGGAGTCCATAACTTATCCTTAAGTTATGGAAAACCAAGAGTCACACTTGAGTTAAAACCATTAAGAAAACACAAGAGTTAGAAAAAATGAAGAGTCTTCATTTTATTACTCTATTAAACTCATAAGTTACAAGAAATGAAAAGTTTTGAAAGTTACAAAACTTGCCCTCAAGTTTTGGAACAAGTAAAGTTAAGTTAAAACTTTAAGTTCCAACCCCTAGAATTTTAAAAGTTAAAATTCAACCCTTATACTTATATTATGATGATTTAATAATTATATATATATATGTATAAGAATAAAGTCGTCTTACCGCTAGTACGCCTCATTCACGAAGCCGGTCTATAACGTGGGTATAAGGTTGTTGCCTATAAAATGGTGACTTAATGGGTGAATATTCTCACCCACCGCTTGCTTGACTGGTGGAGGGTCGTTAGCCGAACGGGTAAGACAAGGACTTATAAATTCTCATTCAAAGTATGATGAATATAATAAAGTAACTAAATGTTTATTAAATTCCCAATCTTAGTTACTTTAGGAAAAATGTGAATAAGGTGCTAATCCATGAAATTACACTTTACACTTTGTCTAAGTCGTTGGTGGAGCGTGTGTGGTTAACCGGCACACTAACTTGGACTTAACAAGGTAGGTAAAGGGTGACTTAAGGTTTATTATAGTATCGGTGGAGCGTGTGTGGTTTACCAGCACATCGATTGAGTGATAAACTTTAAGGGTACCAAGTGATTTGCATGGTTACTTCACACCTCGTTTTGTGATCCTCGGCATCCCAGTCACAAAACCTGGAGGGCACTCTCGAGATTGAAACATGCCTTTGAAAAGTTCATTGGATCTCAAAGAATCTAGGAATTTCTAAAAACCAATAAAAACTAAATATCTAATATTTCGGTTTTCGTGGTGGAAATTGGTGAATCGTCATTCACCTACCTTTCAAATATGGTATAGCTTAGATTACGGCATACCTCTTCTAAGTTATATTATATTGTGATTGGATCCTAGCCTTAATATTACATTTGGGTGTTTTATTAAGGACTCTCTTAAATCTATACTAAACTTGTCCTTCCTTTTCAGATGTCTTCAAATAATGCTTCTGGCTCGAATCCTAATGGCTCCTTTACTCTTATGAGTTTGTGTGGGAAAGTCACCTTTGATGGATCCAACTTCAACAAATGGATCAGAAACATCAGGATGATTACCCGCTACGAGGACAAAGAATATGTCCTTGACAAGGAGCTTAAGGAAATTGACGAGTCCACTGCAACTCCCCAGGAGATCGCTGACTTTCATACTCATGAAAGAGATGCAACCAAGGTGGCTTGCATCATGTTGGCCACCATGACAGCTGAACTCCAAAAGTCTTATGAAGATTTCTACCCTTATGAAATGCACCAAGATTTGATGGAAAGATACCATCAAAGTGCACGACAAGAGAGGTACGAAGTCATCTGCTCCATGATAACAACCATGATGAAGGACGGAGAGTCCGTCACGAGCCACATGCAGAAAATGCAAAGGTATGTGGATCGTTTGCTGAAGCTCAATGTGAACTTCCCTGAGGAGCTTGCAATAGATATCATTTTGCACTCCTTACCATCGTGCTATGATCAATTCCGCATGACATATCACATGAACAAGGAAGAGATCACCCTCAGCAAACTTCAGGGACTTCTCAAGACCGCAGAAACAGGTCTTAAGGGGAAGTCGGTTGCTATCACTCCTACTCCAGACTCAACTCCGGTCTTGGAAATTGGGCAAAGTCGAGGGAGGAAGAGAAAGAGATCATCGAAGGGTACCAAGGCTCGGACCCTTGATGGCTCTTCTTCAAGTGGAACCAAGAAAGGTTTCATTACTCCTTCTTCTGACCCAAAAGAGGCTGAATGCTTCTATTGCCATGAAAAAGCTCATTGGAAGCGGAACTGCCCAAAGTACCAGCAGGATGTGAAGGATGGGAAAGTCAAACCCAACCATGCAGGCATTTACACTATCATTTCTAATAACTCACCCCATTCGAAATCTTGGGTCCTTGATACCGGTTGCAGTATTCATATTTGTTGTGACTTGCAGGGACTAGGAAGAAGTGAGAATGTGGAGCAAGGAAGAATAAACTTAATCATGGGGAATAGGAAAGTTACACCTGTCACCAAGATTGGAGTTTATACTTTATCGCTAAGTAGTGGGTTAAATTTAGATTTGAATAAATGTTGTTATTCGCCAGAAATGGCAAGAAATATTATTTCCTTTCATGCATTGTACAAACAAGGTTTCACCTTTTCGTTTGATAATGAAGTTGGTTCGATTAATGCTTTCTTTAATAATGTACTTTATTTTAAAGCATTACCTTGTGATGGTGTGTATGAAGCTGTATCTATTGTAGATAACTTAGGAAATAATGTTTTGTGTATTGATTCTACTAATAATAATAACTTGGATAAAGCATCATTATGGCATTGTCGTCTTGGACATATAAGCAAGAAACGCATAGGCCAACTCCAAAAAGATGGAGTCTTGGAGTCGTTTGACCTAAAGTCAAATGATAGTTGCGAATCATGCTTACTTGGAAAAATGACAAAGTCACCCTTCACAGGCTCGTGTGAAAGGGGTGAAGGTTTGTTGGACCTTATACACACGGATGTGTGTGGACCATTCAAACATGCCACAAGAGATGCTAATCGTTATTATTTGACTTTTACTGATGATTACAGTAGATATGGATATGTCTACTTAATCAAGCATAAGTCAGAGACTTTCGAGAAGTTTAAGGAATTTAAACAGGAAGTCGAGAATCAATTGGGCAGGAACATTAAGATGCTTCGATCCGATCGAGGTGGTGAGTATCTTAGTTCAGAGTTCCTCGACTATCTAAAGGAATGTGGGATTGTCTCACAATTGACACCTCCCAGGACACCGCAGTTGAATGGTGTGGCTGAGAGGCGTAATTGAACCTTGTTGGACATGGTTCGTTCCATGATGAGTCGAGCTTCGCTACCAATCTCATTCTGGGGGTATGCCTTAGAGACTGCTGCCCATATCCTTAATCTAGTCCCTACAAAGAAAGTTGCCAAAACTCCTCACGAGATGTGGACTGGTAAAGTACCTAAACTAGACCACATCAAGATTTGGGGTTGCGAGGCTTGCGTGAGACACGAGACTCATGATAAGCTCGAACCCCGAAGTGAGAGGTGTATTTTCATCGGCTACCCACAACAATCCTTTGGTTACCTCTTCTACAAACCTAGTGACAATGTGGTCTTTGTAGCAAGAAGAGGAGTCTTTCGAGAAAGAGAGTTTATAAGCCAAGGAGACAGTGGGAGGCAAGTTGATCTTGAAGAAATTCAAGAGTCAAGTGGTGAAGGAACTTCAAACTCTAGCCCTCAACTTGAGGAGGAAATTCCTGTTGAGCCAATTGACGAATCTGTACCTCTGAGGTGTTCCACGAGAGTTAGGAGTGCACCTGAGCATTACTATGGATTCCATATTACTGCAGAAGGTGAGACACTTATTAGTGATGAGACACTAGTAAGTCAAGATGACCCTAACAGCTACGAGGAAGCCATGGTAGGCCCCGAGTCTGCTAAATGGAAAGAGGCTATGGATAGCGAGATACAATCCATGTATGAAAATCAAGTTTGGAACTTGGTTGAGAATGTACCAGGTCGAAAGACTGTAGGGTGCAAATGGGTTTTCAAGAAGAAGACCGACATGGATGGTAAAGTACACACTTATAAGGCTAGACTGGTTGCAAAGGGCTTCTCTCAAATTCCTGGAGTGGATTATGATGAGACCTTTTCTCCGGTAGCCAAGATTAAGTCTATTTGGGTTCTGTTAGCCATAGCCGCATTTCATGACTATGAAATTTGGCAAATGGATGTCAAAACCGCTTTCCTTAATGGGAAGTTGGCTGAAGATGTTTACATGAGTCAGCCAGAGGGTTTTGTCAGCAACAAGTACCCTAATAGAGTGTAAGCTTGAGAAATCCATTTATGGATTAAAGCAAGCACCTCGCAGATGGAATCTTTGCTTTGATGAAAAGGTCAAGGAATTTGGCTTTTCTAGGAGTGAAGATGAATCTTGTGTATATGTCAAGGCTAGTGGGAGTATAGTTAGCTTTTTGGTATTGTATGTGGATGACATACTACTCATAGGAAATGACATTCCAACCCTGCAGGAAGTAAAGTCCTGGCTTGGAAAGTGTTTCGCTATGAAGGACCTTGGTGAAGCTGCCTATATTTTGGGGATAAGGATCTTGAGAGATCGGAGTAAAAGACTAATTGGACTTTGTCAAAGTACCTACTTGGAGAAGGTTCTTAAGAGATTCAGAATGCAAGACTCCAAGAAAGGAGAGTTACCCATCCAGAGTAACGCCAAATTGAGTAGGACACAAAGCCCTAGCACTGAGGCTGAGATAGCAGAAATGAGTCGAGTACCTTATGCTTCGGCTGTAGGTTCGATCATGTATGCTATGACGTGTACTCGACCTGATGTAGCCTTTGCCTTGAGCATGGTTAGCAGGTTTCAGGGGAACCCTGGCAAGGCACACTGGACTGCGGTAAAGAATATTCTCAAGTACCTACGAAGGACTAAGGACTGGGTCCTTACCCTCGGTGGGAGTGATGACTTGAGAGTTGTAGGGTATAGTGATGCTAGTTTCCATACTGATAGGGATAACTTCCGCTCTCAGTCGGGCTGGGTCTTTACCCTAAATGGAGGAGCAATTTCTTGGAAGAGTTCCAAGCAAGAGACAATGGCAGATTCTACTTGTGAATCAGAGTATATTGCAGCTAGCGAAGCGGCAAAGGAGGCGTTATGGCTGAGGAACTTCATTGGAGACCTTGGAGTTGTACCAGCTATTAAAGAGCCGATGGAAATTTTCTGTGATAGTGAAAGTGCTGTTGCCTTAGCCAAGGAACCAAGGGATCACGGGAGATCCAGAAACATCGACAGAAAATACCATTTCATCAGACATCGGATCGAAGAAGGACTCCTCGTGGCAAAGAGGGTATCATCGGATGAGAACCCAGCAGATCCCCTCACGAAGGGACTGACTCGGGTTAAGCATCTCCAGCATGCTCGGAGCATAGGGCTGAAGGATGATATTAAATTTAGTAGTTAGATAATCTCGAAATTTGTAAAGTGTAATTGACATTTGATGATGAATAAAAGTGTTTTATTTATAAGTAAAGTGTTGCTATCTCTTGTCGATCGTTTACTATATTTCTTTTGCATGTTTTGACTTCCAGAATAATTTTGTTTGGTTTAACATATTATTCAAACCTCCACAGTCGGTCATATGTCGGAAGTAGGTATGAATCAAGACTGTCATGATTGGTTGTAGAGGTCTGGGACAAGGCTACAACAATCATGAGTGCTCATAAGTTTTGAGCATTGGACTCAACCCACGCTCACTGGAATCACTTCATGGAATTCTATCTCGAGTGATCGTGAGACGGTAATATCATATAAGTCTTTAAACCTAGAGATATGATTTGTTACTTACGAGTTGGTTATGCATTGATTGTACGAAAAACGCATTGGTAACTCGATGTTATAAAATCGTGCTCTTATGTGTAATTCAATGAGTAGTAGAACAAACATATGAGTCGAAGTTTATCTGTTCCTTCTTGGATTAGAAGCTGATATCTGGGTCCCTCGATGATTTTGTTTTGACCTATGTACCGGGCCCAGTCAGAACTAAATTGATGTGTTCAATGAAGTTCTTTGTCAAAAAAATCGGAAATCGGGAAACAAATTGTTGGACAATAAGTAAGACATTGTTCCATGTATTTGTCCGACTGATATCTAGAACAGAGGATTATATGATCACTTATCTTAAATGGCGTACCATCATCTTCTCAGTTTCGAGAAACCTTGAAAAGAGCTACGATTGCCGATCGGTTCCTGAAGTCATACTTGCAGTAATAGTTATTAGACTTATCCAAGTGGGAGACTGTTGGATAAGGTGTCTAAGTCCATAACTATTTCTGGTATGTACTTGACCCGACCCGGCATGGTCCATTTGGGTTGCATGGCACCATGCAATTGGATAGACTAAATGAGAGAAATAACACTTGGAGATTATTAATATATTATAACTTCTAATATATTAATAATATTATTTGATTAGTTTGATCAAGAATTAATTTAGAATTAATTAAGTGATCAAAAGATAACTAATTAAATATATGGGTTGATTATGTAAATCATCCATATCTTGTATAGTGGGCTAAAAGGCTCCATGGACTATCAAGTTGGGTTCCACCCATAGGATGCTCCATGGGAGTTACAAACCCATGGGTCATGGAAATGAAGAGTCATGACACATTAGGGTTTAACCCTAGATGTGTCAACACTATATAAGTAACATGTTCTCTACCCAAAATCGGCTACACTAAGAATCAAGAGGGCTTGGCCGATTTTGAGAAGTGAGTATTCTCTCATAAGTTCTTCCAAGAGCATTTGGTGTTGTGTGAAGCATTTGAGGCATCACACTTGGGGTGCTAGGCTCACAAGGTTTCAAGGAACACAAACAACAACAAGGTAAGTTATTCTATCTATACTTTATGTTAAAATTGTTCCCCATGTATGCTAGATAGGAATATAACCTTGGAATTCAACTTTGCATGACAATTAGACAAACATAGATCCAAGGTTATTAGGGTTGCATGTACACTTAGGAAGTGTTAGATTGCTCAAAACCCATCAGTACTAACTACCTTAAACTGGATTTATATTAAGGTATAATCTGATAAATTGCACCATGCTATCGACTAGTAACAACGACATAATGAATGGTCGTAATAACGAAATGACTTTTGGCACCCGCAGACCTGCAGGTCCGGCTGTAGCTAGCAGCAAGGTGTAGGATAGTCAATCCAGTATAGATCTATACGCAAACTCACGCTCTCCCTCCAAGAGAATTCTGGCTACAACTCGGGCCATGACATTTAAGGCATGCTCCGACACAGTGGATCACAATTGTTAACGTGTTCATGTATATGTAATGTTTCTCGATCTAGTATAGTTGTATATGTTATGTTTCTAGTATAGTTGTACATGTTCTGTTTCTAGTATAGTTGTATATGTTCTGTTTCTAGTATAGTTGTATATGTTCTGTTTCTAGTATAGTTGTATATGTTCTGTTTCTAGTATAGTTGTATATGTTTTGTGTTACCCCGATGGTAACTAACTATTGATGTACTGATAAGTATGAATATGGAAGTACTTTTATGTCTATACATGTATATATATGATATATAACTAATATTGAAACGACCCTCGGATGGTCACCCGAAATCCCACCAGACCACATCCAAATCGAGGAAAAGGAAATAGGGCGGATGGCTTTCCTAAGCCCTTTAAACATTACTTATATATCTATACATATATGGGCATACAAGTTATAATAAGTAAAACAAAGTTTAATAAAAGCATTTGATACGTAAAAGAGTTTGTAAAACATTTTGAAGTAAAATAGTTTGATAAACAGTTTGAACAGTGATAAAATCATTGGTTTTCTAGTTATTAATTGCATGTGATTAATGTAATCACATGTGATTGATGTAATAACTATAAATATTTAACTTTTATGCCCCCATAAAGTATTTAAAACATTTAAAAGCATTTCAAAGGTTAATTAAAGGGGTATGAACTCACTTGTGGTGAGTAGATTGGATTGATGTATCGGGTACCGTGCTAAGTGGCAAACGGAGACTTGTTCACACGCACGAGCCTAGTTATCATATAAAGAGCATATATATAACTAATTAGCCAAATAATAACTTAAAAAAATAAGTTGGGACACTTAGGAACATGTAAACACTTTGTATAAGTGTTATAGGTCCTAATGGTTGCATCTAAGTTGTTATGGGACAAGCTAAAGGGGTTTAAAGCTTCCAAGAACCTTGTATAAGAGTTTACCACCCAACAAACCCCACCCTTGGAGTTTACGGTCATAAACTCCTTGAGTTTACGGCCTTGAACTCCACACTTGGTGGTTTTGGGTGTTTGAAGGTGCTATCTAAATCCTAGAATAAGCCTAGTACTTGTGGAATAATTCTTGAAGTAGTTTAAGGCCCTAGAATGCTCCTTTGGGGAGTTTACAGCCAAAGGACCATATCCCCTAGAGTTTACGACCGTAAACTCCTATGGGGTGTTGGTTTTAATTCTTTTAAGTCACTTGCACATGTAGGATAGCTTCTATGTTTTTTATTTAGGCTAAAGGTGACATTAGGCACACATTTGTGCCTTTACTTGGAGTTTACGGCCCAAGAGATGTTCCTTGGCCGTAAACTCCCTTTTAGGGATGATTTTGATGTAATTTACTCCCTATTCAAGTTACAAGTATCAAAGGGTAATTGTCTTAAACCTTAGGGGTGATTTAGGGCTCACTTTGGCCCTTGAAAATGGTGTTTACGGTCCAAGAAACTCTTGGGCCGTAAACTCCAAAAGATTGGTGTTCTTGAATGATTTCTAGCCTCAAATGTTTATACACAATGTCCTTAACTAGCTACCTAACAAGGAAACGGGACTAGATAGCCTTTAGGCTTCGTTTTGGAGTTTACACCCCAAGAACGTTCTTGGGCCGTAAGCTCCCGGATCTTGTACTTTAGACATGTAATCTATGTTTTAAAGCATAAAACAAGTAATAAAACACATCTAGGAAAGTAGACTCACAATCTGGGATGAAAACCCGAAGATCCGTCAGAGAGAAAATGGCTTTTTTCTAGTTGGAATTGTGAATAATGAATTAATTAAATTCAGAAATCTATTTATAGTCTTGAAATATTTTGACAGAAAATATTTTTATTCCGGAAGTTGGACTATAACATTATGAAACTTGGAATGTTCAAATTTCACAAACCCAGGAGTATCCACTCTCCTGATATCTCCTTAAACATAAACCCTAATGTACGCAAACTTATACGGAAAAGTCTGAAACTCATTGAAACTGGACTAGCTTCTATTGAATAGATAATGTTCATACAAATGGAAATTTCGGGTTGTCACAATATTCATGTGGAAATTAGATGGTCTAACGTCACTCAAAATACACGTTTTCAAGATTACTAATACGTTTTGCCACTCTTTTTAACACCCGAAGCCACTCATTGCTTAATTGTAAATTAGTAAATCCCCAAAAAAACCCAATGCTTGTGCCACCAAATATACAAAAGGCTACACAAACATCATATTCATGTGGTAATTAGATGGACTAACGTCACTCAAAATATATTTTTTCCAGATTATTAATACATCTGACCACTATTTTTAGCCCCTTAGGTCACTCGTTGCTTAACTGTAAGTGATGAAATCCACCAAAAAAACCAACGGTTGTGTCACCAAATATACATAAGGCTACACATACATCATATTCATGTAGCAATTAGATTGACTAACGTCACTCAAAATACACTTTTTTCATGACTTTTGAAACAATTTGGTCTCTCATTTTATGCCATTCACCACTCTTTTTAAATGGATATGACCACTAACTCGCTAATGTGATTGTATGTACTTTATGTCACTCAACCTTCGGTCACACATGTAATAAAAACGAATGTGTGGCTGTATGCATATAGTCACTCATTTATCGTGTGACGGAAGCCCGTTTTTGTACTAGTTCAAATGCATGTCAAGGAAGGTCATGTCATAAAGGAAGACGACATGCATTTGTGTGTCATAACCTTACGACATGCATTTATGACACACATTTACGACACACAATGCATATCATTAAAGCCCATCTAATAAAGAAAGACGACACACATTTTTGTGTGTCATAATTTTAAATGTTTTAAAAAATAAATAATTTTGATAGATTTAATAATTTTAAAATTAAATAAAACATTTAAAGTCTCATACTACATAATAAAATACCATACACAAGAAAGATAATTCATTGTACAAAATATAATATGTCAAATATAATGTGATATATCGAAGATGGTTGGATTGAGATCAAGGGTGGGTGTTGAGTTGGTTGCTTCTCCTGATATCATAGTACAATGAAAAGAGATGATCGTTAGACAACGTACGGGAGGGGCTCCCGGGACGAAGCTCCAACGATCAAGTTAGAATTGATTCTGAGAGGAAATGAGGAATGTCTGATAAAAGAAAATTCCAATCCCCCTCTCCATGAGGAAGAAAGGTTCTTTTATACTTGATCGAGAGGCACACACCTCCTAACTAATTTTGTTGAGCCTTACCTCGTGAGGCATGATGTGGCGGATCCGTATTGAAGGATCATCCATCACGTCTTTCTATCTCGTCCTTTGTTGGCTAGAGAAGAATCTTTGATATAGTGATGATCGTGGTTGTCATCAGATGGGCAAGTGGAGCTATCTAATTGGATCCATGTTTACCGGGGTATTCTAGTGGAGAGAAGAGGGTAAGGCACAGTTCTGCCCCTTAACCGCCATACTAGTGAATCCACGTTGGCGGAGGCCCGACCTTGGCCTCAGACTGGATATGACCAAACTCAAACTAGGCCAAGCTTGGCGTTAGTTTGACTTTTCCTTTTTAACGTTTTTTCCTGTGGGATACGTTAACAAGTCCCTTAGGCTTGTAGGCGTACGCGTTGGCTTGGTAGCGTCGCTATTCGAGCCTATATTACAACACGTGTATGTATGAGATTATCTCCGACATTTGACAGACTTTAGACAGTGCTGTCGATGTGTGTCAGATCCATCACGAGATGGTTCGTGATGCCAGTTTTGCCTTTAAAATCCCCCCCTACTCAATACCTTTCACATTTTCCTCCTTTCCTTGCTTTCGTTGTAGCGATTCGGGCATTTTGTGAAAGTTTCTTTTTTATTATTCATCCGTTCTTGACGATGGACCTTTACGGTAGAGTCCCTACTATAGAGGAATTTCAATTACTGCAAGAACAATTTGGTTTCTTATTGGAGCATGGTGTGATGATTCCGACGAAGGGATCATCGATCTATGACTGCCCTCGAGGGAAAGTAAGGGTTCTTGTTCCTCTATTCGAAGCGAAGTTACGCCTGTCAACATCTGACTTCTTTGATATGATCATTCATCACTACGACTTTTCCGTTGACGATTAACCCTAAGTGCCGTCAATAAGATCGTAGGCTTCGAACTGATCTGTCGATCTCTGGTTTGTATACCCACTTTTTGGGTTTTCAGTTACTTCTTTTGTGCGTCTACGAACTCCAGTGTCCGCACACTGGCGAAAAGGTGGAGCATTCATCAGTTGATCTCTGAGCAAGATACTCTGAAGAAAAATTGGCAGAAGCAATCGCTATGGGTCAACCGAAACCTTGTGGAGCATGGGTTTCACAAAACCTAAGACTTTACCGACTATCTACCCAAGCTATTCGGGATAACCCAACTCTTGGCAAACGGCTGGGAAACATTACTATCATCGGGGAGAACTGGAAAGATTTCATCATTGTCGCAGCCGACCTGAGTGCTACCTGGAGGGCGCGTAGGAATACAACATAATTATTGATCATGAGATGTGGTATTCACTCATCTCCTTCTCATCCCCCTCCCCCCTCCCCCTTAAAAAAAATAAGAACAGAGTATTTTTTTGGCTCTTTAGTTCTCATGCTTAGTGTTTGTGTTTACCGGTGCCGAAGCTGAGATTTCCTTAGAGATGGCCCTGCGTGGTCACTATCGGGGTAAGCTTTGTCACCAGGAGGTTGAGCTTGTGGAGACTCTTCCCCCTCCTATATCTAAAAAACATATGCGGGAGCTCGGTGGATTACTCTTGGCAGAAGGAGGAAATGTCGGTTCTGTAGGGTTTTTAACATTCTAACACTCCTATGGTGTACATGAAACCCTAGAAACTTGGATCTATGTTTTACTAGGATACATGCAAATTTACTTTTCCAAGGTTCTTAACATAACTAACATGGCATGGGGAACTTTGAAACTTAATAAGCTAGTAGAGTTACATACCTTTTAGTAGTGGTTGATTGCTTAGAGTTCGAGAGCCTAGCACCAATAATGTGGATGCCTCAAATGGAAGTCACAAATCACCACAAACCTTGGAAACTTGATAGAATAGTAGAACTCTTCTTGAAATCAGCCCACCCTTGTTCTCACAAAAAACTAGTGTCATTTCAAGTTCCAAGGACTCCTTTATATAGTGTGATGGATTAGGGTCACATCCATGTAAACCCTAATACCCATGACTTTTCATTTCCATGAGATCCGTGGGTTAAAGCTCCATGGACTATCCATGGCCTTACCATGAAAGCCTAGCCTATTCTAAATAAGCATTAGCCCACACTATATAAATACAAGAGTCCATATTTAATTAGTTATACTTTTGATCACTAAATTAATTCTAAATTAATTTTAGATCAATACTCTTTAAATAATATGATTTCTTATTAATATATTAGAACTTATAATTTATTAATAAATCATAACTTCTACTATTCTCTAAATATTATCCATATAAATTGTTTGGGTGAAGTGCAACCCAAATGGACCATGCCGGGTTGGGTCAAGTACACCTCAAATATAGTTATGGACTTAGACACCTTAGCCTAAAGGTTCCAGCGGACCTACCTCGTCTTTCAACCGGTTGTTGGGGCCATTTTCCCAGGATGTTTTCCGACCTCTGCTTCTGCCGATATTCATGTGATGGGTCAAGCAGGAAAAGGTATTACTCCTATCCGGAAAAAACAAAGTGTGCGCATGGTGCTGTCATCAGAAGAAGAAACCAAATCTGATGACGTGAGCCTCCGTCCTCGTAAGATGCGAAACATGGTGTCCATGCCCAAGCTTCTTAGTGATATTGGGGATGTTCTTGGCGATGGGTTTTCTGCTCCTGGGCAGAAAGAGATAGTGGTTGTGCCTAGTTCTTCAAAGACATCGCCTTGTTTCTTCCATCTGTTGATCCAGCATTATCCGCACCATTACCTGTACCCCTACCATCGTGATTGGCCCAGATGCAGTTGGTACTTCTGGTGCATGCTCAATCACTTGTGGTTTGGGCCAGAATTGTGACATTCCACTGGACTGTCTAGAATAGTTTGTGGTTGTCATCCATACTCTGCTAGATGATAGGGCTAACATTTGGGAACAAGGTTTCTCACATCGTCCACCTCTCACCCTTACCTCATGGTCTATATCACCTCTCAACTCATCATCCAACTCATATTTCATCTACCCACGTTTTACCCAACATATTATGTAGATATAAATACATATATACAGTTTAAATCATATAAAACTTGTATAAAAATCGTTCATCCAGCATAGATAGCAATTATACAAATAATATGCACAAATATCATATAGTTTATATAAAATACTTCATATCTATGTGTAAGATGAAAGTAACTATGCACTCCCTTGAAAATGTGGTGATTCCGAACTCAGACAGCGCTACGCTTCTTAAAAATAATTTCCTTCGACGAAACCTAGTATTATTATCATTAGAGTTTAGTCTATTATTCGTCGAGACTAATTAATAGTCTAGCTATTATTACTATTATATAAGCATTAAACAATACTTATATAACCCATAATAATAGCCCAAGTACTTATTATAAGTTCCTAATAACGTTACTATAATTAAATAAAAGCTATATTAAAAATAGCGTAGATGTAGCTCATTTACAACAGGTTTTATAGAAAACCGGGATTTGCTTGTGTAACATCCAAAAAACACAACCAATTTAAAGTTTTCAAAACAACCCGATTTTCATTAAAATGTTTACAAAAAGGTTTTCAATACAAATCATTAGAGTATTCCCATAATCATATTGCTACAAAATCATGAGGAGCGGTACGATCGCACCTTCGCCTTGCCACAGTCTCCTGAAGAACCTGAAAAACATTAAACCACAACTGTAAGCCCGAAAGCTTAGTGAGATACCCCCAAAATACCAACCATGTATACGCCCTTCCAGGCTGCGACCTTCCGGTCCAAAACATATAAAACATACATAACATAACAGAACATAGAACAACCATGCATATCGGGTCTACCGTGTGACTGGTCCGCCGTATCAGGCCTTCAGTCCGCCGGATCCATCCTCTAGGTCTAGTCATGTCCTTCGAGTCTACAGTGGGGTTGGTCCGCCCGCATCGGGCCTTCAACCCACCTTCGGGCCTTCAACCCACCTGGTCCACTCTCTGAGTCTACAGTGTGACTGGTCCGCCCGCATCGGCCCTTCAGTCGGCCTGGTCCACTCTCCGAGCCTCGGCACGTCTGGTCCGCCCTCGTGGGGCCTACAGCCTATCCGGACCGCTCGCTGGGCCTTCGGAACAACCGGTCTGCCCTGGGTATCTTGGCCTACAGCACAAAGCAGGACCCGCCTCAACCCATCTCCAGTCCAAACAACCATGTGCACAAAACATACATTCATATAACAGTCATAGTCAACAAACCGGGCAAGCATATCACATAGCATATCATTACCCTAACCGGGTCACCGACCTAACCGGTCACTAGCATAGCATCACTCTGTATATCGGGAAACTGACCTTAACAAGGTCTCCTAGCATGTACCACCCTAACTACCAGGATGCAGACACATCAAACAATAACATAATAACCATATCCGAATCTCAATCCAATAAAGGGCCGGCCTTAGTGCCTTAGACCCTGTTGATATAGTGAGGATAACTCACCTCGAAACTGTCGGCTGAAAGGATAAGATCCCGCTGCTCCGAACTCTGACACGAACTCCTCCACTGAACATCAAAACATACAACTCAATAAATACCCTTAATTACCAAAATACCCCTGGAAGACAACTGGTCAACCTTGGACAAGTCAAAGTCAACCCCTGACTGACCCTACTCGCCGAGTCAACCCGATGACTCGCCGAGTCCATATGCTCAGAACTTCCTTCAATCAACGACCCAACTCGACGAGTCACCCCAAGACTCGTCGAGTCCAACAACTTTGAGTCCACTCGCACCCAACTCACCGAGTCATCCCTTGACTCACTGATTCATCGACTCAACCAGAAATGTTAGGACTTCCTCGACAAGACTCGCCGAGTCCAAGGCTATCTTCAACCTACTCGCCGAGTTGTTCTTCCAACTCGTCGAGTTCCAGGCCATCTTCAAGCAACTCGTCGAGTCCACCCATGTGACTCGTTGAGTACCACCGGTCTGAATCCATACAGAAGCATCTCAGGCCATGTAATTGATCCAAAACATAGATCCAACCTCCTACAATCCATCCATCACGTAAAGTGGCAAACTTTACGTGAATCTAAAGAGATCTAAGCCTTATTCACCTTAGAACCAAGGTTTGGGACATGGTAGCTTCATTAACAACACAAGAACAGGGGATTTAATGCTCTTAAGGTCTTCTCCACTCCAGATCTGAGGTAGCAACCTCAGATCCATCCTCCAACATCAAAATGTCACACAACCAAGCACCCCACACAACCCCAAAATGAGAAACTAGGAAGATACAACCCAAGAACGAAAGTATTACCTCCAAAAGATGCCTCAACAGCAACCAAACTCGAATCCAAGCAAAGCCCTTTGATCCAAGCCACTTCTCCTTCAAGATTCCTTAAATCAACACCTCTGCAAGCTCTAATTTGCTCTACAAATGGACTCTCCACGAATTTAAGTTTTCCGGAACTCAAGGGGGGAATAAGGGAGGCTGTGGAGGGGTATAATGCTCTTTATATAGGGCTCAACCCCGAAAATTAGGGTTTTCTCCATACAGCACCTACTCGCCGAGTCCATCTTTGGACTCGCCGAGTAGGCCACTTGATACGCGACCATAGTCGCGACCTGACTCGCCGAGTCTATCCACGGACTTGCCGAGTCACCCTCTAAAACTTACACTTTTAGCCCTTCAACTCTACTCTTGCGATTCCGGGATGTTACAGCTTGGAGCAGTGTTCCCGAGCCGAAAAGATCTTCTTCTCGGAGCCGTCGAGCACTCCGGGGCTTCCGCCTCGTGCTAGGGAGGTTCCCCTAGGCTTTTCGGGTGTTTCGCAGCTAGAGAGAGGTTCTAGAGAGAGAGAGATTAAAGAGAAGAAAGAATGGGAAAGGTGTGAAAAAAATGAGGGTGGAAGATATTCTATTTATAGGGTAAAATATGGCTGAAATTGGTGCCACATGTCAACATCTGGTGGCAAGACTTGGGGAGAAAACAATGGCCAAGATTGTGTCACATCACCCATTTTCGCACAATACACTTCCGAATTCTAAAATCCGTAACTTTCACATACAAGCTTCATTTTTGACATTCTTTATATCCACGCGTAGGTAAAAATAAGATCTACAACTTTTATTTTGACTCCGTCGGGAAATTCTTGACCGATCTTAAATTTAACAATACGAGAAGATTATACTGTTAAATGTCCGCGTAAAATTCATAACGTCTACATACAGACTCTGTTTTCATCTGTATTTTTACCGTTGAGTTCCTATTAATGAGATATTCAATTCTCCTTTAGGTCGTGTAGGCCAAAAAGCGCTCGATCTAAAATTCAAGTTTTGGGCTGTGCATTGCTAAGCCAAATCTTAGAAAATTCATAACTTCCTCATACGAAGTCAGATTTGAGCCTTTTTTTGTTTGTTCTTGGTTTAACGTATACTAAAACTTTTGTTTATATTTATAAGGCTAAAAATTCCTCCATCTTAAATTCTCTATTTAGCTCTCCCGGTGTCGTGCCAGTTTTGCCGTAAAACATCGACGGACCATAACTTCTTCGTCGTAACTCGGATTTCAACGTTCTTTATATGTACGGAACCCTTGAGACGTATTCTACAAATTGGTTAAGATTATTGTAGCACTTTGTTCCTGGTACGTATGACCTATCTAAGTAATTTACATTTTTAGCCTTGGACTCGGTGAGTTGAGGCCCGACTCGCCGAGTAGAGTCGGGATTGTGAGCACGTTTAAGTTGGCGAGTCGGCGAGTCCACATTCTAGACTCGGCGAGTCCCGTGTGTCTGGATGAAACCCTAATTTCAAGGGTTTGCATCCTATTTAAATCAACCTTATGCGCTCCAAGCCCGACTCCTTCACCCTCAGAGCTGCTCATATCGACCTAACCCCCTTTTCTTGTGAGATTGAAGTGTATTGGTGTGATTTCTTGAAGATTTTGAGAGAAGGAGAGTAGATCAAGAGGAGAAGAAGAAGGCCAGATATCTTGGTGTTATTTCAGAGATTCATTGAGGTATAACTTAGTTTCCTTCTGTTTTTATGCTTAAAGTCCATTAGAACACCATTAAAGTCCTTCTTGAGCCATTTTCCAAGCTTGATTATGGATTAGGGATTGTAATGAGTTGATTAACCTCTAGATCTAGACTTGTTTGAGCTCCAGAAGCTCAGATCCATGGCCTTTATCAGAGTAAATCACTTGAATGTCCTAGATCTACCATTTTAGCCTTTGTTAAGCCTTAAATCCCCATCCTATGAATGTATACACATAAAGTTGGAAACTTTACGTGTAAAACCTACCCTAAGAGACCAGATCTATGTATGGTATGAACTGGATTCAAGGAGAATCGAGCATATAGTAATTGCATGTGAACGACTCAGCGAGTCGTTCATCGAGCTCAGCGAGTCGAGTCGCGAGTCCCAGAGTTTTCCCCTTTTTCGTGTTTGCTGAGTAGAGTTGTGAGTCATGGGTGGACTCAATGAGTCGGAAGCCGAACTCATCCATCGAGGGACTCGGCGAGTCAATTCCCTGACTCGGCAAGTCCAAGGCAATCTTCTTACCTTAAGAATAGACTCGGCGAATTGTTCATACAACTCGGCGAGTTGCAGCTTAGAGTGTTCATCAGATGAAGATGAACTCGACGAGTTGTTCATGCAACTTGGTGAGTAGGATGAAGGACTTTTGGGCATCAGTTTAGAAAGAGAACTCGTCGAGTCAATGCCTAACTCGACAAGTAGAGACGGGATTAAGGATAATCGAATGGGTAAGGACTCGACGATTTGGCAAGCCAACTCGGCGAGTCGGATCAACTGGAAGTTGACTTTGACTTGGACTTTGACCTGATCAAGGGTAAAATGGTCATTTTACCCTAAGTACAACTAGCAGTGTTTGACTGATCGTTTTGTGGGAATTATAGCCAGAGGATTTTCGGAGCAGCAGCAGCGGCAACAGTCAAAGGATTCCCGCACAGTTCAACAGCTACTACGAGGTGAGTTACCTTCCAGTAGAGGTGGGTCTAAGGCCACAATGTTGGCCCACCAGTAGGAGACGTATGATAGATGATTGTCTTTGTGATATCATCTAGGTTTGCTACTACCTGATATGTTATATGCTAGCATGATATGTTGTATGTGATAGTAATAGAGTTCGGTTGTTAGGATCGAAGGGTAGTCAGACAACCCAGATACGTCTGACAGTATGTGATGATATTTTGCATGCTAGCCTATTATGTTATATGCGATAGAGGTGGTAAGAGTGGATTAGTCCTCGAGGTTCGGTTGTTTGGACCGAAGGGTAGCCAGCACCCCAGAATAGCTCGACATGGGTAGGTCAACACCCCAGAATGGCTTGACACGGGAAGGACGGCACCCAGAATGGCCGTACCGGGTAGGTCAGGCACCCCAAAAATGCCTGGCAGTATGTATGTGATATGATTTTATGGTATGTGGTACGATGGGGGAACTCACTTAGCTTTGTGCTTACAATTTACAGTTTTGGTTTCAAGTACCTCTTCGTCGAAGGGGAAGGAGCTGGCGCGGTAGCAACACATCATACACACACACACACACACACACACACACTGTTTTCCGCATTTATGGGATTGTTTTAGGATTTATACTCTAACATTTGATTGATTACATGTTTTGGTTTTCAGATATAGTAAATGTTTATGAAATGGTTTGATCAGACAATGTTTATTTGCAAATGATTTTACTAAATATTGATTGAAAAATGAAATTTTTGGACGTGAAAAATGGGTCGTTACAATTATTTATTCTAAATAATCTTTTCTCAAAAAGTCGTTTTCGACCCTATTATATCTAAATTAACTAGCCCGGATCTTCGGGCGTTACACTATACCATACTACTCTCAAGTCATCACTCCCACCGAGGGTAAGGAACGAGTCCTTAGTCCTCTGCAGGTACTTGAGAATGTTCTTTACCGTAGTCTAGTGATCCTTGCCAGGATTCCCCTGATATCTGCTGACCATGCTCAGTGAAAAGGCCATATCAGGACGAGTACAAGTCATAGCATACATGATTGATCCTACAGCGGAAGCATATGGAACTCGACTCATCTCTACTATCTCAGCGTATGTACTCAGGCTCTGATTCTTACTCAGTATGGAGTTACTCTGGATCGTTAACTCACCTTTCTTGGAGTTCTGCATGTTGAACCTTTTTAACACTTTATCCACATAGGTGCTTTGACTAAGTCTAATTAGTCTTTTACTCATGTTTCTCAGAATCCTTATCCCTAGGATATAGGCAGCTTCTCCAAGGTCCTTCATAGCGAAACACTTCCCAAGCCAAGATTTTACTTCCTACAAAGTTGGGATGTCATTTCCTATGAGTAGTATGTCATCCACATACAATACCAAAAAGGTGACTATACTCCCACTAGCCTTGACATATACACAAGATTCATCTTCACTTTTCAAAAAGCTAAACTCTTTGACCTTCTCATCGAAGCAAAGATTCCATCTGCGAGGTGCTTGATTTAATCCATAGATGGTTTTCTCAAGCTTATACACTCTATTAGGGTACTCTGTACTGACAAAATCCTCTGGCTGACTCATGTAAACATCCTCAGCCAACTTTCCATTAAGGAAAGCGGTTTTGACATCCATTTTCCGTATTTCATAATCATGAAATGCAGCAATGGCTAACATAACCCTAATAGACTTAATCTTCGCTACTGGTGAAAAGGTCTCATCATAATCAACTCCTAGAGTTTGAGAAAAGCCCTTTGCAACCAGTCGTGCCTTATAAGTGTGTACATTACCATCCATGTCGGTCTTTTTCTTGAAGATCCATTTGCACCCGACTGTCTTGCGACCTGGTACATTGTCAACCAAGTTCCAAACTTTATTGTCATACATGGTTTGTATCTCGCTGTCCATAGCCTCTTTCCATTTGGCAGCCTCAGGGCCTGCCATGGTTTATGTATAGCTGTTAGGTTCATCCAAACTTACCAGTGTGCTGTCACTGATAAGTGTATCACCTTCCACAGTAATATGGAAACCATAGTAATGCTCAGGTGCATTCCTAACTGTCGTGGAACGCCTCAGAGGTACAAACTCTTCTGTCGGATCAACAGGAGTTTCCTCCTCAAGTTCATTTCTAGGGTTTGAGGTTCCTTCACCACTTGACTCTTGAATTTCTTCAAGGTCAATTTACCTCCCACTGTTTCCTTGGATCATAAATTCTCTCTCGTGAAAGACTCATCTCCTTGCTACAAAGACCACATTATTACTAGGTCTATAGAAGAGGTATCCAAAGGATCTCTGTAGGTAGCTGATGAAAATACACCTCTCACTTCGAGGATCGAGCTTATCGTGAGACTCATGCCTTACAAAAGCTTCTCAACCCCAAATCTTGATGTGGTCCAGATTGGGAACTTTTTCGGTCCACATTTCAAGAGGTGTTTTGGCAACCTTCTTTGTAGGGACTAGATTAAGGATATGGGCGGTAGTCTCTAAGGCATACCCCCAAAATGAGATTGGTAGCGAAGCTCGACTCATCATGAACGAACCATATCTAACAAGGTTCGATTGCGCCTCTCACCCACATCATTAAGATGTGGTCTCATGGGAGGTGTCTATTGTGAGATAATCCCACATTCCTTAAGATAGTCAAGGAACTCTGTACTAAGATACTCACCACCTCTATCGGATCGAAGCATCTTAATGTTCCTACCCAACTGATTCTCCACTTTCTGCTTGAACTCTTTGAATCTTTCAAAGATGTCTGGCTTATGCTTGATTAAGTAGACATATCCATATATACTAAAATCATCAGTAAAAGTCACATAGAATCAGTTAGCATCTCTTGTGGCGGTTCTGAAGGGTCCACACACATCAGTATGTATGAGGTCCAACAAACCCTCACCCCTAGCACAAGTACTAGTAAAGGGTAACTTTGTTATTTTCCTAAGAAAAAAAGATTCACAACTATTATATGACTTTAGTTCAAACGACTCCAAGACTCCATCCTTTTGGAGTTGGCCTATGCGTTTCTTGCTTACATGTCCAAGATGACAATGCCATAATGATGCTTTATCCAAACTAGTGGAAGAATCGATTTGCAATACATTATTTCCTAGGTTATCAACAACCGACACAGTTTCAGATACACCATCACTATCATTATTAAATGAGAAGGTAAAACCTTGTTTGTACAAACCATGAAAGGAAATAATATTTCTCGCCATTTTGGATGAGTAACAACACTTATTCAAATCTAACACTAATCCACTACTTAGCAACAAAGAATAAAATCCAATCTTGGTGACAGGTGAAGTTTTCATATTCCCCATGATCAAGTTTATCTTCCCATGCTCCACATTCTCACTTCTTCTTAGTCCCTACAAATCAGTACATATGGGAATTATTAGACAATATAGAATGGGGCGAATTATTAGACAATATAGTATATGTACCTGCATGGTTGGGTTTTACTTTCCCATCCTTCACATCTTGCTGGTACTTTAGGCAGTTTCGCTTCCAGTGCAACTCTTCATGGCAATAGAAGCATTCTGCCTCTTTAGGGTTAGCAGAAGGAGTGATGAATCCTTTCTTGGTTCCACTTGAACAGGAGCCATCAAGGGTCTTCCCCTTGGTGCCCTTCGAAGGGCTCTTCCTCTTCTTTCCTTCGTCTTTCCCGATTGCCAAGACAGGGGCTGCGGTAGGAGTAGGAGTGGTAACAACCGATTTACTCTTAAGACCAGTTTCTGCGGTCTTCAAGAGTCATTGAAGTTTGCTAAGTGTAACTTCCTCATTTTTCATGTGGTATGTCATGCGTAATTGATCATAACACGGAGGTAAGGAGTGCAAAATGATGTTAATTGCCAACTCCTATGGGAAATTCACATTCAGTTTTAGCAAACGGTCCACATACCTTTAAATTTTCTGCATGTGGCCCGTGATGGGTTCACCATCCTTCATCTGGGTTGTTATCATCGAGGAGATTATTTCATACTGCTCTTGACGAGCACTCTGATGGTAGCGGTCCATCAAATCCTGGTGCATCTCAAAAGGGTAGTAGTCCTCATAGGACTTTTGGAGCTCGAATATCATTGTGGCCAACATGATACATGCCACTTTGGTAGCATCTCTTTCATGTGCCTGATATTGAGCGATCTCCTTAGGAGTAGTAGACGACTCAAGTTCCTTAAGCTCCTTGTCGAGGACATATTCCTTGTCCTCATACCGAGTGGCCACCTTGATGTTCCTGATCCAATCCATAAAGTTGGATCCATCAAAGATGACTCTCCCACAAAGGTTCATGAGAGAGAAGGAGCCAATAGGGATTAAGCCAGAAGCAACATTGTTCGAAGTCATCTAAAAAGAAGACAGTCAAGTTTAGATTAGATATAAGGATAATCCTTAATAAAACACCCAAATGTAATATTAAGGCTAGGACCCAACACAATATATACCTTTTCCTGCTTGACCCATCACATGAATATCGGCAAAAGCAGAGGTCGGAAAACATCCTGGGAAAATGGCCCCAACAACCGGTTGAGAAGACGAGGCAGGTCCTCTGGAACCTTTTGGATAAGGTGTCTAAGTCCATAACTATATTTGAGATGTACTTGACCCGACCCAGCATGGTCCATTTGGGTTGCACTTCACCCAAACAATTTATATGGATAATATTTAGAGAATTGTAGAAGTTATTATTTATTAATAAATTATAATTTCTAATATATTAATAAGAAATCATATTATTTAATTAGTATTGATCTAAAATTAATTTAGAATCACCATGAAAAACGAAATAAATTATTAGGTTTTAATTGGTTTTGAAACTCCTATATTATTTTAAATTCGTGGAACTTTTCAATGGCATGTTTCAATCTCGAGTGTGCCCTTCAGGTTTTGTGACTGAGATGCCGAGGATCACAAAACAAGGTGTGAAGTAACCATGCAAATTACTTGGTACCCTTAATGTTTATCACTCAATCGATGTGTCGGTTAACCATACACACTCCACCGACCTATGATAAACCTTAAGTCACCCTTTTCCTACCTTGTTAAGTCCAGGTTAGTGTGCCGGTTAACCACACACGCCCCACTAACGACTTAATCAAAGTGCAAAGTGTAATTTCATGGGTCAGCACCTTGTTCACATTTCCCTAAAGTAACTAAGATTGGGAATTTTATAAAAAAAACATTTAGTTACTTTATATTCATCATACTTTGAATGAAAATTTAAAGTCCTTCTCTTACCCGTTCGGCTAACGACCCTCCACCGATCAAGGAAGCGGTGAGTGAAAGTGGAAACCCGTTAAGCTGCTATTTTATAGGCAACAACCTTATACCCCCCCCCCCCTTTATAGACCGACTTCGTGAATGAGACCTACTAATGGTAAAACGACTTTTTCTTATACATATATAATTATTATTAAACTTATAATATTATAAAGTATAAGGGTTGAATTCTAACTTTTAAAATTATAAGGGTTGGAACTAAATTTTTTAAAGTGATTTTACATGTTCCAAAACTTGAGGGCAAGTTTTGTAACTTTCAAAACTTTTCATCTTTCATAACTTATGAGTTAATGGTTTAATAAAATGAGAGACTTTTCATTTTATGTAACCTATGTGTTTCTTAAATGGACTTTAAAATGATAAATTTTGGAAATCCATAACTTGAGGACAAATTATAGATTCCATTAAAACACATAATGATCAAGAATTAAACTAACATGCAAGTTACAAATAATTCCTCGGATCTTCTAAACTCATAAGTTCATGAACATGCATATCAATAATTTCAAGAATCATAAAATAACCATATAAAACTTGAAATTTTGATAATTGCTATTGAAAATGGATTAGCATAACCATTACACCATCTAAAACAAGTTTTATAACACCAAAACAGATTAGGGTAATGTTTCTAGTACATTTCCAGCAGCAAAACTCGAAAATATACATTCTGGGGCTCCTACTTGTCGAGTGCACGAACCTACTCAATGAGTAGGATCAATTTACTCATGGACTCGTCGAGTCCCCCCATGGACTCGGTGAGTTCATGCTGCAGAATGCAGAAAACTTGAGTTTGTTCAACAATTTTCATCAAGTATCAAATAAACAAGCCTAGGCTCTGATATCACTGTAGAGTTTTTAACATTCTAACACTCCTATGGTGTACATGCAACCCTAGAAACCTTGGATCTATGTTTTACTATGATACATGCAAATTTACTTTTCCAAGGTTCTTAACCTAACTAGCATGGCATGCGGAACTTTGAAACTTAATAAGCTAGTAGATTTACATACCTTTTAATAGTGGTTGATTGCTTATAGTTTGAGAGCCTAAGACTAATAATGTGGATGCCTCGAATGGAAGTCACAAATCACCACAAACCTTGGAAACTTGAGAGAATAGTATAATTCTTGAAATCGGCCCACCCTTGTTCTCACAAAAAACTAGTGTCATTTCAAGTTCCAAGGACTCCTTTATATAGTGTGGTGGATTAGGGTTACATCCATGTAAACCCTAATACTCATGACTTTTCATTTCCATGAGATCCATGGGTTAAAGCTCCATGGACTATCCATGGCCTTACCATGCAAGCCTAGCCCATTCTAAATAAGCATTAGCCCACACTATATAAATACAAGAGTCCATATTTAATTAGTCACACTTTTTATCACTAAATTAATTCTAAATTAATTTTAGATCAATACTAATTAAATAATATGATTTCTTATTAATATATTAGAACTTATAATTTATTAATAAATGATAACTTCTACTATTCTCTAAATATTATCCATATAATTTTTTTAGGTGAAGTGCAACCCAAATGGACCATGCCGGTTTGGGTCAAGTACACCTCAAATATAGTTATGGAATTAGACACCTTATCCAAAAGGTTCTAGCGGACCTGCCTCGTCTTCTCAACCGGTTGTTGGGGCCATTTTCCCAGGATGTTTTCCGACCTCTGCTTTTGCCGATATTCATGTGATGGGTCAAGCAGGAAAAGGTACTACTCCTATCCGGAAAAAACGAAGTGTGCGCATGGTGCTGTCATCAGAAGAAGAGATCGAATCTGATGACGTGAGCCTCCATCGTCGTAAGATGCAAAACATGGTGTCCGTGCCCAATCTTCTTGGTGATATTGGTGATGTTCTTGGCGATGGGTTTTCTGCGATGTCAATTATGTTTCCAACCAACTACTTCTCACCTATCTCCCTTTTCAACACCGTGCACTTGGTGGTATCAGGAGTTTTACTCTTGTGATATTCGTAGAACTTGTTCTTGTCCTTTTTCTCCTTTGATGGAGTTTTGTTGATTGCATGGACATCTGCATGACCATTCCTGTTGTCATATTTGTTGAACGACCTATACCTCCTCGACGTGTGTCTGGAGTGGCGATTGTGTTTCTGTTGGTTACCCTCTTGCCTCTCCTGCCGAGTTGAACTTGACCGGGATGCCGCCTCCTCCTATTTGATGTACGTGTTAGCTACGACTTTGAGATTGGTCTCTTTTTGCTCTTCTCCTTCAATTTGCCTTTGGTATTTTTCCACTCGGAACTTGAGCACGTCCTTGGATCTGAGGACTGTCCCTTGCATCTTCTTAGATAGGGGCCCTGGAAGAAGACCTTGGGCAAAGGCGCCCGTCACCAGGAACTCTTCATGTCCTAGGACGTTCAGGGTAGCTACCGTGAATCAATCGTAGTAGTCACGGATTGAATTTCCTTCTTTTTTCTTATATGCCATTATAGAGTTGGCATCCCCTTTGCCCACCTCAACTGCATAAAGTTGTTGAGGAAAAGGTAGTTCAATTGCTCAAAATTTGAAATACTTCCTGGCCTCAGAGACTTGAACCACTTGCCTGCGTTTCCGGTTAGGGTGCAGGGAAAGTAGGTGTAGGTGAAGCGACGATCCATCTTAAGAGATGTCATCGTCCACTCATAGTTGTCGATGTGGTCATCCGGGTCAGTAGTGTCGTCGTACTTCGGCATGTTTGGTATCATCGCAGTGTGTGGAATCTCGTATTGTAGCAGTTCATGGCTGAAATTAAATCTTGCACTTCACATGGGGTTGTCCATGTACGAGTAAGATATACTGCCATAGGCCATATGTTGCTACGCCTGGTAGGGTTCGCGTACATCTTGTTGTACATGACTGTCGAAAAGATGTACGACTGATATTGTTACAAGCTTGGCTGTGACCAAATTGTTGAAATATGTATTTCCCTATTGGGTGAACTAGGCATGGGCTTGCTCCTATGCACTATTGTGTAGACGAGTTGAATGGTTGAGCTATCGCCATGAAGGGGGTGAGTTTTGGTGCTGCTGAGAAATGGACTCCATGTCCATAGGAGCTGGATCCTTGGTTGATCGAGGTTTGCACGAACTGTGTGTAAACGGTAGTTACTGAGAAACATGTATCTTTGTATGTTGTGTTGCGATGATCTGTGGAGTTGTGGTTACGATTGCTTCTTGTTGAGGCGGATTAACTGTTGGACGCCATACACTAGCTATGCAAGTTACCACCGTTTCAGTTGCGGAGCTGGAAGGTGTCTGTGAGACTGGCGTGTGATTTGAAGCGTGTTTGTCACACCCCCGAACTAGACGGCAGAAACGTTTGAGGGCTCGTGTGACTGAATAATCATCACAATGAATATACATGAATCATAACACAATCATCACCAACATTACATAATACAACTAGCATTGTTCACATTAAGTACATTGTTAAAATACATAAGTTCAAATTGTTAAAAGTACGATAAGTGCTATTACATCAACGAAACCATACACACTTGCAAATCTTCCGGCTTAACGATTACCTGAGAATACAAGTTATTTTGAAAACGGTCAACATATATAATGTTGGTGAGTTCATAGTCTTTGTATCTTTCATAAAAACCCAAAAAATCTGATATTTTCTATAAAATGTCTAAAAATGATGTGAAAATCAAGTATAAATGCATGTGTGAATTTCATAGTTATAGTGTAACATCCTGAAAATACGAGCCAAAAATTTCATTTTTCAATACACATTCTTAGCAAAACGTTAGAATAAAACATTCACCGATGATATCATTTCATAAAAGATGTTAGTGTCTGGAAACCAGTTTGTAAAAAACATAACAAAGTCAGAGTACAAATCCCCAGGAAGATCTCATATTGCGGAATACAAAGCGTGTGTGTGATGTGCTGCTACCGCGCCAGCTCCTTCCCCTTCGAAGAAGAGGTACCTGAAACCATAACTGAAAACTATAAGCACGAAGCTTAGTGAGTTCCCCCATCATACCACATACCATACAATCACATATCATACATATTGCCAGGCATTTCTGGGGTGCCCGACCTACCCAGTACGACCATTTTGGGGTGCTGACCTACCCGTGTCAAGCCATTTTGGGGTGCTGACTACCCTTGTCAAGCCATTTTGGGGTGCTGACTACCCTTCGCTCCTAACGACCGAACCTTGGGGACTATTTCACCCCTACTGCTACTATCACATATATCATAACATAACATATTATCAGACATATCTGTGGCGTCTAAACTACCCTTCGGTCCTATCAACCGAACTCGGGGACTTGTCCCCTCCTACTACCTCTATCGCATATAACATAACAAGCCAGCATGCAAACATATAATCACATACTGTCAGACGTGTCTGGGGTGTCTGACTACCCTTCGGTCCTAACAACCAAATTTTACTACTATCACATACAACATATCATGCTAGCATATAACATATCAGGTAGTAGCAAACCTAGATGATATCACAAAGGCAATCATTTATCATACATCTCCTACTAGTGGGTCGGCATTGTGGCCTTAGACCCGCCGCTACTGGAAGGTAACTCACCTCGAAGGTAGCTGCTGAAGTCTGCTTGCTGAGTGTCTGACTGCTGGATCGCAAATCCTCCAGCTATAAAACATAAACATAGGTTAGACACCCATAAATACCCTTAGGTCAAAAGACTGACCCTCCCTTGGCCCCATGTCAACTCCTTGGTCAAAGTCAATGTCCATTTGACTGGACTCACCGAGTCCTTTTCCTTCTAACCCGGTCCTACTCAACCAGTCCTTCTTCCCACTCACTAAATCACCCTTAACTCCTGACTTGGGACAATTGAACCGACTTGTGACCCGACTCGCCGAGTTCCAGACAATCTTCATAGGACTCACCGAGTTGTTCATCCAACTCGCTGAGTCTAAGGCCATCTTCATGGAACTCGCCGAGTTCCTCCTTGGGACTCGCCGAGTCCCTATGACCCATTTCCCATATAGGCCAAATCTGAGACATGCAACGCTTCAAAACCGTAGATCCATGTTCCTTGAGCATGCTTATCACGTAAAGTTGCAAACTTTACGTGCATGCATGGCCCTATAAGCTCAAAAGGCCAAAACCAAACTCTTCAAGAGGTCATAGAGTCAATGGGGACCTCAATCACTTCAACCACAAGAACTTTATGCTACTAATTCATCCAATAAGTCCAGATCAGAAGTCCTTTCAGATCATTAAGCACCACACATGGAGTTTGGTGTTTTAGGTCTTGAAAACCACCAATTTGGGACAAAAATGGTAACTAATGATCTAAAGATCAAGGTAGAGACTTTTCTACCTGAGTGGAAGCTTCTCCCTGAGTAGAATTTGGATCTACTCCTATCCTTGCACTCTTAACCACCTCTTTCTTCTTCTAAGCTCCAACCTCCTTCACAAGGCCAAAACACTCTTAAGAACAATATTGGGGGGGGGGGATAGGGTCTCACTCTACTGCTCTTTGGAAGTGTTAGGGACAAAGGAGGCCAAGATAGAGTGTTTAAATAGGGTGCAAACACCCGGATTAGGGTTTTTGCCCAACCAGGGCCTACTCGCCGAGTCTGGGGACCGACTCGCCGAGTCCAAGGTCCAACTCCCGTACCTTGTCCCATTCCTACTCGACGAGTTGGCCCATCAAGTCGCCAAGTCCAAGGCAAAATACAATATTTTAAGAAAGTAAATAGCAAGGAGTACGTACCGGGAACTAGGTGCTACATATAGCTTATATGAGTGTAGTTTAGATTCATTGTATTTTGAATAAATGATAAGTGTGTATGAATAATTTCCCCAAAAAATCCGATATTTTCTGTTTTATAACATCTAGATTCTTGTATCGTTAAGTAAGCGTTTTGCATCGACACAATTAAAGAGTTTATCTTCAAAAGATTAATCTTTTGGTATCGAATCCCTATATGAGCCGTTATAACCATGCATGATAATGAATAGGTCGTCCGTCTTGGTATTTTTCCAAATGCCGGTCTTGCTAAGGATTTTGTCGCCCTAGACTGGCCTAGTCTAGCTGTAGCGAACAACTAAGGCGTGGGGGGTCACCCCGTATAGATCTATACACAAACTCCCGCTTTCCTACCAGAAAACTCTGATTATAACTACATGCTACGATTGTACACTCAGAGGTGCCAACCGACATGTCTCACTAGATTTTCAACCCCTTTTGTACTATGTTTAATGTTTACGTATATGTAGTATGTTTTTGTATTCGAAAGGTACACATATAAGTATATGAAGTTTAATGATTACGCAAAGGTATAGTTACGGCCTACTAACATGTGAAATTTCCATTTCAATCCCTATTAGCATGTAATTAGACCACAAAGGTCCAATAACATGTAAGAGGGTAATTTAGACCCAATAGGCATGTAAATTGGCCACAAAAGCCCAATAAACATGTAATCCATAACTTAGGCCCAAATCAACATGTAAGTGGGTCGCAAGACCCACTAAACACGTCATGGAAAACATTGGACTCAATGTACACTTAATTGGGGCCTTAGGGCCTAATAGCCAAGTAACGTGAATATTAGGCCCAATAAATAGTTATCGACGTATTCCGTTCGTTTGTTTTATTCCGTTGTTTGTTTTAACTCGAGATTTAATAGATTGATGATAAAAATCCTCTTTTTGTAAAAACGACGTTTTTGGCCAATAATCCTCCAATTTTTAGTTAATACCCAAATTTTTGTAAAAATGACACTTTAGTCCATAATTTATAAAAATTTTCAATTATGTCCCAAATATCTAAAAATTTACGGTTTTAGCCCAAAAAGTCATATTTTCGCATTTAGAACCATGTTTTGCAGAAAAGTGCATTTTCAGCCCCTTGTTTGTAAAAAATTACACTTTTGGCCCAATTTTGGAAAATTTTACATTTTTGGTCTAATTTGAAAATAAATGTTATTTTTACCCCTAAATTTGGTTTATTTACATTTATGACTCAAACTTTGGCCAAACAACATTTTTAACCCCAAACTTCATTATTTTTCGCAAATTGGACCCAAAACCCTGAGGCCCAATAGTTTTGGCCCAATAAGCTTAATTTGCATTTTTGGCCCTTTTTTTAAGTATGTTTAGCATAAAAATACCTTTTTATACATGTAGGATAAAAGCATAAATGTCACTTTTTGCCCTTATCTTTTGTTTTCTTGATAATTTTGACCTTTAACAAAAATTTTGTTGGAATCTTTTGTATCTTAAACATGAAATCATTTTGGCTTGATAAAGTGATGTATATAATGTCATAGTTCATAGATCTTTGCTATATAATGTTTAAAATTTCGAGATTTGCTAAGATCTAACACAATATTACCAAATAAGCTAAGAATTCACACCAAACATGCATATAACACATAGATCTACACATTTTACTTTCATTCTCCCCCAAAAATCATATGAAACCGAAAACAAGGGGGTATGAACTCACCTTTTTGCTTGATATTCGGTTTTTGAAGAAGAAGTGGAAATATATTTGGTCTTAACACACCTTTGATGTAGATCTTGAGTTTATGGAGCCTCTAAGGTGTGATCATGGAATAAAAACCATGTAAGAAGGAGTTTTTCATATTAAGATGAAAGAAAATACGTGTGGTTGACAATAGCTTACCAAAGATTTGAATGACTTGAAGAATAATCCTTAGAACCCTAGAAAATTTTTGAGATCTTCAAGGAAAGACGAGGATGATCTTAGAGAGGTTTGGATAGAATTTTCAAGTGTGTGTGTAGATGTGTGTTTTGGCTCTCGGTCGAGAGTAGAAGAGGAGAGGGGAGAGAGAGGGGTGAGGTTACTAGCTTGGTTGCATGGTGGTCCTTGCAAGGATGTATGATGAACAAAATGGACGTGACACCTCCAAAGTTAACCCTCCCTTAATTCTCTTCTTTTTTTATGCATGGGCCGGGATTTTTGGGCCAAGAAGAAAAGATGGAGTAGTTTGCGTCCATTAACCTTAGCTAGGATGTTTTGATCCTAAACATAAAACTTTTTGTCCCATTGGGCCCTTGGAAGCATTCCCGACTCAATTAGAATAAAAGAATGGGCTTATGGCTTACTAAGGTTAATTGGATTAGTTATGGCCTAATTAGGCCCATTAGGGTTAGAATGAATCATTCTAGACCCAAATGGTCCAAAATGTTTTGGATTTATGAAATTAGGTCCAGTTAGGATCCAATTAGGGCTTCTAAGTCCTATAAAGTTGAAGTGGGTGCTTATTGGTCCATTCGTCCCAATAAGAAACTCCTAGTCCAATATGGACTCAAACCAGGATTCTTAGGGTTTTCAGACTCTTTGATGAACATAATTGATGAATCTAAATGAGCATTGAGTAAGATTTACTTAGAGTATATGATTTACAATAGTTGGATGGTTACACAGGAATAGATTTTCCTAGCTAAAATGCTAGTTGTGACAATGTTCTTTTTGGCTGGGAAGTTACCCTCCGTCTAACGACTACATTGGATGCACCGGGCTTGTCTCAATTACCCTCGATGCTACTGGATTTTTGCCTACCATATTTGCTCTTTGGTTTTGCTTCGTGGATGTATCATTCTGGAGATACATCTGGATGGCACCAAATGTTGTGATATGTCGGAGATGATTGGATTGAGATCAAGGGTGAGTGTTGAGCCGGTTCCTTCTCCTAATATCACAATATAAAGAAAGAGATGATCGTTAGAAAACTTACAAGAGGGGCTCCCAGGATGAAGCTCTGACGATCAAGTCAGAATTGATTATGAGGAATGTCTGAGAGAAAGAAAAGTCTAGTTCCCCTCTCCGTGAGGAAGAAGGGTTCTTTTATACCTGATCGAGAGGCACGTGCCTCCTAATTGATTATGTTGAGCCTTCCCTCGTGAAATGTAACATGGCAGATCCGTATTGAAGGATCCTCTATCACATCTTTCTATCTCGTCCCCTATTGGCTAGAGAAGAATCTTCGATATAGTGATGATTGTGGCTGTCGTTAGATGGGCAAGTGAAGCTCTTTGATTGGCTCCACGTTTTTGGGGTATTTCTTCTGGAGAGAAAAGGGTAAGGCGCATTTCTGCACCTTAACCGCCATACCAGTGAATACATGTTTGTAGAGGCCCGACCTTGGCCTAAGACTAGATATACACATACTCTAACTAGGCCAAGCTTGGCGCTAGTTTGACTTTTTTTTTTCGTTAACATTATTTCCCGAGGGTCGTTAACAAAATACAAATAATCATTCCAGTAGTAACTAAAGGTAATAAACCGCTAATATTGCCTAATATTTATTATAGATAAACAAAACATGTACAACATTAAAAGGAACTTATGAGTAAGTTCGCCTTTGATAGCCTCCATGGCAGCTTTAAGCCTTTCAACTTCACCACTTGAGGATGCATTAACTCAATCGGTGTTCGCTTGGGCAATTGTAGTATACGTCAGCAAACAACTAGAACTTATCATAAAAGGCCATGTCATCTTGAGACTGCGACAACTATTTTGTATTGGTCAAAAACCACATCAAACTGATTCCTGTGAAAAGCATTGCATTGGTTAAAAGGTGCAAGAATACTTGAACAACTAAAAGTTCAGAGCAATATTGTATGGTCTAAGCTTGATGCTTAATATACCCTAGCCACCTTGTCTTGTATCCAAAAAATGAGATTAAAGTATAAATTTCTATTCACACTTATTTCATTTAAAGCAACAAACTTCCAACTATTTTTGGTTTCAAACATATCCATGGGGTCAATATCAACTATATCACTTTCTTTGTCCACAATATCTGCATTTGCAATGAAACCTTTCAAGGAAGATGGTTTTGCTCCACCCTATATACCTCAAAATTAGTACAGCTAGAGAAAGAATTACATTTAGATAAATTTTATATCGACTAGATGTTTCACAAATCTTAGGGTTTGTTTGGTTAGATTCTATTATACCTTAAAGGGTACTGCAATAGCTTTTCAATCACTAGTGTCATACCCTAGATATTCTACCCATGGTGAGCCAAAATGTGTGAGTGAATTCTCTGTGGAGCTTAAGGAAGATTTTAGATATATAATGGAACTTTTATTGATAAGACTGAAATAAGATTTCAACACATGATTTTTATTTCCACCTAATGATTGGAATGTTGTAACTTGTATTCTTCTAAACTGGATTAAACATCCAAAATATTGTGTTATTTATTAAAATGTACATGACTAAATCAAAAGAAAGCAAAAAAGTTAATTATAAAAATCACTATAGAAAAAAGTTGAGAGATTTAATCGATAAAGTTGTTAATGTATGTTGTGCTTTTCTGTACTTCTACCCTTTTTAAATATACTTTTTTATCATTAATTAAAATATTGTGTTATTTATTAAAATGTACACGACTAAATAAAAATATAGCAAAAAAAATTAATTTTAAGATTAAAGAATTGTCAGTGTTAAATTATTATCACTAACAAATTAAAAATAAGGATGAAAAATTGTTACATTTCTAACAACAAATTTTTCAAAACAAATGAATTAATTTCAGTTAAAATTAAGGGAATGTTTTGTCCAATTCAATGCTTGGGCTAGATCCGGATCTCTTATACCTACTTACTGAAAAATTAAATACTTATTTCATTATTATTATTATTATTATTATTATTATTATATATATATATATATATATATATATATATATATATATATATATTTAAGTAATTTAACATTAATCTTGTTTCTAATTATCAAAATTAATTCCAAATGTCCCATCTTGTTTTGCTTCTTCATATCTGGAGCAATGTGTAAGATATGCTAATCTTTTACATGTGAACGCTAATAGAACTGTTATGATTGTTAAACTAATTATAAAAGTAAGTTAATAAATTACAATAATAAGCACAATAAAGTTAAGGAAAATACATAAGGGTATAACATACTTTTACCAAGTAATTGATTAAAGCCCTCAATATTTTCTTAGCGATTAAACCCTTGGACTTTATTTGTGTTATTATAATGGGTTTAATCAATAAAATAAATAAAATTTAACTACACTTGAATAAGTCAAAAAAAGTATAATGATTTAATCATATTAAGAAATATTGAGGGACTAAACCGGGAAAAAGGAAAAAGTTCATTGTGCTTTTTCTAAATTTGCAGCATACCTAGAGACAAGAGTCTTTGCAAGAAAAAATTCAACATTATTTAACCAATGTTCTTCATCAACAACCATGTAAAATAATTGATTTTTTTTCAAAACTGCTTTGTCTCTCTTTATAAGATCATAGTGAGCGATCAACACATTAAACTCTCCTTCTGACAACTCTTCTCTCATCAAGATATCATAAAGACATACACAAATGCGGCTACAAAAATGAAATTATTTCGTTAAAAAAGTCATTGCTTTTGGATGAAATCCATATAAATTATAAATGATGGTTTTTACCTAGAATCCATAATATAGAAGTTGATAGTTGATACATAGCCAGAGTCTGGACATCTGAAAAGAAAATTGACAAAATGATACATCTTGATTTAGACATTTAGAGTAGAAAAAGAAATACATCTGAAAGCTACAGACACCAAATTATAGGCATCACTTGCAACATATTATTTCATAAACAAAGTATCAGTGTGCAAAAAAGATATTAAATAACACTAACAAGCTTCGGCAAAAGGTACATTAGTTTTCATTTTTACACATTAGGAAAAAAATGGAATAGATTCATCTATAGAATTAACAACTAAACGCAGTCACAAATGACTCTTTTGGTAAATACATCAAATCATGTAGATTATAAGAAACAAAATTCATGGTCCTAATCATATACACACGAAGAACATTTAACAATGGGTTAAATAAAGATAAATCTATGCCGCTTGCACATGAAATTTTTGGGTAAAGAAGATGAGAGAAAACGATGAGAGAAATTTACAGTATTAGGACAAAATTTACATAGAATGTTTTGGGTAAGGAAGACGAGAGAGAACGATGGTAAAGAAGAGGATAGAAAAGGAAGTGATGAGATAAAATGGAAAATGATAACCTCCTTCTTAGTTAAGGTAGGGAGTGGAGGATGTAGAGGGGAGACCTACAACACATAACGAAGCCAACATAAAACCATGTTTATGGTGTTAGAGACTGCTAGGGTTTTCAGAGAGAATAAAAGGAGAAAATGAAGGTCATCAGCTAGTGGAGAGGAGAGAATGAGCAGGTCTTCAAAAAATTACAAGATTTTGTTTCCTGCCGGCCCCTTAGCTATTGACGAGGGATCATGTATTAAAAAACTTATAAAATAAAATCTCTATACGACACCCATTTAATTTAGGTGCCCTTTATGTTTGTAATTTTTTTGTCGTACACTAATTTTAGGTTAGGGCACTCACAAATGTGTGTCCTCTATCCTTCAAATTTTGGAAAACTGATAGTACTTTTAGGACACACAAAATTTGCGTATTGTAAATCAGTGCGTGTCGTTGTTCGCGTGTCATTAAAGAGTTGTTTTTTAGTAGTGTAAGTTCATAACCAAAATATGATGTAACACCCGGAGTCTAGAAAGCCAAATAAGGAAAAATAAATCAGAATATATGAGGCCAACTCTTCGAGTCCAAGAGGGAGAACTCGACGTGTTGGAAATCTTAGGTGCTTGTTTTTGAGAATCAACTTGACGAGTTGGACAGGGTTTGGGAAACCCTAGATCCGAAATTTTGCACCCTATTTAAACTCCATATGCTTTAGGGTTTGGCCTCATTTCCAGCCTCCACTGTCCTAACCCTAGATCTCGAAACCCTAATGCTATTATGAGTGATTGTGAGCCATTTTGAAGTGTTCTTGTGGGTGTTTGAAGTCTTGGAAGGAAGGAAAGTTTGAAGGAAAAAGGAAGAATTACTAGATCCAAAAACCTCACTCCATTTTCGTCACTTTCTGGTAATCAAGTCTCAAACTTGAGTAATGGTTGATTAGATCTCTTTCTTAGCATCTTTTGCTTGTTTTGGTCCAAAATATATGGTTCTTGAGAGTTGGACGTTCCAAATGGAAAACACTTCAGATCTAGAGTCTTGAAGGACTTTCATGGCATAAAGGTGCCAACTTTATGGCCATGGAAGTCTCATGCAACTTCTAAGCCACCATTTTAGCCTTTGGAGCTTCTTATGGCCATGCATGAGGAAAAATCTAGGACTTTACATGATCATTTAGTCCCTAAAGTCCAGATCTATGATCTCATAGTCCATCTTGTAGTTTTGGTGATGTTAGGATTAAGACTTTGGCCTTTTGGGTTAGGGTTTGGACTTATTCCATTTAGGAAAAGGTATTAATGGGTAAATTTGGAAACTTTACCCTTATAGAGGCATTTTGAGTTGAGATCTGAAGTTTAGGGTTCAGATATGAAGGATAATGGCTTAATGAGTTGAGAAGGGTCTAATAGACTGAAGAACTCAACGAGTTGAAGTGGAGTGTCCCGATTCCATTGAAAGGGAGAACTCGATGAGTTCAAGGATGGCCTCGAAGAGTTGGATCGCGAAATCACGATTTTGTGATTCATAGGAACTCGGCGAGTTGAAGAGTAAACCCGACGAGTTGAGTCAACTCAGAGCGTTGTCTTTGACTTTGACTTGGATGTTGACTTTGACCTTGACCAAGGTTGATCTTGGGAGGGTGATGAAGTATGGAATGGATTCAAAAGGATAAGGCCTATTAGAAGGGTTGGGCCCAATTTAGAAATTGGGCCATGGGTGGGCCATGAATAGGCTTGGGAAGTCTACTTAGTATTGGTCCTTTCATGTTCTGGTTTTGGGCCTTGGGACCAATTAGATCAGGGGTAAAATGGTTATTTTAACCTAAGAAGGATTATTGGTTTTAACTAAGTGTTATTTTGGTAATGATAGCTCGGGGAGTCTCCAGAGCAACCGTTAGAGATTCCTCATCATGAGATTCTGCATTCCTCTTTGAGAGGTGAGATTCTTCCCGTTTGAATGGGTCAAAGGCATCAATGTCGGCCCGTATTTATGTTATGTGTTTCTAGATTATGATCCGATGCCGGCCGGGGCTTGAGGAAGGTTTATATGTATGATTCCGGACTATGGTTCGATGTCGGGTGGTACCCGATGACTATGTGCATGATTAGTTATACTTGTTGTCTTTGTGATACTTGTATGTGCCGGGTAGAGAGATGAGTTTGGGTGTGGGGGGGGGGTATCTCACCACTAACAGAGTGTGGACGGAGTTCCATATCTCATCATTAGCAGAGTAAGGGTGGGGGCTATGATAGGCGAGGCTTTAAGGATAGAACATATAATATTGTGTATGATTCTTTATGTGCTAGCATGATTATATGATATTGGTTGTATGTGTTTAACAGGCGGGGCCCAGTGATAGGCGGGGCCTAGGAGAAACATATATGTATACCGAGTGGAGCTCGATGCCAGGCAGAGCCTGATGCCGGACACTGTCCGATGTCGGGTGGGGCCCGATGAAGGGGCGGCGGCCCAGTATATGTGATTATATGTATGGTATGTGGTAGTTTGTGGAGACTCACTAAGATCCGTGCTTACAATGTTTAGTTTTGGTTTCAGATACTTCTGGTAGCAGAGGGAAGACCTCGGGATGACTGTATTGCACACACCACGATGCTTTAGCCTGGGATGTTACTCTGATATACATTTGACATATGTTTTGATATCGATATACTAATTTTGATGTTTTGAGATATTATGGTTCCTGTTTGATAAATGATTTTCAGTAACAATGGTTTATTAAATGATTTAAAAAAGAAGTTTTTGGTTATGATTTTTGGGATGTTACATATGCACTGAAAGAAGAAAATGCATGCATGTAGCTTGGAGCTATTCTTTGCAAGAGAGAAAAGTGAGAGAGGGAGAACTAGATACAGTTCCAGTGCAAGAGCAAAAGAAAGATGAAAGCCTCTTCATCAAGCTTATTCTTGGACCATAAGTCCTTAACACTTAAGCACATCATGTCCCTATACTCTACTTGTCTCCCATGCCCCGTAAGTCATGAATTAGATATATTTAAATAATAAAAAGGCCATGGCATGCACAAGGAATCCATGGTTACGGTTTTCAACAAAAAGAAAGGAAGCTAATTTATAAATTATATAAACTCTTTTAAATTTTATAAACTTTGGCTTTTGGCTAAACGACAAAAGACTTTCTAATCCAAAATAATGTACATGACTTAATAAATCATACCATATGATAAATTATGTTACTTGCCATTGAAAATTAATATTTCCATGAAATAAGTAATTTCCAATTAATTATACGAGTTTATTGAATTTTTATTAAAATCAATTTCTATTAAATAATTGTCACAACCTAGAAATTTTTGTGCCTTGTAGATTACAACAATTAAGCCAAAGTGTGAATCAAAGACTCAAGAGCATGTATGATTCATACTATATGACAATAAAATTTTAATCAAACACATCATACAAGCACTACAAATAGTCAACAAGCAATTGGAAACCCTAGAAGTACTTGTTTAAGTCCATTTTGGACTAGGACTTCCTTATTGGGCCCAATGGACCAATAAGCTTCCAATTTGACCATCTTGAGCTTAGAACTCTTAAATAGGCTCAAATTGGACCCACTTTCAGTTATTTTACCATGTTGGGCCATATTCGGCCTAGAATGAAATAAATTATTTAAATGAACCAAATTGGGCCATTGTAACAGCCTGGAATTTCAGGTATTGTCATAATATTGTTTTTGGGGTGTTTTAGGAGGGGACTCGGTGAGTTGGAGCCAGACTCGCCGAGTAGGACCGCAGACTTGGTCGCGGGTTCGCGACTGGACTCGACGAGTCCATTATGGACTCGGCGAGTCTGCGCTGTTCAGCGAAAACCCTAGCCGTTTGGTTTTGGAACGTATATAATGAACTTATAGGTCGTCATTGTCCGTCTTTAGCCTACTGAGAAGAACTCTAATCGGTTGTGTGCATCTGGAGCAAGGATTGAAGGACATTGGTGATCTTGAAGAAGTTATTATGCAAGGAAGAGAAGGGTTTGGCTAAAGGAACAGCAAGGGAATCAAGTTCTGAGGATTGGGGACACAGAGAGTGCATTATTCAGGTAACAATTCGGATTATAATCTGCTATGTTGAGGTGTGCATGGATTTAGGGTTTATGGAACCCTTTTGTGACTAGATTGATTGTTATCCTTGTTTCCCAAACGATTATAACCCTGTATTAGGACCTTTAGAGGTCCAGAATGTCCCATGCCTTTGTATTTCGGGAATTAAGAGAGGTTTTGGATTGGAATCCTTATGCCTTAGGTCAAAATGTAAATTATAGGCCTTGGGGTGTACCATGAGCACCTAAATGAAGGCCTTACGTGTTGTACCAACTTAGGAGGACCAAACCTATGAATGGTAGGGACAATACTGATCTCAGGAAGCAGTTTGATCGACTGCATGGCATGGACTCGCCGAGTCCAATGAACAGACTCGACGAGTAGCTTGAAGATTAACTGGGACTCGTCGAGCTGTTCTTCAGACTCGGCGAGTGGAGTCGGGGTGGCCCCACGATTCTTCCACGAGGAACTCGTCGAGTCAAGAAGGATACTCGACGAGTAGAAAGGAAACATCAGGATTTGGTGAGGACGTCTAGACTCGCCGAGTCGCCTTAGCACTCGCCGAGTCCGGTCAAGTTGACCGTTGACCGTTGACCGTTGACCTACATGTGATTTCTTAGGGTCAGTTGTCTTGAAAGATAAAATTATTAATAAGGGATATATGATATTATAGGGAGTCTGTAACTCGGCGGATCGAGTACGAGTGATTTCAGGAGTCGCTAGCTTTCATTACCCACGAGGTGAGTCTTCTCACTATACTGTACCCGGAAGGGTTTTACTGTGTGACCGGAAGGTCGGATATGATATGTGTTATAAGTGCTATAAATGGAAAGGTAATTGCTATGCGTGCTATGTATGTTTATGTAGGCCGGAAGGCAATATGTTATGTGACCGAAAGGTCGGATATGATATATGATATATGTGCTATACGTGTTAGGATAAATGTATTATGTGCTGTGTATGTTTATGGGCCGGAAGGCAATATGTTATGGGCCGGAAGGCGTATATGTTATGGGCCGGAAGGCGATTATGTTACGGGCCGGAAGGCGTTGTGTTGTAGACCGGAAGGTCAGGGCCTGGAAAGGCGTATATCTGTAAGTAGTATACTGGGGAACTCACTAAGCATTTATGCTTACAGTTGTTATGTATGTGTTTCAGGTACTAGCGAGGACCGTGGGAAGGTGCCGGCGTGATGAGTACACACTGTTGTTATTTTGAGATCTTGGGGATTTTATGATTGTATTTTGATATGAAACTTCGAATAATTATATTCAGTTGAATAAAATCACTTTATTTTAAATGAAAATTTTGTTTGAAAATTTGCGTTGTTACAATTGGTATCAGAGCCTTGGTTTGAGGGATTCGGGTGTACCTTCGGGTGTAACTGAACTCAAACCGAGGATTTGAGGAAAATCTTTTAAAAATAATAAAGGCATAAACTTTTATGAATGGTAAAGTGGTAAACAAGAAAGAAGCAGTGTGTACGATCAGCCAGCGCCCGAACGGTAAAGATCCCCAGAATACCTTACAATGTTATGTTATGTAATGAATTATGAATTGTTATGCATGCTAGAAGGCTAGGTATTCATAATAGGACTAGAGTGGCCTGATTTGTGATGCCTTAGTCTAGGGAGTTTGCCGATATGAGATATTTGATAGCGTGCAGATAGATAGTGCATATCAAAAGTAGAGTACTCACTTTTCGGGGTTTGGGGAGGAAGGTTTGGGACGAATGCTGATACGGTGTGGTCGGTAGTATTGGGCCCGTACTACCGAAGACACCGGGTCGGTGAGAGACCCAAGTAAGAATCCCTGGATATCGTAGACTGAGTAGGGTTGCGTATCAAGTGCAATTGTACTTGATGGAGTCTCTGATAATTTTATGTTGTATTTCAGAGACATCATGGTTACCACACGCCACGGGGCGAGTTCGAGCGGTGTGAGCGACGAGGATATTCGTCAGATGATTCAGGAGGAGGTAGCTGCAACGATCCGGGCTGAGATCCCGGAGATGTTTGGGTCTATTAAAACCACTCTGATGGAGACGTTCGAAGAGCGGTACGCCGCATTGACTGAGACTGCAGCCGCTGCCGCTACCGCAACCGTGGCCGCTGCTAGGCCGCAAGTGGGCGATTCGTTGCTATTCCGGGAATTCAGCAACACGAAACCCCCTGAGTTCGATGGGACGCAGGATCCGATTGCTGCGATGAGGTGGATCGCCGACATTGAAGGGTGCTTCTACACTTGCTCATGCCCGGAGCACCTGAGGGTACGGTTCGCTTTGAACCAACTCCGTCTGGGAGCGAAGGATTGGTGGAAGTTCGTGACGGCGAACTTCACTCTGGCGGAGATTACAGCAGTGACATGGGAGAGGTTTACTAACATGTTCAGGGATGAGTACGTTCCCCCAGTGGAGAGGGAACGATTGATTAAGGAGTTCTTGACCCTTAAGCAGGGTACTGATTCGGTTGCGGTGGTCACACGGAAGTTTCACGAGAGGGCGATGTTCTGCCCCGAGCTGGTGTCTACAGAGCAGTTACGGATGAGCCGATACTTAGGCATTTTGAGGAGCGATATCCGGGAGTTTGTGTCAAACTCCACCTATCGTACTTTCACTGAGCTTCAGGCGAATGCCAGGAAGCGCGAGATCGAGTTGGAGACCCAGGCCAGGGAGGAGGCCGAGTCTCGGCAGGTGGACCGGCGGCCGGCTCAGTCTCAGCCGGCAGCCAAGCGGACCAAGTCCGCTGATTTGAAGACGGGAGGTCCGAAGGGCCGCACTTGTGGAAAGTGCGGCAAGGGTCATGAAGGGACGTGCCGAGCTGGTGGTTGCTACAAGTGTGGCAAGGAAGGACACATTGCCAGGGATTGTCCTAAGGGATTTATGGTTTGTTTTCATTGCAACCAGACAGGCCATCGGAAGGCCGAGTGCCCGCAGCTTCGTCAGGGATCTACACCTACTACCAGGACTACTGAGACTCGACCGGCGAAGGTCGAGGCCCCGAGGGCTCGCGGGAGAGCCTTTCAGCTGACTGCGGAGGAGGTCCGCGTTGCGCCCGATGTTGTGGCAGGTATGCTGTAATCCATGTATTTATTTAAAGTCGAAATGTTATGCTTATGTTAATATATGTGTAGGTACTTTTCTTGTGAACTCTATGCCTGCTCTAGTGTTATTTGACTCGGGTGCGAGTAGGTCCTTTGTATCTTTAGCTTTTGGTCAGCATATCAGCAGTAGTCGTGAGCCGTTAAGTCGGCCTCTGAGCGTTTCTATAGCGGCCGAGAAGGTGATTTGTGCCACGGAGGTTCTTCGAGGGTGCGTACTAGAGATTTTCGGGGTTGAGTTTCCGATTGACCTAATTCCTATTGCGATGGGTGATGTCTGTGTCATCGTGGGCATGAACTGGTTGAGTCGATTCAGCGCTGTCATCGACTGTGAGCGTCAGCTGGTGACTATACGAGACCCTAGTGGGGGAGTTCTTACGGTGTACGGCGAGGGTACCCGTTCGGGATCAGCTTTTTGTTCGGCCACTAGGGCGAGGCAATGTCTACAGCAGGGATGTAAGGGTTTTGTGGCGTATGTGATGGATACGCGGGAGGCTTCCGAGAGACCAAGGTCAGTGGAGGAGGTTCCAGTGGTGCGTGAGTTTCCAGATGTATTTCCCGAGGAACTGCCGGGAGTACCTCCTGCGAGGCAAGTAGAGTTTGGTATCGACCTGATTCCGGGGGCCGCACCTATTGCGAAGGTGCCTTATCGTCTCGCACCTCCAGAGATGCAAGAGTTGTCCTCGCAACTCCAGGAGTTGCTGGGGAAGGGATTTATTCGGCCGAGCAGCTCGCCGTGGGGAGCACCGATCCTGTTCGTCAAGAAGAAGGATGGTTCACACCGGATGTGCATTGATTACCGGGAGTTGAACAAAGTGACGGTCAAGAATCGCTATCCGTTACCGAGGATCGATGATTTATTCGATCAGTTGCAAGGGGCATCTTGGTTCTCCAAGATCGATCTGAGGTCAGGGTACCATCAGGTAAGAGTGCGGGATGAGGACGTCCAGAAGACAGCATTTAGGATGCGATATGGGCATTACGAGTTTGTGGTGATGCCTTTCGGGCTCACCAATTCCCCGGCGGTGTTCATGGACCTCATGAACAAGGTATGCAGGCCGATGTTGGATTGGTCAGTGATTGTATTTATCGACGACATCTTAGTGTATTCGCGATCTAGAGAGCAGCATGAGGGACATTTGAGGGAGGTCCTTGAAGTACTGAGGTCGGAGAAACTATATGCAGAATTCTCCAAATGTGACTTCTGGTTGCGGGAGGTCCAATTCCTTGGACATGTTGTTAATCAGGCAGGGATATTGGTCGATCCGGCCAAGGTTGAGGCAGTGATGAGTTGGGAGGTACCGAAGTCACCTTCCGAGATCTGGAGTTTCCTGGGGTTGGCAGGGTACTATCGGAGGTTTATTAGGGACTTCTCCAAGATCGCAGTACCGCTCACCAGATTGACCCGGAAGGGTGTTGCATTCTCTTGGGGACCCGAGCAACAGACTTCTTTCGAGACACTTCGCCAGAGATTGTGCGAAGCCCCGGTATTAGCTCTCCCGGAAGGGATGGAGGATTTTGTCGTATATTGTGACGCATCGATTTCGGGACTGGGTGCAGTGTTGATGCAGAGAGGTCATGTGATAGCTTATGCATCGAGGCAGCTAAAGCCTCACGAGGCGAGATATCCCACGCATGACCTAGAGTTGGGGGCAGTAGTGTTCGCTCTCAAGATTTGGCGTCACTACCTGTATGGGGTTCGATGTACGATATACACGGACCATAAGAGTTTGAAGTATTTGATGGATCAACCCAACCTAAATATGCGTCAGAGGAGATGGTTGGATGTGGTCAAGGATTATGACTGTGAAATTCTATACCACCCGGGCAAGGCTAATGTGGTAGCCGATGCATTGAGCCGCAGGGCGGAGAGCACTCCATTGCGAGATGTATGTCTGAGACTGACGGTGATGACTCCGGTATTGGATGCTATTCGTGGGGCGCAGGCCGAGGCTGTGAGATCCGAGATGCAGAAGAAAGAACGGGTCATTGGGTTAATCTCAGAGTTCGTTAAGGATGGACGAGGACTTCTGACGTTTCAGGGTCGGATTTGGGTACCGTTCGTGGGCGGTACGCGTGTTACTTTGATGGAAGAGGCTCACAGATCGAAATTCTCGATTCACCCCGGTGCTACAAAGATGTATTTGGACTTGAGGAAGGAATACTGGTGGCCTTGTATGAAGAGAGACGTCGCCTGGTTCGTTGAGAGGTGTTTGACCTGCCGTAGGGTTAAGGTCGAGCACCAGAGACCGCATGGCAAGTTGTAGCCTTTGCAGATTCCTAAGTGGAAGTGGGAACAGATTACTATGGATTTCATCACCAAATTGCCGAGAACTGCCAGGGGAGTCGATGCAATTTGGGTGATTCTGGATAGGTTGACGAAGAGTGCACATTTCCTTGCCATCAGCGAGAGTTCATCAGCGGAGAAGTTGGCGGAGATATACGTGAGGGAAGTAGTATCTCGGCATGGAGTGCCGATCTAGATTGTTTCGGACCGTGATGTACGCTTCACTTCCAGATTCTGGAAGAAATTCCATGAGGAGCTGGGTACTAAACTGCATTTTAGTACCGCATACCATCCCCAGACAGACGGTCAGAGCGAGCGGACGATTCAGACATTGGAGGACATGCTTCGAGCGTATGTGTTAGACTTCGGGGGTAGCTGGGATGCGCATTTACCCTTGGCAGAGTTTTCCTACAACAACAGCCATCATTCTAGCATTGGTATGCCACCTTTTGAGTTGTTGTATGGTAGGAGGTGTCGGTCCCCCATTTGCTGGGGAGAGGTGGGACAGAGAGTGATGGGCAGTACGGAGATCGTACTTCAGACGACAGAGCAGATTCAGCAGGTTAGGCAGAGGTTATTGACCGCCCAGAGCCGACAGAAGAGTTATGCGGACAGACGCCGGTCCGAGCTTGAATTTCAGGTTGGCGACTTCATTCTCCTGAAGGTTTCTCCTTGGAAAGGAGTGATCCGGTTCAGGAAGAGGGGCAAGTTGGGGCCCCGGTTTATAGGTCCATTTCGTGTGATTGCAAGGGTAGGCCGGGTAGCTTATCGGTTGGAGTTGCGAGCAGAGTTGGGACAGATCCACAATACTTTTCACGTATCGCAGTTGAGGAAGTATATAGCCGATGAAGCGGCAGTGGTTCCATTAGAGGATATTCAGGTGGATGCGAGCCTGAATTACGCCGAGAGACCAGTAGCCATCAGGGATCGGAAGATCAAGGTTCTGAGGAACAAGGAGGTACCTCTGGTGTTGGTTCAGTGGCAACACCGGAAAGGATCGGAGATGACTTGGGAGTCGGAGCGTGAGATGCTGGAGCAACATCCGGAGTTATTTGCAGAGTGAGACTTCGAGGGCGAAGTCTAGTCCTAGTGGGGGAGAGTTGTAACAGCCTGGAATTTCAGGTATTGTCATAATATTGTTTTTGGGGTGTTTTAGGAGGGGACTCGGCGAGTTGGAGCCAGACTCGCCGAGTAGGACCGCAGACTTGGTCGCGGGTTCGCGACTGGACTCGACGAGTCCATTATGGACTCGGCGAGTCTGCGCTGTTCAACGGAAACCCTAGCCGTTTGGTTTTGGAACGTATATAATGAACTTATAGGCCGTCATTGTCCGTCTTTAGCCTACTGAGAAGAACCCTAATCGGTTGTGTGCATCTGGAGCAAGGATTGAAGGCCATTGGTGATCTTGAAGAAGTTATTGTGCAAGGAAGAGAAGGGTTTGGCTAAAGGAACAGCAAGGGAATCAAGTTCTGAGGATTGGGGACACAGAGAGTGCATTATTCAGGTAACAATTCGGATTATAATCTACTATGTTGAGGTGTGCATGGATTTAGGGTTTATGGAACCCTTTTGTGACTAGATTGATTGTTATCCTTGTTTCCCAAACGATTATAACCCTGTATTAGGACCTTTAGAGGTCCAGAATGTCCCATGCCTTTGTATTTCGGGAATTAAGAGAGGTTTTGGATTGGAATCCTTATGCCTTAGGTCAAAATGTAAATTATAGGCCTTGGAGTGTAGCATGAGCACCTAAATGAAGGCCTTACGTGTTGTACCAACTTAGGAGGACCAAACCTATGAATGGTAGGGACAATACTGATCTCAGGAAGCAGTTTGATCGACTGCATGGCATGGACTCGCCGAGTCCAATGAACAGACTCGGCGAGTAGCTTGAAGATTAACTGGGACTCGTCGAGCTGTTCTTCAGACTCGGCGAGTGGAGTCGGGGTGGCCCCGCGATTCTTCCACGAGGAACTCGTCGAGTCAAGAGGGATACTCGACGAGTAGAAAGGGAACATCAGGATTTGGTGAGGACGTCTAGACTCGCCGAGTCGCCTTAGCACTCGCCGAGTCCGGTCAAGTTGACCGTTGACCAGAGTTGACCGACATGTGATTTCTTAGGGTCAGTTGTCTTGAAAGATAAAATTATTAATAAGGGATATATGATATTATAGGGAGTCTGTAGCGCGGCGGATCGAGTGCGAGTGATTTCAGGAGTCGCTAGCTTTCATTACCCACGAGGTGAGTCTTCTCACTATACTGTACCCGGAAGGGTTTTACTGTGTGACCGGAAGGTCGGATATGATATGTGTTATAAGTGCTATAAATGGAAAGGTAATTGTTATGCGTGCTATGTATGTTTATGTGGGCCGGAAGGCAATATGTTATGTGACCGAAAGGTCGGATATGATATATGATATATGTGCTATACGTGTTAGGATAAATGTATTATGTGTTGTGTATGTTTATGGGCCGGAAGACAATATGTTATGGGCCGGAAGGCGTATATGTTATGGGCCGGAAGGCGATTATGTTACGGGCCGGAAGGCGTTGTGTTGTAGACCGGAAGGTCAGGGCCTGGAAAGGCGTATATGTGTAAGTAGTATACTGGGGAACTCACTAAGCATTTATGCTTACAGTTGTTATGTATGTGTTTCAGGTACTAGCGAGGACCGTGGGAAGGCGCCGGCGTGATGAGTACACACTATTGTTATTTTGAGATCTTGGGGATTTTATGATTGTATTTTGATATGAAACTTGGAATAATTATATTCAGTTGAATAAAATCACTTTATTTTAAATAAAAATTTTGTTTGAAAATTTGCGTTGTTACAGCCATGAGGCACCCTAGGAGTCCAATGGGCTGAAAAACAATCAACATGGGCCCATAATTTGGATTTAAGTACCAAAGGCCCAAGTCTCCATCTCTCCCCTTTATCTCTCGGCCTAAGTAAGTAAAAAAAAAAAGAATTTGAGAATTAAGGAGGATTAGCCACCTCCTTAATACCTATGGGATATCCAAGCATATCTCACATGTTTCCATGCATATCCTCTCACTTCTCTCTCTCTTCTTCTTCTATTACTCTCGGCCGAGAGTATCACACACCCACACATAATCATTCACTTAAACACTCTAAGGAACACACCAGAAATCCCTTCACTTTCCCTTCAAAATTTTCGAGATTTAAGGACTTTCCAAGGAGGATTCTTCACAAAAATCATCATCTTAGAACCCTCTAAGTTCGAGATCCATTCAAGAAACTTGCTAGGGCCAAAAATAGCAACAAACTCTTCTCTTTTCTTCTTCAAATCGAAACCACAACTAAAGGTGAGCTTCATACCCCCTCTTTTTCGGTTTTTATAAGTTTTATGGGGGAGAATACAAGCAAATGTGTAGATCTGAGTATATGTATGTCTTGTGTGATTGGTATGCTTATATGTATGATCTTGTGTGATTGTGATGTTTAAACTAGCCACATGAACCTAAAAACCGAGATCTATAATATGAAGAATGAAATAAGTATAACTTATACCATTTCACACTAATCAAGTCAAGAAAAATAATCTAGTTGGTTAATATGAACATTTTTGGACTTAAAAACCCATTTTTGGGCTCAAAATGCTAAAAATACAAAACTAAGGGGGCCAAAATGACAAAATATAAATTCTGAAGGTTGAGATGAGTCTAAACAGTTTCTAATATGTATTTTCTGAATATTAACACTTTTGAAGGGTTAAAAATGTGAATTTTAAACATAATGGGCCAAAATGGACCTTTCGGCCCAATAAAGCCCCAAATTGCAAGAATTTTGATTTGGAGGGGCTGAAACTGCACATTTCTTTAAAACAGAGGATTACTAGTGTACCAAATCTATTTCAAGGGTCAAAAATGCTTTTCAAATTAGAAAGGGACCAAAGATGCAAAAAATTTCCATTTTGGGTCAAAATTGTAAAAATTGTGAAAATGGAGGTTTCAACCGAGAAAATTTCATTTTTGAAGGACTTAAGCTGTTTATCAAGTAAATTTGTGCTAAAAATGTCTTTCCAAAAAGTTTTGATACGAAAGTGTCAAGAAAAATAGTTTACGGACTAAACCGAAAATTCTTTTATACACAAAGGGTTAAAAGTGTAAATTTTATCCGAGAAAAGGGCTTAAGAAGATAAACTCACATTCTTAAAACAATAGACCCCTTCAAATAAAAATACGAGTATTACGTCTACCGGCGAAACGTAATAATAAATACACCTTCAACACCAAAACCGTTACCAAACGAATTGATTCGGTCTCAAATCAATAACGAATCAAAAATCAATAATCAATGATACTTCAATACACACGCGGAAATTTACGAGAAGTCAATACACCATCTTTGGGCTCGAAAGTTTCAAATCGTGCTTGTTGGGCCTAGCTAGCCCAATGACATGATCTTTAGGCCTGAAGGGAACGCGCTTACATGTTATTGGGCTATAAATGACCTAATTCCGTGTAAAAGGACTTTCAATAGCTTTATTGTGCTGTTGGGCCCCAAGGGTCCTTTGGTACTGCTAGCAAAGTCGAGAAGTTAAATGCGAGTCGGGCCAAGTGCCTTTTACATTCACGATAGCCTTGAACGACTTATGGAAATAACGGGGGCTTCGCACCCTCCTTTCTCCTCGGTTGTGGGGCTATGAGAAGTCAGGGTGGTTGGATTAAGTGAGTAGTACGGACGACCCCTAAGGGATCGTTTGTATAGTTGTAAACTAGCCATTTTCATTAATGCGTGATTATAACGCCTCACAACCCATAATTAATCCAATGTCACCTACAATTATAGAAAACAACGTCGTATCGGGATAATACTAACTAAGCCACGTAATTTGATGTATTGGGGAAAACATCGGCTTTTCCCTGGGGAATTCAACACTCTTAACTATGTGATATATACAAAGTCTAAAAATTATTCACGTTTATAATAATCAACAAGCATACTTACGGATCTTCACACATTTTCTTATATACACCACTTTTTTTTTTTAGAAAATATCGGATTTTCTATGGTTTTCAAAATTATACAAATCATTTCTTTTCAAACCATACTTATGAACTCACCAACATTTCATATGTTGACGTTTTTCCAAAATACTTGTATTCTCAGGTAACAGGTAAATCGAAGCCAAATGTATCCAGTGATGTCATAATGTTTGTTTAATTAGTATCGAACGGTTTATGTTTTGGGAATGTAATGCTTTAAACAATGTACTGAATGTAAACAATATCGGTTGTAATATTTCAATGCATGGTGGTGAATGATGTTATGATTCATGTATATTCATTGTGATGGTATTCAATTAAGTCACAATAGCCCTCAGACGTTTCCGCCATCTGGTTCGGGGTGTGACAGGTTGGTATCAGAGCTCTGTTTATAGTGAACTAGCATATCTAACCACACATTGATATGAAACTATAAACCAAAAGAGGGACTAACACAACTCTGAACAAAACAAGTAAAACACAACAATAAAAACAGCCTTGCTTGTATTAGGAAAAAGAACATAATACCGAACCAAACAAGATAATGCTAGTATCTCGGTTGAGCCAGAACTGTTCTAGTCATATCAAGAAGTGGATGTAGCCTGATAAACTACATTCCCTCCAAGGTATAACTATCACACGTTATGAGGAAATCGTGATAGCTAGGGAACCTAAAAACATACCTGTTTATCACCAAAAAGAAAACATTCGTTTAGTCTGTACAATAGTTGTAGCATCCTAGGGGTGATGTTAGCATATTTACACACTCTCGCAGACCGCATGGCTGGTTTTCATCACCCCGGAGATCCTTACTTCCCTAACCAAGGGAATAATGGATGGTTAGACGAAGAGCCTGAGGAAGATCCCGAGGAGGAATCTGAGGGAGAACTGAAGGCAGAAGTTGAGGGCGAGCCTGCCGAACCAGAAGAGGAACAGGAGGAGGAAGAAGATGAAGGAAGCTTTGAGGAGGGACCCGACGACAGTGAAAAGGGTGATTCGGATGTGGAGTCCGAAGTCATCAACCCCCCTTACCCGATTAGGGTGCCTGCTTACCGGGTGGGCCCCACTGGTCCTACACCCCCTGGGGTATTGATCTTTGGAGGTGGAGCAGACAACAGGGATAGCAACCTCGCTCAGAGCACTGGTCCTACACCCCCCTGGGGTATTGATCTTTGACCTGAAGGACGGAGGGCCGACTGATCGAGCCCTTCCAGTCATGGTAAAACGATTACGGAACACTGGCGACCTCGCTCAGAGCACTGCCGATCAGGTACGCCAGCTGTGGACTAGGGTCGAGCGTGCAGAGCAGGAGACACGGGACGTTCTTCGAGAGTTCCATATGAGGCAGGTGAGGTGGGAGTCACGACTCCAGGACGCAGAACGACAGGTGGCTCGTCTTCAGGGAGCATCCACTTCCTCAGCACCACCCCCAGGCACATCTCACCGCAACTAGAGATAGACTTATATTACTAGGTCATTAGGAACTACGCTATGTACCCCCGACTCTATGTTTAAGTGACTACACTACTCATAGAGCCGTTATGCTGTCGAACTAGTACCGCTTATGTATGCTCTTTCGAGCAAAATTTTCATGTATCAAAGTGCGGATAATAGTAATGAAATATTTTATATTTTTTATTATGACGTTATAATCTGTTGTGTTATATCTCCATGATTGTATGCTCAATCGTAGAAGTACTTAAGTTGTGCCACGTACCTAGTCTATAGGATCACAACCTCACGAAAACCATATACACTCAACATCTTTCCGTTCTATGACAGAAAGATGCCTCCACGACCCACTCGCGGAAACCCGGGACCAACCCCACCCGAAGTTGACTCAGCCGCGTTCCAGGCAACTGTATCTGCTGCGGTCACCGCAGCAATGGCACAAATTCACCAAGGGAACAATGGAGGAGTCAACGGGAAAGGGGCCAGAAGTTCGAAAAACGGAATGAATCAAGGACCCACCAAAACATGTTCTTACAAAGACTTCACCAATGCCAAACCACGAACCTTTAACGATATTGGAGGAATGATCACCCTGAAACGATGGATCGAGAAGGTGGAATCGGTGTTCGAGATATACGATTGCCCTGAAGAGATGAAGGTGAAGTTTGCCGCATGCACTTTCGTTGACCAAGCGCTCAATTGGTGGAACGGACACGTGGAAGCCATGACACTCCCCGTAGCCAATTACATGCCATGGGGAGAAATGAAAGAAATGTTGATGGCCGAATACTGTCCTTGTGGCAAAATTCAGAAAATGGAACAAGAGTTGTGGAATCTCACTGTCTGGAACGCCGACATAGATGCCTACATATCCAGGTTCAGCGAACTGTCTCTGTTATGCCATGGCATGATTACCTCAGAGGGTAAGAAGATCGAGCGATTCATCTGGGGACTAACCTCCCCGATCCAGGGAAATGTAATAGCTGCAAATCCTGAAACTTTCAACAGTGCCAAGAGATTGGCCAAGAAGTTATATGACCACAACAACAAGAAGGGTGAGAAGCCAATGGAGACTGAAGTTAAGAAGGAAAATGATAGCAAGAAGGGGAAGAACAACAAGAGAAAGGGGCGTCAAGGCTCCAAATCGTCCAAGAAACAGCAAACAGTGACGGTTAATGCTGCGACCACGCAAGCTCCATCCACACCACATGCTCCAGCCTCAGGTGCACCAAGTGCTCCTAGACCTTATTCCGGTAATCTTCCCAAGTGCAACAAGTGTGGTCTCCATCACAATGGGGAATGCAGAGAGATGCAGTGCACCAGTTGCAATCTGAAGGGGCACACGGCAAAGTACTGCAGGACTTATCCTCCTCAAGATCAACAACAGGGAAGCAACAACAACAACAACCGCAACAACAACAACACCAACACCGGCAGCAACAATGCAGGACCTAGCCACACCTGCTATGGTTGTGAAGGATTGGGCATTTCCGTCGAAACTTCCCCAACAACAACAATCCCGGAAATGGAGGAACCGGAAGAGTGCTGACCATGGGTCAGGGGGAGGCGATTCAGGATCCCGCTGTTGTTACCGGTATGTTTCCCCTAAACTACACATATGCATGCATCCTATTTGACACCGGAGCGGAGTGAAGTTTTGTGAGCAATAAGTTTAAACATTTGTTAATACAACAACCCGAGAAGCTCAATGAAACCTTTACGGTGGAAATGGCCAATGGGAAAACCGAGTCCACTGGGGAAATCTACATCGGATGTACCCTAACTCTAAATCAACACGTCTTTCAAATAGACTTGATGCATGTTTCCATTAGGAGTTTCGATGTGATTATTGGCATGGAATGGTTAAGCCCCCACCATGCTGAAATTATGTGTCACGAGAAGGTCATTCTCCTTCATCTTCCCAATCACGAAAACCTAGTTATTTACGGAGACAAACCTAGCACGAACCTTCGCATCATCTCGTGTGTCCAGGCACAGAAGCATCTACGAAAGAAAATTTTCACATTCTTGGCTCACATAGTGGATAAAACCAAGGAAGAGGTTAACATTCAAGACATCCCAGTAGCACATGAATTCCCATATGTATTTCCTGAAGATCTCCCTGGAGTACCCCCAGAGAGACAAATTGAGTTCCGAATTGACCTCGTTCCAGGAGCAACTCCACTTGCTAAATCACCTTACCGGCTAGCTCCTGCTGAAATGCAGGAATTGTCCAGTCAACTCAGTGAACTCCTGGACAAGGGATTCATCCGACCCAGCTACTCACCATGGGGAGCTCCAGTCCTCTTTGTCAAAAAGAAGGATGGATCTTTTAGGATGCGTATCGATTATAGGGAACTAAACAAACTCACCGTCAAGAATCGCTACCCACTCCCACGAATCGACGATCTATTTAACCAGCTCCAAGGAGCTAGTTACTTCTCTAAGATAGATCTACGGTCCGGGTACCATCAGCTTAGGGTCTGGGAAGAGGATATAACCAAAACCGCTTTCCGAACTCGTTACGGACATTATGAATTTGTCGTAATGCCCTTCGGTCTAACAAATGCCCCTGCCGTATTTATGGACCTGATGAACTATCACACCCCGTTCTTTAAGTGTTTAATAATAAGTCCCTGAGATTTAAGAGGAAGGGTAATTCTGGTTCTTTTTCGAGAAATGAGTTCATCCAAGAAGGTTTCGGACTGGTTTACGTGTTAGAAGCATTTGGGCTTCCGTCACCCACGTATAAATGTAAAGTTATTTGGGAGCGGGTTTAGATTAGAGGAGTTGCGGTGTTTTGAATTTGATCATTGTTGTAGTTCTTGGTGGAATAAGAGGGAAATGGTCCCATGCATGCATGCTTTCAATTGTGAAGTCTGGCTGTGTACGCCCAGCGTAAGCTGGACGTACTCCCAGCGTAATTGGGTGATGATGCGGGTTGGTCGGGTGAGTACGCCCAGCGTACTCTCAGAAACTCCAACCCCTAATTTAGGGTCAGCCACTATATAAAGAACATGTTGGTTCACCTCATAGCCTCCTTATACTCATCCTTAACCTCAGAAAACCCTAGAAGACCCGTATTCCTCCATTGTTGGGTGTGTTTGACCTTGGAAAACTCTTTTTGGCAAAGGAAAGGCTTGAAGGAGAAAAGAGAAGTTGTCAAAGAAGAAGAAGAACGTGTGGGGCTTGTAGATCTGAAGAGATACCATCCTTTGGAGCTTGTTTGAGGTATAAAGCTTCTTGCTTGACCTTCATATTGCATAGATCTATGTATTTTGAAGCTTTGTCTCCATTCTTGTCCTAAAAGTCCTCACCTTGTTGCATATTTCGATTTGGTCAAGATTATCTGTCCTTTCAGACCTTTGGAGAGGTCTTGAGTGATAAAAATGAGGTCCCAAGGGCTGTAGTTGTTCCATGTATGAGATATATAGGTCTTAATGGATTAAGACCTTGGATTAAGAGCTTAAGGACTTCCCAAGTGATAAAGTCTGAGACATTATGAATTCTAATCATATTTGACCTATGGATCTGAAGTTTGGGCTTAAGAGCTTAAGCCATTAAGAGGTTAGAAAGACTTAATGGATCTCACAGTTATGCCCCGCGTAGCGGGCCAGTGTCCCTTTTTCTTTTGGTGATCATTACAGTACGCCCAGCGTACCAAGGAGGGTACGCCCAGCGTACTCCTCCTGTAGACTTTCATTTTGGGCCTTTTAAGTTTGGGCCATTTGTGGGTTGTTGGTGTTAGGGCACAGTCTGGAAATTATGAATAGAGTATTTTGGGCCCAATTAATGTTATGGACATTGGATCTAGGCCCATTTGGTGAGGTGGGCCCAATTTAGTAAATTGGGCTAATGTTGGACTTTATGTGAGATTTGGACTTTGGTCTTGGCCCGATAAATGGAAGTATGTTTGACCTAATGCTTATGCTTGTTATGTTGGTTAGTTCGGGATTTGTGGTGAGTTGGTGGTTCGAGAATCTGCTTCTTAAGTTCAGAGTATCGGCATTCGCGAGGTGAGTTATCCTCACTATATCGACAAAGGTCTAAGGCACCAAGACCGGCCCTTTATTGGATTGAGATTCGGATATGGTTGTTATGTTATTGCTTGATATGTCTGCATCCTGGTAGCTAGGATGGTATATGCTAGAGACCTTGTTAAGGTCGATTTCCCGATATGTAGAGTGATGCTATGCTAGGGACCGGTTAGGTCGGTATCTTGGTTAGAGTAATGATATGCTATGTTATTTGCTCGATCGGATTATGGACTATGACTGTTCTATGAGTGTATGTTATGTGCACATGGTTGTTTGGACTGGAGTTGGGTTGAGGCGGGTCCTGCTTTGTGTTGTAGGCCAAGATACCCAGGGCGGACCGGTTGTTCCGAAGGCCCAGCGAGCGGTCCGGATAGGCTGTAAGCCCCACGAGGGCGGACCAGACGTGCCAAGGCTCGGAGAGTGGACCAGGCGATGTGGAAATTTGGCAACGTGACATGAGAGGAGATACCATAACCTTGACCGACGATGTGGAAATTTGGCGATGTAGTCATCTACCAGAGTATAGATGGCGACCACGGACTATTCTAGATGACCCTGTGGAAACACCAGCAGGCTCATAACCTATAGGTGATGAATTACGAGTCCAGGCGATGTTGTGGCTACGTATTCATGCGATGATACTCTAACCCTTACTATAAATTACGAGTCCAGGCGATGTTGTGGCTATGTATTCATGCGATGATAGTCTAACCCTTATTATGACTTACTAGTCCAGGCGATGTTGTGACTACGTATTCATGCGATGATCCTTAGGAAAAAGTCCTTAGGAACAAACATACAAGGAAATGTGATGTAAGGAGATGAGAGGTAAATATGATGTAGGAGATGACCCTTAGGATAATTCCTTAGGGAAGGTACTTAAGAAATAAATGGAGATAACGGGGATGGGTATTTGGGTTGATTGTTTGATGATTGAATATAATAATTATATTATTGTGGGTTGAAAACCCTATATGCTCACCAGGCTCCCAAGCCTGACCCACTCAGTTTAATTGTATCACAGGTATCGATACGAAGCTGCTTTGCACTGAGAGATTAAAGGAGATGTAAATCATTAGTGTAATTGAATGTAAGTTCTGTTTATGCTTATATGTCTGTATCGGAACATGACATCCCGAGGTTTTATTATTAAATGAAAATACATTCTTTTTGAGAAATGTTTTGATAAGTTATTATCATATCTTGTTTTGGGAACAAATTCCGCAACCGTTTTCTTTAAAAGATTACTCTGATTTTATAAAACAAAGCATAAACAAATCGGTCTTTTCTAGCCGTGAAAATGGGGATGACACAGTTAACATCCCCCTCTGGCACGTATCACAATTTTGTCCGCTTTGGCCCACTCGGCACGAGGACTTCCCAAGGGGTCACCCATCCTGGTACTACTCCCGCCCGAGCACGCTTAACTGCAGAGTTCTTATGGGATCTGCTGCCCTCACGGCTTTAAAACGCGTTGTGATAGGGAAGATATCCACACCCCTTATAAGGAATGTTCTCCTTCCCAGCCGATGTGGGATCAGATCTAACCTACTTTCACCCCCCCCCCCCCCCATTATAGGGTTCGACGTCCCCATCGAACACATCGACCCGTGCCCTAGCTCTGATACCATTTGTAACATCCCCCTCTGGCACGTATCACAATATTGTCCGCTTTGGGCCACTCGGCACGAGGACTTCCCAGGGGGTCACCCATCCTGGTACTACTCCCACCCGAGCACACTTAACTGCAGAGTTCTTATGGGATCTGCTGCCCTCACGACTTTAAAACGCGTTGTGATAGGGAAGATATCCACACCCCTTATAAGGAATGTTTAGTTCTCCTTCCCAGCCGATGTGGGATCATATCTAACCTACTTTCACCCCCCCCCCCATTATAGGGTTCGACGTCCCCATCGAACACATCGACCCGTGCCCTAGCTCTGATACCATTTGTAACATCCCCCTCTGGCACGTATCACAATATTGTCCGCTTTGGGCCACTCGGCACGAGGACTTCCCAGGGGGTCACCCATCCTGGTACTACTCCCACCCGAGCACGCTTAAATGCAGAGTTCTTATGGGATCTGCCGCCCTCACAACTTTAAAACGCGTTGTGATAGGGAAGGTATCCACACCCCTTATAAGGAATGCTTAGTTCTCCTTATAAGGATTACGCGGGGCGTAATCTCAAATTACGCAGGGCGTACTCAGTACGCTGGGCGTACTCGAGTTACGTTGGGCGTAATTTGATGTCATTGCGTGCGTCGACTGGTGGCACTCGAGTATTGGTCAGACAAGTTGCATCCGACTGAGTACGTTGGGCGTACTCAAATTACGTTGGGCGTAATTGACTCGTCGAACTTCTAAATTGCGTAACTTTTGCATACGAGCTCCATTTTCGACGTTCTTTATATCCACGCGAAGGTGAGACTACGCTCTACAACTTTCATTTAGACTCTGTTGGCTAATTTTGAATTTTATTTTTATTATTTATTTTTAGTAGGCCGGGACAGGAAAACTCCGTTATAAAATCATAACTTCTTCATCCGACGTCCGTTTTTGCCTATCTTTTTATCGTTTTACTATAATTAATGAGATCTTCAATTCTCATTTAGATTGTTTCGGCTAAAAACCGCTCGGTCTCAAATCGAGCATTCGGGCTGCATACTACTAAGTCGAAACTTCAAAAAATCATAACTTCCTCATACGAAGTCAGATTTGGGCGTTCTTTTTATGCACGCTCATGGTTTAACATATTCTACGACTTTCATTTAGATTGCTAAGGATAAATATCGCTCTAACGTAAATTCACTTTTTACGTCGCGCTGTGTTGTGCCGGTTCTGTCGCGAAACTTCCACAGGTCATAACTTCTTCGTTATAACTCGGATTTCGGCGTTTTTTATATGTACGGAAACCTTGTAACATATACTATAACTTAGTTAAGATTATTCATTATAAATAATCATTCATCAAAAATTCATTTTTGATGCCTATCGTCTCTAAATTGACTAGCCCGAATCTACGGGCGTTACAATTATCTCCCCCTTAGGATGATTACGTCTCGGAATCATCAACGAAATAGGATTCGTATACTGACTCCATAAGTTATCTCTCCATCCTAAGTAATAACCTTGATGCTCAATCCTGCATCTACTCTTCGTACTATGTTGGACTTTCAATCGAAATCTTAAAGTTACAAAAATAAATCCTTATTGTGGACTCCTTCTTCTTCTTAGGGTAAATACATTCATTTATCAATTTTAACTAACCGATGGGTCGAGTCCCGATGACCTCTCATCGTAGTCGGACTCAATTTAATATGACCACTAGGGTCGGAATAACCATCATCCCACTAGCCATTACCGAAACAACGGTAATGATAAACTTGAATAAAACGAAATCAATTACTAGCTTCTTGGTAACCTTGTGAATTTCCCTGATCCAAGTGCGAGTCCTGTGCTTCCGGTAGTATAGATCTCTACTACCATTCACACCTACTCATACTCGTCCCAAGTATTGTCTCGCAGTTAACTAAGTCACCATACATAAATCATATAATCATTCAACACACCAGATAACAAAACCAGGGTTTATATTAATTCTTGAAACTATTACACAAAAGTTCAAGTTCACCCTAAACTATGCCTCTAATAGGCTACATCATAAGTTATTATTCACACTGTTACTTCATAAGTTGATCGTTAGATATAAAATCCTCATCCTTGATTCGCTTCGTCAAGGATCATGTGGAATGCCCTTGGCTGTGGCGGTACATTTTTCTTTGCAGCTTTGTCTTTCTTTGGGCGGTTCTTCGAAATATGACCACCATCTCCACATTCGTAACACTTCCTATTGTCGAACGTACAATCTCTGGAATAGTGACCGATCCTAACACACTTATAGCAGGTCACTTCTCCATCGCATCTTCCGAAGTGCTTCTTCTTGCACTTTTCACACCACTTGGTTTCATCTTTTCCTCCGGATTTCAAGAGTTTGGTTTCTTTGTCGATCATTGAAGATCCCTCGTGTTTCCTTTTCCCTCCAACTTCAACTCTCTCTAGACCCTTTTCCCTTATTTGGGTCTCAACATTCTTGGCTGCCCAGATGGCGGCTTTCAGAGTGGTTGCTTGCTTGACTATCGGACCAAAGTCCGCTGGTAATCCATTGGCAAACTTGTTGACCTTGGAAAGTTCAGTTGGAATTAGGTATGGAATAAGCTTCATCTTCTCCATAAAGCTTGTAGCGTATTCAGTGACGCTCAATTTTCCCTTCTTTAAATTCTGGAACTCATTGTTGATTTCCAGAAGATCCTGCTCAGAGCAGTATTGCATTTTCATTTGCTCCACGAACTCTTCCCAAGACATCTTGCTAGCTTCCCCCTTGGGTATTGAACCAGCCAGTAACTTCCACCAGCTCAGTACTCTAGATTTTAACAGAGGGATTGCAAGAGCGGTCTTCTGTCTGTTGCTACACTCGCAACTTTCAAACATTGTCTCCATCTCGTAGATCCAGTCCATGACTTGCACCGGTGTCGGGCTCCTAGAAATACATGGTGGTTTGGATGCCATGAAATCCTTGTACTTGCATCCACATCCATCATTGTCTCCATCCTGATTGTTTCGGCAAACTATTGGTGGGTTGGCTTGACCAATGGTCCCACTATAGTTCCCTTCTTCCGACTGCCCCTCATTCAGCTCAGGTTGTTCAACTGGTATTGAGGGTTCACTCCTGTTGTTCAGCAACAATTGTCTCATTTCCTCCTTTTTTTCAGCCATCATGGCTTGAATCATGGTTCGCACTCCAGCCATTGTAATTTGTTCAGGTGTTGCTGCTACAACAGCCACTCGCTCAACCACAGGTGGTTGATTCCTATTTTCGTTCACGTTTCCAGCTCCACTCCTGGTTCTTGTCATTTTTGATCTATACACCGAATAAGGTGAAATTAGATCCTTATTCACGATAGATATTCAAATCATCCTTATCACTCCGAAACGTTTACATGCTAGTTCTAATATCATAGACGTACGCTTAGAATCCTACACACATAAGGTTTCAAGATCCGGTCGGCAACAGACCATAGATCCGAACAAATAATATCATATATGGCAACATATAACATTTAGCACATAAAAGCATTTTAGGCATCACTCCTAAAATAAACTAGTGCTTGTGTCAATTTAGGTGTACTACCTAACATATTTTAGACATACTCCTCACAATCATTACTTAGCATTCTAAGTTTAAGTCTAGAAATTTCCTACAATTTCCTAGTTCGCTTAAACTAATGCTCTGATACCAACTGTGACATCCCCATTTTCACGGCCAGAAAAGACCGATTTGTTTATGCTTTGTTTTATAAAATCAGAGTAATCTTTTAAAGAAAACGGTTGCGGAATTTGTTCCCAAAACAAGATATGATAATAACTTATCAAAACATTTCTCAAAGAGAATGTATTTTCATTTAATAATAAAACCTCGGGATGTCATGTTCCGATACAGACATATAAGCATAAACAGAACTTACATTCAATTACACTAATGATTTACATCTCCTTTAATCTCTCAGTGCAAAGCAGCTTCGTATCGATACCTGTGATACAACTAAATTGAGTGGGTCAGGCTTGGGAGCCTGGTGAGCATATAGAGTTTTCAACCCACAATAATATAATTATTATATTCAATCATCAAACAATCAACCCAAATACCCATCCCCGTTATCTCCATTTATTTCTTAAGTACATTCCCTAAGGTATTATCCTAAGGGTCATATCCTACATCATATTTACCTCTCATCTCCTTACATCACATTTCCTTGTATGTTTGTTCCTAAGGACTTTTTCCTAAGGATCATCGCATGAATACGTAGTCATAACATCGCCTGGACTAGTAAGTCATAATAAGGGTTAGACTATCATCGCATGAATACATAGCCACAACATCACCTGGACTCGTAATTCATAGTAAGGGTGAGAGTATCATCGCATGAATACGTAGCCACAACATCGCCTGGACTTGTAATTCATCACCTACAGGTTATGAGCCTGCTGGTGTTTCCACAGGGTCATCTAGAATAGTCCGTGGTCGCCATCTATACTCTGGTAGATGACTACATCGCCAAATTTCCACATCGCCGGTCAAGGTTATGGTATCTCCTCTCATCTCACATCACCTATTTATCATTACCTAATTATCATCACCTTTCTATCATCACCTATCTTTCATCACCTAATTATCATCACCTGTTTCTCATCACCTAATTATAATCACCATTATATCCTCACCTTTCTCTTATCACATTTGTTCAACACACATCAACTATTTCATCTATCCATGTTCTACCCAACATATTTGTAGATATAAATTACATATATAGTTTAAAGCATTTAACACCCATATAAAAACATCAATTCCAAGCCCATCTCATTTAGACAATTAATATATAACACATAGCACGTATTTCATAGCTAATGCTTTATATTTATGCGATTAGAAGAGAGTAACCGCGCACTCACACATATAAACCACAATATATATACACATAACACGTATTTCGTATAACATACTTCATAATTATGCGTTAGAAGAAAGTAACTACACACTCACTTGATCAGAAGATGATCGGACAGCACAACGGCTTGTAGAAGTAGTATTCTTCGGTAGATCTGGAAGATCTTCACAAAAACCGGACTCCTCGCGGGCAGAGCTTCGGCTCGGGAATTGCACTTCTCGGGATCTTCGGGGCCTCAGGACTTGCTTCGGGTCTCGGGAATATTATCGGGGCTTCGGGGTATAAACGGCACGCAAAACGAGGCAAAAACTAGAGAGAAGAAAGAGTTTGAACAAGAGAAAATGGCTGATTTTGAGTTCTATTTATAGGTTGAGGATCTGGGATTACGCGGGGCGTAATCTCAAATTACGCAGGCGTACTAAGTACGCTGGGCGTACTCGAGTTATGTTGGGCGTACTTTAACTTCATTGTGTGCGTCAACTGGTGGCACTCGAGTATTGGTCAGACAAGTTGCATCCGACTGAGTACGCTGGGCGTACTCAAATTACGTTGGGCTTAATTGACTCGTCGAAGTTCTAAATTGCGTAACTTTTGCATACGAGCTCCGTTTTCGACGTTCTATATATCCACGCGAAGGTGAAACTACGCTCTACAACTTTCATTTAGACTCCGTTGGTTAAATTTGACTTTATTTTTATTATTTATTTTTAGTAGGCCGGGACAGGAAAACTCCGTTATAAAATCATAACTTCTTCATCCGACGTCCGTTTTCGCCTATCTTTTTATCGTTTTAATACAATTAATGAGATCTTCGATTCTCATTTAGATTGTTTCGGCTAAAAACCGCTCGGTCTCAAATCGAGCATTCGGGCTGCATACTACTAAGTCGAAACTTCGAAAAATCATAACTTCTTCATACGAATTTAGATTTGGGCGTTCTTTTTATGCACGCTCATGGTTTAACGTATTCTACGACTTTCATTTAGATTGCTAAGGCTAAATATTGCTCTAACGTAAATTCATTTTTTACGTCGCGCTGTGTCGTGCCAGTTCTGTCGCGAAACTTCGACAGGTCATAACTTCTTCGTTATAACTCGGATTTTGGCGTTCTTTATATGTACGGAAACCTTGTAACATATACTATAACTTAGTTAAGATTATTCATTATAAATAATCTTTCATCAAAAATTCATTTTTGACGCCTATCGTCTCTAAATTGACTATCCCGAATCTACGGGCGTTACATTAGACATGGAGGGTGGACTGAAGGCCGATACGGCGGACCAGTCACAAAGTAGACTGATATGCATGGCTGTTCTATGTTTTGTTATGTTATGTATGCTATTTATGTTATGGGCCGGAAGGCAATATGTTATGGGCCGGAAGGCAACATGTTGTGGATTGGAAGGTCGTAGCCTGGAAGGGCGTATATGTGGTTGGTATTTTGGGGGTATCTCACTAAGCTTTCGGGCTTACAGTTGTGGTTTAAATGTTTTTCAGGTTCTTCAGGAGACCGTGGCAAGCCGAAGGTGTGATCGTACCGCTCCTCGTGTTTATGTTTATGGCATGATTCTGGGAATACTCTGATAAAAAATGTATTGAAAACCTTTTTGCACTAACATTGTTAAAATGGATTGTTTTTGAAAAGTTTAAATTGTGTTGAAATTTTTGGTCGTTACATGAACCGAATCTGTCGACCATTCCTCGATAACTTTGTAATCGTCTTCATTGACGACATTCTCGTCTATTCCCGAAGCGAAGAAGAGCATGGCCGACATCCCCGACAAATCCTAGAAACCCTGCGAACAGAAAAACTATACGCAAAACTTTCTAAATGTGAGTTCTGGCTCCGTAGCGTGAACTTTTTAGGTCATGTTGTTAGTCGGGAATGAATTCATGTGGATCCTTCTAAGGTCAAAGTCGTCGAAGGATGGGCAGTCCCGACAACACCCACAGAAATCCGCCAATTCTTAGGCCTAGAAGGCTACTACAGGAGATTCATTCAAAACTTCTCTAAGATCGCCAAGCCACTTACCTCGCTTACACTAAAGGGCGTACCATTCAAATGGACGGACAAACAAGAAGTTGCCTTCCGAACCCTGAAGCAAGCTTTCTGTAGTGCCCCGGTACTATCTCTACCGGAGGGAACAGAAGATTTCGTGGTCTACTGTCACGCGTTGAATCAGGGTTTAGGTTGCGTTCTCATGCAGCATGGAAGAGTGATAGCTTATGCATCCCGCCAACTAAAGACACACGAAGTGAATTATACAACCCATGATCTGGAATTGGGAGCGATGGTCTTTGCTCTGAAGATTTAGAGGCATTACCTTTATGGTACGAAGTGCACCATCTTCATGGACCACAAAAGTCTCCAGCATATCATGAACCAGAAAGAGTTGAATATGAGGCAATGAAGATGGGTTGAACTATTAAACGATTTCGAGTGTGAAATCAAATACCACCCAGGCAAGTCCAACGTGGTAGCTGATGCCTTGAGCCGGAAGGAGTACTCTAATCATCTCGTGAAAACTCTCTTAATAACCATCAAATCTCACCTAACCACTCAGATCGGGGTAGCCCAGTCAGATTCCATGAAAACGGAAAACAGAGCAAGTGAAGCATTACGCGGAATGGAGAAGAATCTGGAGGTAAAGGAGAACGAAGTATACTACTTCATGAACTGTATTTGGGTCCCTAAAGTCGGAGGATTTAGGGAGGTAGTCATGAATGAAGCTCACAAAACACGATACTCCATCCATCCTGGTTCGGACAAGATGTACCTGGATATTAAACAACATTATTGGTGGCCTAACATGAAGGCATAAATTACCACCTATGTCAGCAAATGCCTTACTTGTGCCAAAGTAAAGGTGGAGTACCAAAAACCCTCGGGGTTATTACAGTAACCGGTAATCCCCGAGTGGAAATGGGAAGGGATTTCTATGGATTTTGTGACCAAGCTACCCAAGACGTCAGATGGATTAGACACCATATGGGTAATAATTGACCGACTGACTAAATCCTCTCATTTCCTGCCAATAAAAGAATCCTACAAGATGGAGATACTGACACGACTATACATTCAAGAAATTGTGAGACTCCATGGAGTACCAGTGTCTATTATCTCGGATAGAGACAGTAGATTCACTTCATGTTTTTGGCAATCACTTCAGAAAGCACTCGGAACCCATCTCGACATGAGCATCGCTTATCACCCACAAACGGACGGTCAAAGTGAACGAACCATTCAAACGCTCTAAGGGATTTCTATGGATTTTGTGACCAAGCTACCCAAGACGTCAGATGGATTAGACACCATATGGGTAATAATTGACCGACTGACTAAATCCTCTCATTTCCTGCCAATAAAAGAATCCTACAAGATGGAGATACTGACACGAATATACATTCAAGAAATTGTGAGACTCCATGGAGTACCAGTGTCTATTATCTCGGATAGAGACAGTAGATTCACTTCATGTTTTTGGCAATCACTTCAGAAAGCACTCGGAACCCATATCGACATGAGCATCGCTTATCACCCACAAACGGACGGTCAAAGTGAACGAACCATTCAAACGCTCTAAGACATGCTTCGTGCATGTGTGATAGACTTTGAGAAGACTTGGGACATCCACTTCCCCTTAGTGGAATTCTCTTATAACAACAGTTATCATTCGAGCATCAAAGTCGCTCCTTTCGAAGCACTATATGGACGTAAGTGTAGATCACCGTTGTGTTGGGATGAAGTGGGTGACACCCAGCTAGCAAAAACACTAGCATTGGACAAGGCGTTAACGGGACCGAAGATCATACGTGAAACCACGTAAAAGATAGTTCAAATCAGAGCTCGACTACAAGCATCGCGCGACCGAAAAAAGAGCTACACCGATAGACGGTGAAAGCCCTTAGAGTTTCAGGTCGTGAATCGAGTGCTATTAAAAGTTTCACCTTGGAAAGGAGTCATTCGTTTCGGAAAATGGGGAAAACTGAACCCACGATACATTGGACCTTTCGAGATCGTTGCCCGAATAGGTCCAGTGGCGTACAAATTGCAACTACCCGCTGAGCTAAGCAGTGTACACCCCGTGTTTCATGTCTCCAATATTAAGAAGTGCCTATCAAATGAAACACTCTTCATTCCCCTTGACGAGATTGAAATCAACGAGAATCTCCTGTTCGTTGAGGAACCAGTCAAAATCATGGACAGGGAGGTGAAGCGTACTAAGCAAAGTTGCATCCTGATCATGAAAGTACGGTGGAACGCGAAGCGTGGGCAGAAATTCATGTGGGAACGCGAAGACCAAATGAAGCAAAAGTACCCTCACTTATTCTAGCATTCTCAAATCTAGCTTTCAAAAGAATTTTGGGATGAAATTCCCTCTAACGGGGGGATGATGTCACAACCTAGAAATTTTTGTGCCTTGTAGATTACAACAATTAAGCCAAAGTGTGAATCAAAGACTCAAGAGCATGTATGATGCATACTCTATGATAATAAAATTCCAATCAAACACATCATACAAGCACTACAAATAGTCAACAAGCAATTGGAAACCCTAGAAGTCCTTGTTTAAGTCCATTTTGGACTAGGACTTCCTTATTGGGCCCAATGGACCAATAAGCTTCCAATTTGACCATCTTGGGCTTAGAACTCTTAAATGGGCTCTAATTGGACCCACTTTTAGTTATTTTACCATGTTGGGCCATATTGGGCCTAGAATGAAATAAATTATTTAAATGAACCAAATTGGGCCATGAGGCACCCTAGGAGTCCAATGGGCCGAAAAACAATCAACATGGGCCCATAATTTGGATTTAAGCACCAAAGGCCCAAGTCTCCATCTCTCCCCTTTATCTCTCGGCCCAAGTAAGTAAAAAAAAAATCGACAATTAAGGAGGATTAGCCACCTCCTTAATACCTATGGGATATCCAAGCATATCTCACATGTTTCCATGCATATCCTCTCACTTCTCTCTCTCTCTTCTTCTTCTTCTATTACTCTCGGCCGAGAGTATCACACACCCACACATAATCATTCACTTAAACACTCTCAAGAACACACTACAAATCCCTTCACTTTCCCTTCAAAAAATTTAAGATTTAAGGACTTTGCAAGGAGGATTCTTCACAAAAATCATCATCTTAGAACCCTCTAAGTTCGAGTCCATTCAAGAAACTTGCTAGGGCCGAAAATAGCAACAAACTCTTCTCTTTTCTTCTTCAAATCGAAACCACAACTCAAGGTGAGCTTTATACCCCCTCTTTTTCGGTTTTTATAAGTTTTATGGGGGAGAATACAAGCAAATGTGTAGATCTATGAGTATATGTATGCCTTGTGTGATTTTTATGCTTATATGTATGATCTTGTGTGATTGTGATGTTTAAACTAGCCACATGAACCTAAAAACCGAGATCTACAATATGAAGAATGAAATAAGTATAACTTATACCATTTCACACTAATCAAGTCTAGAAAAATAATCTAGTTGGTTAATATGAACATTTTTGGACTTAAAAACCCATTTTTGGGCTCAAAATGCTAAAAATACAAAACTAAAGGGGCCAAAATGACAAAATATAAATTTTGAAGGTTGAAATGAGTCTAAACAGTTTCTAATATGTATTTTCTGAATATTAACACTTTTGAAGGGTTAAAATGTGAATTTTAAACATAATGCGCCAAAATGGACCTTTCGGCCCAATAAAGCCCCAAATTGCGAGAATTTTGATTTGGAGGGGCTGAAACTGCACATTTCTTTAAAACAGAGGATTACTAGTGTACCAAATCTATTTCAAGGGGTCAAAAATGCTTTTCAAATTAAAAAGGGACCAAAGATGCAAAAATTTTCCATTTTGGGTCAAAATGGTAAACGTTGTGAAAATGGAGGTTTCAACCGAGAAAATTTCATTTTTGAAGGACTTAAGCTGTTTATCAAGTAAATTTGTGCTAAAATGTCTTTCCAATAAGTTTTGATACAAAAGTGTCAAGAAAAATAGTTTACGGACTAAACCGGAAATTCTTTTATATACACAGGGTTAAAAGTGTAAATTTTATCCGAGAAAAGGGCTTAAGAAGATAAACTCACATTCTTAAAACAATAGACCCCTTAAAATAAAAATACGAGTATTACGTCTACCGGCGAAACGTAATAATAAATACACCTTCAACACCAAAATCGTTACCAAACGAATTGATTCGGTCTCAAATCAATAACGAATCAAAAATCAATAATCAATGATACTTCAATACACACGCGGAAATTTACGAGAAGTCAATACACCATCTTTGGGCTCGAAAGTTTCAAATCGTGCTTATTGGGCCTAGCTAGCCCAATGACATGATCTTTAGGCCCGAAGGGAACGCGCTTACATGTTATTGGGCCATAAATGACCTAATTCCCTGTAAAAGGACTTTCAATAGCTTTATTATGCTGTTGGGCCCCAAGGGTCCTTTGGTACTGCTAGCAAAGTCGAGAAGTTAAATGCGGGTCGGGCCAAGTGCCTTTCGCATTCACGATAGCCTTGAACGACTTATAGAAATAACGGGGGCTTCGCACCCTCCTTTCTCCTCGGTTGTGGGGCTATGAGAAGTCAGGGTGGTTGGATTAAGTGAGTAGTACGGACGACGCCTAAGGTATCGTTTGTATAGTTGTAAACTAGTCATTTTCATTAATGCGTGATTATAACTAGAGATGCACACAAAAACCGGTTTCACTATTCAAAACCGGATCCAATCCGAAACCGGATTAGGTCAAAACCGGTTTTGACCAAACCGGATCGGATCGGATTTAAAACCGGATTTTCAATCGGATCCTAATCCTATATTCCAAATCGGATTTGATACCGGATCGTAAACCGGATTCGCTAAAAACCGGATCCAAATCCGCCCCAAAATCCGATTAAAACCCACTAAAATCGGTTTAAACCGGTTTCAAATCGGATTAGAATCGGATTCGGATTTTGGTTAGAACCGGATCGGATTTTGACCGGATTCGGATCGGATTTTGACTGGATCGGATTTTTGATGATGTAAGCGAAACCGGATCGGATTCGGATCCGGATCGGATCGGATCGGATTCGGGTTTTGTGCATCTCTAATTATAACGACTCACAACCCATAATTAATCCAATGTCACCTGGAATTATAGAAAACAACGTCGTATCGGAATAATACTAACTAAGCCACGTAATTTGATGTATTGGGGAAAACATCGGGGTTTCCCTGGGGAATTCAACACTCTTAACTATGTGATATATACAAAGTCTAAAAATTATTCACGTTTATAATAATCAATAAGCATACTTACGGATCTTCACATTTTTTCTTATAAACAACACTTTTTTTTTAGAAAATACTGGATTTTCTGTGGTTTTCAAAATTATACAAATCATTTCTTTTCAAACCATACTTATGAACTCACCAACATTTCATATGTTAACGTTTTTCCAAAATACTTGTATTCTCAGGTAACAGGTAAATCGAAGCCAAATGTATCCAGTGGTCATAATGTTTGTTTAATTAGTATCGAACGGTTTATGTTTTGGGAATGTAATGCTTTAAACATTGTACTGAATGTAAATAATATCGGTTGTAATATTTCAATGCATGGTGGTGAATGATGTTATGATTCATGTATATTCATTGTGATGGTATTCAATTAAGTCACAATAGCCCTCGGACGTTTCCGCCGTCTGGTTCCGGGGTGTGATAATAATTAATTGTATCAAGTTGTAGTATGACCCTTTAGGATCATATATTATCTAGCAATATCATTTTATAATGACTCTTGGGCATATATATCTTTCAATCTACCATTTGCCCAATACTCATTATAGATTGATATAAATAGTGATGAACGTCTAACAACATTTCATTGCCCCTAGTAATATATGACTTTCTGTCATTCTGTCAACATCCAATTCCCCATAACCTCAAAGCTACAATTTGTGTTTAAGGTAAGTTACTAGTTATCCATTTGTCACATACATCATGTTGAACATCATATACATATCATAATCAATCTCATTAGGTGTTCAACCTTTGGTAAGTCGCCTTCGGTGTCTAACTCTCAACACATAAGAGGCACACATCCCATCTTGATCACATAATCCTTTTGCATGGTTCACACTACACCCGGAAATAGCCTTTAGGATCATATATTATCTAGCAATATCATTTTATAATGACTCTTGGGCATATATATCTTTCAATCTACCATTTGCCCAATACTCATTATAGATTGATATAAATAGTGATGAACGTCTAACAACATTTCACTGCCCCTAGTAATATATGACTTTCTTTCATTTTGTCAACATCCAATTCCCCATAACCTCAAAGCTACAATTCATGTATAAGGTAAGTTATCAATTATCCATTTGTCACATACATCATATACATATCATAATCAATCTCATTAGGTGTTCAACCTTTGGTAAGTCGCCTTCGATGTCTAACTCTCAACACATAAGAGGCACACATCCCATCTTGATCACATAATCCTTTTGCATGGTTCACACTACACCCGAAAATAGCCTTTATAATTGACCGATTAAAGATCAACATTTAACTGCATTAAAATATAGCATTCCCTATACTTGGGTCCTACTATGCATCTCATGTATTAAGGAAACAACGATATCACCTTTTATCAAGTATCACTCACGTCAGCGTTCCATGAGGTAATCTTGATACGGGTCAGTTCAATACCAGTTCTCTAACAAATACTTATGAATCTTGGTTACAACCACTTGCCTACTTTCATATTGTGAGAGTAAACCAATCAAATTCATATTAGTCTTACTTTATAATTGCTCCTACAATTATAATTATAACAGACTATGAACTTTTAGAATAATAATATTATTCATGGATTAAACATGTTAATACATAACATAACAAGTATTGATATGATGATCATATCCCAATATATCAAAACAATATAATAGTTGTTGTCTTAATGTTCTAAGATCCAAATACTAAATCCAAATCAAATCTCATTTCTAGAATAACAAAGTCTTATAGTTGAAGTATGAACACTCATACTTAGCTTAAAATGAAAACTTTATTAATGAGTCTGACTAAATTTAATTTATATGAATTTTACGAATACTGTCATCTCCATATTGACTTACTCTAAGTATATAGTAAATATGTTGGAAAATATGATTGGTGTTCTGATATGATATAGAGTTGCTTGACTAGATTAAGTATATTCTTGAACTTACGAAAGATTTCTATGTGATCCTAGAATAGTAGGACTCATCATAGTTTTTCAATAAACTTTTTTATCCGATCATATTTGAGTACAACTTCTGAAGTAATGTGTATTCTTATTTTGTAGTAGACTAAACAATTTTGTTTTCCTTAGACCTTATTCCAACAAAACTTAATTTTCATTTTATAATGAAGTCATACAACTATTGTTATTCATGTACAACTTACCATCCACATGGTGGTCCATAAGATGGGTTCGATAGAAGGTATGACGTATCCCTTTAAACACGTACAAACAAGTCCAATCTTCGACTTGAGATATACTAATTTTAGATTGTACAAATATAGAATCCATGCCACGTTTCTACTCTTTTGGATGTAAACTTTTATAATATTGTTTAAAAAATAAAAATATAATACCTTCGGGTCACAATGACTTCAACAAATGTATCATTAATTATTTTATTAATTGCATTTCATATGCACAACCATACACGCCTCTTGGCCCCATTAACAATTTTACATGTCGATTTTTGGCCACCTACTTTCAACCAAGTAATGAATAGCTGATGGCAACACACATCCTCTCCAATACGTAGTTTATTACTACTAGTTTGTTTTGGGAGAAAATATCGGACTTTAAATGTCGCGTTTTGTTAACGGTTTTGGCGAACAAACAAAAGTTTAGAATTAATCCATGTCTAGAATATTAGTCTAGATAGGCGGATTGAGTAAATATTTCAAGGAAAAAGTCAAAAAATGTGTGTAAATATTAGGTTTATTAGTTAATTTTCAGAAAAGTCGTATTCTGCAGCCTTTGAAAGAGCCCCTTCCTTCATTTTCTTAGATATCCCCCTTTCATTTGTCTTCAATTTTCGAAGCATGACTAAAAAACTTCCCAGCCAGCTATCATTTTGTGGGTCTGCTGTAAACTGTTATGTTACACCAGGCCGCAGGTGATCAAGATTCTAAGTCGATCTACATTTAACATCAATTAAAACCCCACATCCACACAAATCTACATACAGATACGAGAGACCCCCACCCCGTTCTAGAGAGAGAGTTATTTGTGTCGACTTTTAGGGTCTAGAGAGAGAAACTGAAGCAGATGGAGGGGACAACAATGGTGGATCAGCCAAGAGAACGCAAAATTTACACAGAAACAGAGACTGTTTCTATGCAGAACGATAACGGAAGCTTTCAAGATGAACCCAGGAAAATTCTTCAAATGAGAGCCTTACTTGAAAAACATGATCCCACTTCCAAGGTCTCTCTCTCTCTCTCTCTCTCTCTCTCTCTCTCTCTCTCTCACACACACACACACACACAAAAACACACACATAGACAGACTAACACTCACACACATACACGCACTTTCTCTCTCAAGATCCTAATGAAACTGTTCAAGGTAGGCAATATGGCATCAGGACTAAATCTAGACCCGAGGTAAAGTTAATTTTAACTTTTAAGATTCTTTGTAATCTATTATATTATTAATATTATATATTCTTCCATCACATGGTGCATAGTTAAAGTCCCCATAATATCACTAAACAACAAGACTCATGATCCAACTTTCCAGTGAGAAAAGTCCATGACTTTGACTACTTCTATATCGTTAACTCTCATCCTAACTGTTCAAAAGTTGAATAGAGCTCAAAAACTGAAAGTCAAAAGCCTTCAACTTTGAATACAAAATCAATGATTTTTTAAACTTCGATTGCAATCCAGGAGTATGATGATCTGACAATCAGAAGGTTCCTTCGTGCTCGTGATCTTGACATTGACAAAGCATGTGCCATGTTTCTGAAATACCTAAAATGGAGGAAAACATTTGCTCCAGAAGGTTCTATCTGTGTATCAGAAGTCCAAAACGAAATAGCACAAAACAAGATGTTCATGCAAGGATCTGATAAAAACGGACGCCCAATAACAGTCGTATTTGGAGGTAGACATTTCTGCAACAAAAAAGGAGGTCTAGAAGAGTTCAAACGTATGTTCTTAAACTTATGTTTATGATCCAAAATCAAATCTTTTCATAGTTTCATCCATTAATCGCAATTGAAACTGCAGGTTTTGTGGTATTTGGCCTAGACAAATTATGTTCCAGGTATAATTTCACATCGAATTAAGGGTTAAATTAAGATAAATGTCATCAAGCATTAAGCGCATTATCTTTAATATGAATTTAGGATACCTCAAGGCCAAGAAAAATTCGTCGTTATCGGAGATCTTCAAGGATGGGGATATACATGTAGTGATATACGTGGATATCTTGCAGCACTCTCTATTTTGCAGGTATATATCTTTGTGTGTAGAGAAATAATGGTTTTTGATTCCTTATTATTTTTGTTAATTATATTCTAGAAGAGACACTTAATGAATGACTTAATCATGTTCACGCAAAAACGCACCTTCACCAACCTTTCAATTACGCACATTAATGGCTACCTAAAGTGGGCAATATATATCAATAATGTACAGCTGTTGTATTTATGACAGGATTATTATCCAGAAAGGCTTGGGAAGCTGTTTATAGTACATGTCCCTTATGTGTTTATGACAGTGTGGAAGATGGTTTATCCCTTTATCGATGAAAAAACAAAGAAAAAGGTAAGAATTCTTTTGTGTTGAGAGTATCTTTTTGTTATATTACTACATAGACACAAGAGTGTGACTGAATAATGAATATAAACTAATCTTGCAGATTGTATTTGTTGAGAACAAGCAGCTGAAATCAACATTGATGAAAGACATCGATGAAAACCAGATTCCTGAAATTTATGGAGGCAATCTGAAATTGGTTCCCATCCAAGATAGTTAATGTGCCTAATATTATTATTATATTCGTAAACTCTAGAATATGGGGATTGTGCCTGAATACACAAGTAACTTAGTTGGACGCCTTCCTTTCATTAATGGAGAAAAAATTGAGATCTGGTAGCCCATCTTAGATGGGCTCTAAGACTTGCATTGGGCTTTTTTTTTTTTTTGGGTTATGCACCCCCCCCCCCCCCCCCCCCAAAAAAAAAAAAAAAACAAAACAAAAACAAAAGGAAACAAAAACTCTCTCTCTTTCTAACAGTGTTGAGACAATTACTTATATTATGCATGCAAAGCCATGAACGTCTTGCAGATTGTAAAAAAACGACTAGTTAACACCACAAACATATATCAAAAGACATAATGTGTTGCGTTACGTTGGCCAACTAAAATATTTCGTGGTCCAGCCTCTTCTCACCGCCCTCTCTCAATTACACAAACACCCCTTTAAAAAGGTGAAATATACAAATTTTAAGACAAAGTTACATAAATGATCCTTGTGGTTGGCTGAAAATACCACATGTCCGTTTGAGGAATTTTTAACATGGGTTGGTTCTTTTTAAATTTAAAATGCGCATGATGGTCTTTTTGATGAACATCGTCAGTTAACAAGGGTTACACATAATTACATAAATGGTCCTTGTAGCTAACAAAATAAACAAATTTTAGTCTTTATGACGGACTGTTTGCATATACGGTCCTTGTGGTTTTAAAATATTACAAAGACGGCCCTTTTGTTTAACTGTGTTAGCTTTTCATTTAAGTTCTTTGTGAAATGATACATTTACCCTTTCTGTGATAGAGACCATTTATGTAATTTGTTCATACCACATGGATCATTTATGTAATTTTATCTATTGTTAATTATCTTTTATTTTATTTATTTATATTTTTTATAATTTTTTATTGATGTTTTGTTCGAATATAATGTTTATTATATATATATATATATATATATATATATATGTATATATATATATATATCTTTTGACGTATTTGTTCAAATAAATTTCTCTAAGTTTTTTCACATTTTATTCAAATACATTTATAAATGTCTTTTTGTGTGTTTTGTTTGAATAAATTTTTTAACGTTTTGTTTGCATACCTTTTTTTAGGTTGAGTAATCTAACAATTTTTTATTGTATTTTTATTTTAAAATAACAACTTTTATATTTTATTTTTTTTTTAAAATAACCACTTACTCTGGAATGCATACATTCTAATGGGTCAAATCTGATTCGCAACTGTGGTCCCCTGTCCAAGATACCAATTTTATGCTATGTTTTGGACTTCTCCGTTCGAGGCTACTTCAACATGGAAAAATGTCTTCTACCGATGAAGAGCTCAAACATTTATGCGTATGTGTCAAGTTTTTGTTTAATTATATGTTCAAAATAAAGTTGAAGTGCTTTTTGTATGATTATATGTGATTAATTGAAAATAATTCATTTATGTTCGATTTCGGAGGTTAATTGTGATTAATTGGCGTTTCTTTTACAGTAGTATGAATTTGGAAATAATTCGTTTTGTTTCGATTTTGTATGATTATATGTAATTAATTCCAATTAATCATAATTGACCACCGAAATCGAAGTTAAACGAATTATTTCCAAATAATAACATATAATCATACAAAAAACACTTCAATTTTATTTTGAACAAATAGTCATATTTAATCATATAAAAAGTTGACACATACCCATAAATGTTGGAGCTCTTCTCCAGTAGGAGACATTTTTCGAAGTTAGAGTAGCTTGGGACGAAGAAGTCCAAAACATAGTACGGGATGAGCATTTTCGATAAGGGGGGCCACAATACCGAGTCAGATATTACCCGTTTAATAATACGGTCCAGAATGTGCATTCTGGACTAAGTAGTCATTTAAAAAAAATAAAAATAAAGTGGTTATTTAAAAAAAAAAATACAATACAAAATTGCCGGATTACTCAATTTCCCAATAAAAAACAAAAAGTACAAAAAAAATGTATTTGAACAAAACTTCATAAAATAATTCGAATAAAACATAAAAAAAGACATTAACAAAAATATTCAAATAAAATGTCAAAAATTTAAGAAATTTATCTGAATAAAAAAAATCAAAAAATATAAGCGAAAAAAATAAAAAATAAAAAATTATATTTAAACAAAACTTCAAAAAAATTTAATTCATAAGACTATAAGTATATATATATATATATATATATATATATATATATATATATATATATATATATATATATATATATATATATAATAATTAATAGACAAAATTACATAAATAGTCCATGTTGCATGAACAAATTACATAAAAGGTCCCTATCATAGGAATGGTAAATCTATCAATTCACTAAGGACTTAACTGGAAAAGTTAACACCGTTAGTCAAAAGGACCGTCCTTGCAACATTTTGAAACCATAAGGACTATACATGCTAATAATTCACCATAAGGACTAAAGTTGATCTATTTTACCAACCACAAGGACAATTTATATAATTTGTCCAAGGGTTAAGTGTTTGTGAAATTACTATTATACCCTTATTGATTCTTTTCCATTTATTTTAAATGTTTTGTAACTAATAAAAGAAAAAACTGGCGCCAACCTCTCTCTCTTCTCTCTACCCCCCCCCCCCCTCTCTTCAAAACATATACACACACGAACACACACTCTCTTAAGAATACCCACACCCTGGAATTCGATATTAATATTTATCTATAGTTCTATAGTGTTTTTAGGGCGTTATATTGTTTATGTAATTATTATAATACAACATATAGGTGTACATCCCTTATCATCCCTTATCATTTTAGCACCCTGCTTTGAACCAAATTTGATGAGTTATTATCAAAATAAATCTATCTTCAACGTATCATATAGTGATTTCACACACAAATAAATATACTATATGCACAATATCAAATAGAAATGAAGTAAAATGATAGAACACCAAATCATAACATTTGGTGTAACATATTACAACCACAATTATTAATAAGTTTAGGATAAAAAATTGGCATGGAATTCATCATATTCCAAAGTAGATGAACTTCTTTCAAACCACAAAAAGCTAAATCTAAAATGTTATACCTTTAATTTAAGAGAACTTATACACAAAGGTCTTTCATGATAAATATAATGTCATTATACAATGCAAAAGTTCTCTAATTTATTCAGGCATATCGGGTACATAATAAATTCATTACATACATTAAGTTATAGCTAAATTTCCAAAAAAGAGAGATTCAATTTACTTGAATAAAAAACGACAGCTGTGACATCCACAAAATCTCGGCCAGAAAAGACCGATTTTCATTTATGCTTTTAAAATAATTTCAGAGTAAATCCTTTTGATTTGAAAGAGTTGCAGAATTTGTTCCCAAAAACAAAACGTGATAAAACAATGTTTACCAAAGCATTTCATAAAAGAAATGTATTTTCATTATATAATCAAAACTCAGGATATCATGTTCCGATACAGACCATAAAGCATAAACGATAACATTACAAGTCATTCAACAAATATATACATATATAGACTTGCAAACAAAACAACTTGATGGTTCATCCATCTTATGCCCTTGCGTCACTTCCTGTAATACAAATAAAGCTGAGTGGGTCAGGCTTGGGAGTCTGGTGAGCATATAGGGTTTTCAACCCACAATAAATAATTAAATTAATTTTCATCAACCAACAATAACCTAATTACCCATTCCCGTTATTCTCACTTTATGTCCCTAAAATAACTAACACAAGGGACCTAGTCTAAGAATATTTAATCGGGGTGACAACACATGCTTCGGGGATTCCTCAGCAATATAAGTCAAATAAGGAAACCATGAGGGGGATGGAATACAACGAATGAACACCCAAGTTCATTAACACCTACAGTTTATGAGCCTGCTAGCGTTCCACGGGACTGTCTAGAAAAGTCCGTGGTCATCATCTAAATTCCGCTAGATAACTTGATCAAAACAACATCGAGGCCTCTCATCTATTTATTACACACCAACTATCTACCCATGTTCTACCCAACATATTAGTAGATAAAACATACATTTTTATACATAGTTTCAAAACCTGTATAGCATGCTCAATCAATACATTTTCCACATAACAGATGAGGCACACACACATAACACGTATTTCATAGAGAAATAATCAGATCTATAAGATAGAAGAAAGTGAATATACACTCACACGTATAACAACAAAATATATACACATAACACGTATTTTATATAAAATACTTCATAATATTGCGTTGGAATGAAAATAACTACACACTCACTTGATCAGAAGATGATCGGGCAGCACTACGGCTTGTAGAAGAGGTGTTTCTCCGTAGATCTGGAAGATCTTCACAAAAACCGGCTCCTCGCGGGCAGAGCTTCGGCTCGGGAATAACGCTCTTCGGGATCCTCGGGGCTTCGGATCTTACTTCGGGGCTCGGGAATATTACCGGGACGTCGGGGTACAAACGGCATGCAAAACGAGGCAAAAACTAGAGAGAAGAAAGAGTTTGAACAAGAGAAAATGGTTGACTTCGAGTTCTATTTATAGGCTGATGGGTTTGGGATTACGTTGCGCGTAACTTCTAATTATGTTGGGCATACTCAGTATGTTGGGCGTACTCGGGTTACACTGGGCGTACTTTGACGTCATTGCGTGCGTCAACTGGTGGCACTTGAGTATTGGTCAGACAAGTTGCATCTGACTGAGTACGTTGGGCGTACTCAAATTACGCTCGGTGTAATTTGACTCGTCAACTTCTAAATTGCGTAACTTTCGCATACGAGCTCCGTTTGTAACACCGAAAATTTCAAACAAATTTTTCAATTTTTATAAAACATAATTCCATCGATATTCATAAAAACAACCATTTTAATTATCCAACAAAACAGTACAAAATCCCAAGATCATAATATCAAGCTCCGAACGTGTGTGTATACGGATCAAGCCGGCGCCTTCCCGCGGTCATCACTAGTACCTGAAACAAATAACATCAACACTGTAAGCACAAGGCTTAGTGAGTTCCCCAAAATACCACATATAACACATATTAGCCACTCTAGGCTATAACTCTGTGGGTCCGTGCACCCAAACTCTGTGAACCCTCAGGTTCTAGCTCTGATAAACATGCACCACATAAATCACATAGAAATCATGCAGTACAACACACAACATACATAGCATACAAATACCCTATCACATAACTCTGGTTACCTACTCAAGGTAAAGTATAGTGAGAAGACTCACCTCGCGTATCTCGGTATCTCACGAATCCTGGAAATCCCTCGTGCTCGATCCTCCGAGCTCTAATCCTCCTATAACATTATATGCTTCTAATTAACACTTTATATCTCTAAGGTTGACAATCAAAAAGGAGTCAACACTGGTCAACTCTGGTCAACGGTCAACGGTCAACTCTGACCGGACTCGGCGAGTACCAAGGCGACTCGGCGAGTCTGGGCGTATACACCAATTTCCCTGGAATCCTCCCTTGACACGTCGAGCATTCACTCAACTCGACGAGTTCCACCTGGCATGAGTTGTGGGGCCACCACGACTCAACTCGCCGAGTCTCAAAACAACTCGGCGAGTCCAATTTGACTCAATCCACCGATTCATTCTGACTCCCCCTTGACTCACTGAGTCTACCCTCCTCAACTCGGCGAGGCCACTCACTGTGTGGTCGGGCAACATTCATGCTACTTGCCGAGTCTGCTCTTCGGACTCGGCGAGTCCGTGCCATGCACTGACTCAATCTTGCTCTAAAGGTCAGATCCAGTTCATTAATTCATAGATCCAGTCCCTCCAAGCTCATTTAGCACGTAAAGTTACAATCTTGATGCACATACAACCTCTATATGACCATATATGATGTTTATGACTCAAATACTACAACACAAGGTCAAAGACTCTATTGTCACCCATAAAGCTTGATGAGTGAGGCTCTCTGGACCTCTATGGATCCAGATCCATGGCCTCAACTCAAAGAGGGAACCAATGGGTATCAAATCATCCCATAAATGACCACCACAAGCCCTAAATTGCATCATGCTTCACTAAACAGAAAATGGTCCGAGATAATACCTCTAGAGTGATGATCTAAGCTCCAAATCCACGAAATAGCAACCTCCTTTGCTTCCTCTTGCCTAGGGTCTCCTTCTTCTTGCTAAATAACACACACAAGATCAAGAATGGCTCCTTTCTCTTCACAAATAGCTCAAGAACACAAGGGTCACTCACTGAGGGTTGGGTGAGCACAAATAACGGCCATAAGGCCCTTTAAATAGGCCTCAAACCCGGAGATTTAGGGTTTCATTACACAGCGCAGACTCTCCGAGTCCATATCTTGGACTCGCCGAGTCCAGGCGCGCACCAATGTTCAATTCCGCGTCCCTACTCGGCGAGTCTGAGCTCCAACTCGCCGAGTCCCTCTCACAATATGACAAAATTAGATTCACAAGATACCTGGTAAAAATACGGATGTTACAACTCTCCCCCACTAGAACTAGACTTCACCCTCGAAGTCTCGCTCTAAAATAGCTCCGGATGCTGCTCCCGCATCATACCCTCCGGCTCCTAGGTCATTTCTGATCCTTTCCGATGTTGCCACTGTACCAATACCAGAGGTACCTCCTTGTTCCTCAAAATCTTGACCTTCCGATCCCTAATAGCCACTGGTCTCTCAGCATAATTCAGGCTTGCATCTACCTGAATATCCTCTAATGGAACCACTGCCGACTCGTCGGCTATACATTTCCTCAACTGCGATACATGAAAAGTGTTGTGAATCTGCCCCAACTCTGCTGGTAACTCCAGCCGATAGGCTACCCGGCCTACCCTGGCAATCACACGAAACGGACCTATAAACCGGGGCCCCAATTTGCCCCTCTTCCTGAACTGGATCACTCCTTTCCAAGGAGAAACCTTCAGGAGAACGAAGTCGCCGACCTGAAATTCCAACTCGGACCGGTGCCTATCCGCATAACTCTTTTGTCGGCTCTGGGCGGTCAATAACCTCTGCCTGACCAGCTGTATCTGCTCTGTCGTCTGATTCACGATCTCTGTACTACCCATTACCCTTTGCCCAACCTCTCCCCAACATATGGGAGTCCGACACCTCCTACCATACAACAGCTCAAAGGGCGGCATAGCGATGCTCGAATGATGGCTGTTATTGTAAGAAAACTCTGCCAAGGGCAAATACGTGTCCCAACTACCCCCAAAGTCCAATACACATGCTCGAAGCATGTCCTCAAGTGTCTGAATCGTCCGCTCACTCTGGCCGTCGGTCTGGGGGTGGTATGCGGTACTAAAATGTAGCTTAGTACCCAACTCCTCATGAAATTTCTTCCAGAAACGGGAAGTGAAACGCACATCGCGATCTGAAACAATCGAGATCGGCACTCCATGCCGAGATACAACCTCTCTCACATAAATCTCCGCCAACTTCTCCGCCGAAGAACTCTCACTGATGGTAAGAAAGTGAGCGCTCTTTGTCAACCTATCCACAATCACCGAAATTGCATCGACTCCTCTGGCAGTCCTCGGCAATTTGGTGATGAAATCCATAGTGATCTGTTCCCATTTCCACTCGGGAACCTCCAATGGCTGCAACTTTCCATGCGGTCTCTGGTGTTCGGCCTTTACCCTTCGACAGGTCAAACACCTCTCGACAAACCATGCGACATCCCTCTTCATACAAGGCCACCAATACTCCTTTCTTAAGTCCAAATACATCTTCGTAGCGTCGGGATGGATCGAGAATTTTGATCTATGAGCCTCCTCCATCAATGTAGTACGCGTACTGCCCACAAACGGTACCCAGATCCGGCCCTGATACGTCATAAGCCCTCGACTATCCGATACAAACTCAGAAACCAACCCAACGACCCGCTCTCTCTTCTGCATCTCCGGACGCACAGCCTCGGCCTGTGCCCCACGAATGGCGTCCAGAACTGGAGCTATCACGGTCAATCTCAAACATACATTTCGCAGTGGAGTACTCTCCGCCCTGCGACTCAACGCGTCGGCTACCACATTAGCCTTGCCCGGGTGGTACAAGATCTCGCAATCATAATCCTTGACCACATCTAACCACCTCCTTTGCCGCATATTAAGGTTAGGCTGATCCATAAAGTACTTCAAGCTCTTATGGTCCGTGTAAATCGTGCAACGAACCCCATACAAGTAGTGCCGCCAAATCTTGAGGGCGAACACCACTGCCCCCAACTCCAAATCATGTGTGGGGTACCTCATCTCGTGAGGCTTCAACTGCCTCGATGCATATGCTATCACATGCCCCTTCTGCATCAGCACCGCTCCCAGTCCTAAAATCGATGCATCACAGAATACCACAAAACCTTCCATCCCTTCCGGAAGAGCTAGTACCGGAGCTTCACACAACCTCTGGCGAAGCGTCTCAAAGGAGGCCTGCTGCTCGGGACCCCATAAAAATGTAACACCCTTCCGGGTCAATCTGGTGAGTGGAACCGAAATCTTCGAGAAATCCTTAATAAACCTCCGATAATACCCTGCCAACCCAAGGAAACTCCGGATCTCAGAAGGTGACCTTGGCACCTCCCACCTCATCACTGCGTCAACCTTGGCCGGATCGACCAATATCCCCTTCTGGTTAACGAGATGTCCCAGAAACTGGACCTCCCGCAACCAGAAATCGCACTTGGAAAACTTTGCATAGAGTTTCTCCGATCTCAAAACTCCAAGAACCTCCCTCAAATGCTCCTCGTGCTGCTCTCTAGATCTCGAATATACCAGAATATCATCAATGAACACTATCACCGACCGATCCAACATCGGCCGACATACCCTGTTCATGAGATCCATGAACACAGCCGGGGCATTGGTGATCCCAAAAGGCATCACCACAAACTCATAATGCCCATAACGCGTCCTGAATGCTGTCTTCTGGACGTCCTCGTCCCGCACTCTCACCTGATGATAGCCCGACCTCAAATCAATCTTGGAGAACCAAGATGCTCCCTGTAACTGATCGAATAAATCGTCGATCCTCGGCAACGGGGTAACGGTTCTTGACCGTCAGCTTATTCAATTCCCGGTAATCAATACACATGCGATGCGAGCCATCTTTCTTTTTCACAAACAGGATGGGAGCTCCCCACGGCGAGCTACTCGGCCGAATAAACCCCTTCCCCAGCAGCTCCTGAAGCTGCGAGGATAACTCTTGCATCTCTGGAGGTGCAAGGCGATACGGCACCTTAGCGATAGGCGCGGCTCCCAGAACCAAATCGATACCAAACTCCACTTGCCTCACGGGAGGCACACCTGGTAACTCTTTGGGAAAAACATCTGGAAACTCACGCACCACCGGAACTTCATCCACCGAACTCGGTCTCTCGGAGATCACTCGCGTATCCATCACATACGCCACAAAACCCTTACAGCCCTGCTGTAAACACTGCCTGGCCCTAGCAGCCGAACAGAAGGCTGATCCAGAACGTGTACCCTCGCCATAAACCGAAAGAACTCCCCCACTAGGATCTCGTATAGTCACGAGCTGACGCTCGCAATCAATAACCGCGCCGAATCGGCTCAACCAGTCCATGCCCACTGTAACACAGACATCACCCATCGCAATAGGAATCAGGTCAATCGGGAACTCAACCCCAAAAATCTCCAATACACATCCCCGGAGGACCTCCGTGGCACAAATCACTCTGTCGGCGGCTATGGAAACCCGCAGGGGCCGACTCAGTGCCCCACGACTAACACTGATATGCTGACTAAATGTCAAGGATACAAAAGATCGACTCGCACCCGAGTCAAATAACACTAAAGCAGGTACAGAATTCACAAGGAATGTACCTATGCATAGCATAATATAAGCATAATATCTCAACACCATAAATAAATAATGAAAAAGCAAGCATACCAGCCACAACGTCGGGTGCAGCGCGGACCTCTTCTGCAGTCAGCTGAAAGGCTCTCCCCCGAGCCCTCGGTGCCTCGGCCTTCACGGGCCGACTCTCTGTAGCAGTAGCTCTGATGGCGGCGGGAGCAGACCCCTAAGATTCTCCGCGCAGCAGCGGACACTCTGCCTTCCGGTGTCCGGTCTGGTTGCAGTGGAAGCACACTGCAAATCCCTTGGGGCAGTCCTTGGCCATATGCCCCTCCTTGCCACATTTGTAGCAAGATCCTGCTCGACAGACTCCATCGTGACCCTTGCCGCACTTTCCACAAGTGCGGCCCTTCTGGCTCCCGGTTCTGGGATCAGCGGGCTTGGCCCGCTTGGCTGCCGGCTGGGACTGTGCCGGCCGCCGATCCCTCCCTAAAGACTCCGCCTCCTCCCTGGCCTGAGTCTCAAGCTCAATCTCCCTCTTCCGAGCATTTGCCTGAAGCTCGGCAAATGTCCGATACGAGGAGTTCGCAGCGAACTCCCGAATATCCCGTCTCAGAATGCTCAGGTAACGGCTCATACGTGCCTGCTCGGTGGACACATGCTCAGGGCAGAACATCGCCCTCTCATGAAACATCCTCGTAATCGCTGTAACTGACTCGGTACCCTGCTTGAGGGTCAGAAACTCCTGTGTCAGACGCTCCCTCTCCACCTGAGGAACGTACTCATCTCGGAACATGGTAGTGAACCTCTCCCAGGTCACTGTCGAAAGCTCAGTCGGTGTGAAGTGTGCCGTCACAAACTTCCACCAGTCCTTCGCTCCCAAGCGAAGCTGGTTCAGCGCAAACCGAACCTTCAAATGCTCAGGGGACGAGCAAGTGAAGAAGCATCCCTCCATATCAGATATCCACCTCATAGCTGCCACCGGATCCTGCGTACCATCAAACTCTGGTGGCTTGGTGTTGCTGAACTCCCTAAACAATGTCGCATCACCTCCCTGGGGTCTTGCCGCAGCAATCGCTGCGGTAGCCGCTGCAACCGCAGCCTCAAAAAGAGCGGCATAGCGCTCGTCAAATGTCTCAATCAACGCGGTCTTAATAGACCCGAACATCTCTGGTATCTCAGCTCTGATGACCGCAGCCACCTCCTCATGAATGATCTGTCGAATCTCCTCATCACTAGCTCCGGCATCCTCTGGCATATGACGTGCCCTCACCATGATCAACCTCTGAAATACAACATGCGATAATTAGACTTCATTTGAACACTCTTACATTCGACAATCCACCCCTCCTTGATCCTTCGCATCCCAAGATTCTTATTTGGACTGTGTACTGCACCGGTGCTTTCAGTAGTACGGGCCCAATACTACTGTCCGCACCGTCTCAGTACACACCCCAAATCTTCCTCTTCGGATCCCAATCCCCAAGTACTCTATTATACTTAAATCACTTTGAAATAGATCTTACACAAAGCCCTAGCTGCTACCTAATTACTCTTAGCATCTCATAGCAGCTCACCCCTCCCTAGGCTAAGGCATCACAAAACAGGCCACTCTAGTCCTGTTAGCAATACCTAACCTACTCTAGCATGCAAACACATCACATTAATAATAATTATCACATAATATAAAGGTATTTTGGGAATTCACCATTCAGGCGCTGGCTGATCGTACACACGTTTCTCCCTGGCAAATCTTTTACTCTTAGAAAATTTTGGTTTTATTTTAAAATATCTCTTCAATTCCTCAGTTTGAGTCCAAATACCCCCGAAGGTGTACCCGAATCCCTCAAACCAAGGCTCTGATACCAAATTGTAACACCGAAAATTTCAAACAAAATTTTCAATTTTTATAAAACATAATTCCATCGATATTCATAAAAACAACCATTTTAATTATCCAACAAAACAGTACAAAATCCCAAGCTCCGAACGTGTGTGTATACAGATCAAGCCGGCGCCTTCCCGCGGTCATCACTAGTACCTGAAACAAATAACATCAACACTGTAAGCACAAGGCTTAATGAGTTCCCCAAAATACCACATATAACACATATTAGCCACTCTAGGCTATAACTCTGTGGGTCCGTGCACCCAAACTCAGTGAACCCTCATGTTCTAGCTCTGATAAACATGCACCACATAAATCACATAGAAATCATGCAGTACAACACACAACATACATAGCATACAAATACCCTATCACATAACTCTGGTTACCTACTCAAGGTAAAGTATAGTGAGAAGACTCACCTCGCGTATCTCGGTATCTCACGAATCCTGGAAATCCCTCGTGCTCGATCCTCCGAGCTCTAATCCTCCTATAACATTATATGCTTCTAATTAACACTTTATATCTCTAAGGTTGACTATCAAAAAGGAGTCAACACTGGTCAACTCTGGTCAACGGTCAACGGTCAACTCTGACCGGACTCGGCGAGTACCAAGGCGACTCGGCGAGTCTGGGCGTATACACCAATTTCCCTGGAATCCTCCCTTGACACGTCGAGCATTCACTCAACTCGACGAGTTCCACCTGGCATGAGTTGTGGGGCCACCACGACTCAACTCGCCGAGTCTCAAAACAACTCGGCGAGTCCAATTTGACTCAATCCACCGATTCATTCTGACTCCCCCTTGACTCACTGAGTCTACCCTCCTCAACTCGGCGAGGCCACTCACTGTGTGGTCGGGCAACATTCATGCTACTTGCCGAGTCTGCTCTTCGGACTCGGCGAGTCCGTGCCATGCACTGACTCAATCTTGCTCTAAAGGTCAGATCCAGTTCATTAATTCATAGATCCAGTCCCTCCAAGCTCATTTAGCACGTAAAGTTACAATCTTGATGCACATACAACCTCTATATGACCATATATGATGTTTATGACTCAAATACTACAACACAAGGTCAAAGACTCTATTGTCACCCATAAAGCTTGATGAGTGAGGCTCTCTGGACCTCTATGGATCCAGATCCATGGCCTCAACTCAAAGAGGGAACCAATGGGTATCAAATCATCCCATAAATGACCACCACAAGCCCTAAATTGCATCATGCTTCACTAAACAGAAAATGGTCCGAGATAATACCTCTAGAGTGATGATCTAAGCTCAAAATCCACGAAATAGCAACCTCCTTTGCTTCCTCTTGCCTAGGGTCTCCTTCTTCTTGGTAAATAACACACACAAGATCAAGAATGGCTCCTTTCTCTTCACAAATAGCTCAAGAACACAAGGGTCACTCACTGAGGGTTGGGTGAGCACAAATGACGGCCATAAGGCCCTTTAAATAGGCCTCAAACCCGGAGATTTAGGGTTTCATTACACAGCGCAGACTCACCGAGTCCATATCCTGGACTCGCCGAGTCCAGGCGCGCACCAATGTTCAATTCCGCGTCCCTACTCGGCGAGTCTGAGCTCCAACTCGCCGAGTCCCTCTCACAATATGACAAAATTAGATTCACAAGATACCTGGTAAAAATCCGGATGTTACACCGTTTTCGACGTTCTTTTTATCCACGCGTAGGTCAGACCATACACTACAACTTTCGTTTAGACTCCGTCGGCTAATTTTTATTTTTATTTTTATTATTTATTTTTAGAAGGTCGGGACAGAAAAACTTAGTTATATATGCATAACTTCTTCGTCTGACGTCCGTTCTCGCCTAACTTTTCATCGTTTCGCTACTAACAACGAGATCTTCGATTCTCGTTTAGATTGTTTCGGCTAAAAACCGCTCGATTTCAGATTGAGTATTCGGGCTGCATACTGCTACGTCCAAACTTCAGAAAATCATAACTTCCTCATACGAAATCAGATTTGTGCATTCTATATATATTCAGAAACCTTGTTTCAACTACTACAACATTATCCAATGATATCAAGTTTATTTTACACTTAAATTTTGATGCTCATTTTATTCTTAATTAATCATATCACATAATTAAGCAATTAAGCACAAAACGCATAATACTCAAATAATACGTTCTTATTATTTCAAATTGGGGTTACAAAGGTTAACCTAGAGTATTACATTGCTAAAAATGGCAAGCTCAGAGACACGGACGTTACAACAGTCGAAGAAGATGTTAAACAAAGGGTGGGCATATTGGAATTTCCAGTGAATTTGAATGAGAAATTCGAAGTTTAAGGTAATATACGGATATTAGAGATTGCAACGACCGAAAAGTTGCCACTTCGTTATATCAAGAAGCAAAAGGAAATGGTGTAGAGACAAACATGATGGAGAGGCATGGATGGGTGTCAAACACATGGCATGGGAGTAGATACGAAGCAAGCTTGTGGTATGGCACGTGGAAGCCACACATCCACCTTCCTGACACGATGCATGTCATAACAAGCTATAAATTTTTGAATTTTTCCGGTGATACGTTTTCCCAACTGAAACTCTGGATTCTCAAGCGAAAACTCATAGCTAAAAGAAGTGCATAGTGACGTTGATTATGAGGATATATTATAGAACGAGATAAGGTAGTTTTCTTTTATATGGTTAGTAAAGTCCGTAATAAGGTGTTATTATGAAATTAATGGTAAGTTTGACGGTTGAATTCCTTGATGGAATTCTTAGTCCGATTAGCAACAGTTATAAACCCTAATTTAAGAGATGATTAGAAATGAGTATTTGAGATGACGGTTTATGAGGTAAGCAGTTTGGAAGTTTTTTAAGGAACTAGTTGATTTTCGTAACAAATGATTACCAAGAACATTGGTGGTCAAATTGTAACATCCCGCTTTTTAATGGAGTAATTAATAAATAAAGCAGGAGTCCCGGAAAGTAATTTTATTATTGTTGTATATTTTTATTGTAACATACACGTTCTGAAATTGTGTCTTGTTATTATTAAAAGTGAATAAAATTAAGTGTTGAGTTCTAACACCTAGTTTTTACTAGAAATAAAGTAAAACTATGTTTAAAATCACTCATAAAATATTGGAAGTCTTATGAGATTCCAATTAATAGCCAAATAATGAAAATTTAGCGAAAATATAAAATTTGAAATAAGTAAAATTTTATTATTTGATGTTGTAAATCATCTCGTTAGAAACTTGTAGGCGAAACCTCGTCGAAATCCGAGTTATAACGAAAAAGTTATGAATTTTTAATGGATTTTCCTGTCCCGATCTGTTAAAAATAATAATATTAAAAATAAAGTCAAAATTAGCCGATGAAGTCTAAACAAAAGTTGTAGAGCGTAATTTGAGCTACGAGTGCATATAAAGAACCTCAAAAACGGAGCTCGTATGCAAAAGTTATGGATTTTAGAAGTCCGGGGCTCAAAAACCGAGAAATCTTGCATGAATAGTCACGTCAACTTGCACGAAGCAGGTGCGTCACCGGAGTCGTGGCACGTACGAAGAGCAACGTGTGTCGCATGCGTATCCGAGCTTCGCTTCGTCACCGCCGCCCCCTCTCGCATGCGAGCCACGTGCTACGTTTTGCAGACGCTATGTCCGAGCCTCGCAGCGGCATCGTGGCCTTCGCTCCTCCTGCCAGATGTCCGAAGCTCGCATGAGCCACGTCTTCTCCCTCCTGACTGAACCTCGCAGGTGCGACGTCTGGCCACCGAACCTCACTCCGGCTGCCGCGTGGTCTTCGCTGCTGCTGCCACCTGCCTCTCCGGATTCGAGCCTCTCGCCTATAAATAGGAGACCTGCGAGCCTTCCCGGGTAATTTTAGAAAATTGCCATTTTGGCCCCTTTTTCCATATTTTCTTCATTTTGACTTTCCTCGAAGCCCCGATATCAATTTTAGCACCCGAAACATGCCCCGGGACCCCCGAGAAGCCCGAAAATTTTATCTTTTCGGTTTTGAAGCCTTACCAGCGTAGAGCCCGGTTTTCAACATAGAAAGTCATATTTAAAGCCGAAATGTTGTTCAAATTACTATTTTAACCCCCGGTTAACTTAAGGTGAGTTCAATATATAGGAACAATTGTATGTTATGTGTTATATGTGCTATGTGCTTCTCAGTGTTATTATTCCGAGTTATTTTTCCGTGTTATTTTTATTCTGCTATTTTGATAGCAAAAGTAATACCTTTGACCATGTGAGTAGTGAAAAGACTTAGATTCACAATGGTAATGGTACGAAGCCTCTGGCCATGTAGAGCATGTTCCGTAAGTGGATGACTTATATTTAAATGGCATTGGCAGAAGATTAAACAGGGCGTGAAAACCTGAAATCTACTGAAATGTTAAACAGGGCGTGAAAACCTGAAATCTACTGCAATGTTAAATAGGGCATGAAAACCTGAAATCTACCGAAATGCCAAACAGGGCGTGAAAACCTGAAATATATCATATTGATAATCAGAAATTATATGTCTTCTGTACCATTTGGGCCAAAACTTTATTGATGCATATCAAGTATTGAAATCGTTATGTCTCATTGATCATAAATCTTTGAATCAAATCTTGAGTTGATATTGAAAGCTTGACATATGATACGCATATGCTATTGTTGTTCTTGTTCCCTTTTGCTTTTGTCATATTGTTATATATAAGGCATAAGATTATATTGTATCTATTTATTGAATTCACTAAGCGTTATTGCTTATCCCTCTCAGTGTTTAACAATTGTAGGTGATGAGTATCCAATATAGTTTTATACTGCTGAAAGATTTAGAATAGTTAATACTATTTCTCTGTATTTTAATGTTCATGTATGTATATGAATAGTAGATTCCTGGATAGAGATGAAATGTAATAAAACTTAGTTGGTTTGTATCCAATCTTTTGTAATCACTTTATCAATATAAAATATTGTTTTTATAAAGATGCATGTAGCATGTTTTGAGGAAGTAACTTAAGAATAATGTTAGAATAGTATGAAAGTTTGGGTCTTTCATAAATACGAAAGTTGGGGTCTTTCAATCATGGTATCAGAGCAATGGTTTAAGTGAACTAAATATCACGGATTGGTATTTAGACTTAAACTATTGGAAGCTCAATATATGAGCCGATTCATAATAAGTATATGGATACAAACCATAGGAAATATTTAAGTGGGGGATTGGGTAGTGATAAACCCTAGTATTCTAAGATATTAAATTACTTCAGAATTTTAAGAAAATTAGTTTAAGTGAACTAGAAATTTTAAGAATTTCTAAACTTAAACAAGAATTATTAAGTAAAGATGATACAATATATTTTAGGTTGAATACCTAATTGAGGCAAGCACCAGAATATTAAGAGGAAATATGTCTTATATTCTATTATGTGCTAAATGATAAATGAATATAGAGAAGAGATATGCCTTATATTCTATTATGTGAGAAAGCTTAAGGTCTGTAGCCGACCATGGTTTAGAAAATTTTAAGACTTTTCATAATAGAATTTTTCGAAGTAATAAAGAGACTTATGATAGTTGACATCCATAAGTTTATAAATAAACAATCGCGAGATATCGTAAAATAATAAATATGAATTGTTATCGTAGTAAGTGTATAAATACCAATAGAGTAGTAATATACATTTAAAGTATGTTTGATATATAATAACATCTTTGGAAGAAAGATGGGCGTTTCAAACACGTTTGGGCAAGATAAATGTGTTGGTACAAATCCACGAAGTGGTTCTACCGTTGTTCAGATTGAAGAAGTGATTGTTTAATAGAATCAAAAGAACCGAAGATGGTGATCAGTACTTCGACAGTATCACAATGAATGTTGTGCAAGATTTAGAAGAATTAAATGAAGATCAAAAGAAAGGCTATTGAAGTTTTCAGACTAAATAGGCCAAGACTTTGTGATGTAGTATGTAGTTCGAGTAGTAACCCTATAAAATATGTTCAAACTTAGTATTTAATAATACTAAGTGGTGATTTACTTCTATCCCATCCTTACAGAAGTTCCATTGTATGTTAATCCGACTTTAACATACAAGATTGGGATGGTGAATTGAGTCATTTAGTGGTAAATGGTTAAGCAACTTACTTGTTTAAGTAAGGTAGAATGCTTAATTAAAGAAGAAATACACCCATAGTATCGTATGAGAAGAGATGTTGTAGTCAGGAATAACAGAGAACCAAGTTGAAGCTAGTAGAGCTTGCTGAGATGCAGCTAAGATGCAGACTTCTTAGGATAGACTCCTATGAAGTAGACTTAGACTTACTCAGATACAAGAATAACGATGTTAAGGAAGAATAATGAAATGAACAAAAGTGCATGATGCATTTCATGAGTTAGAAGATGATGCAGGTAGTAGAAGACCGTTTGTCTCCATGCTGCTAAAGTAAATTTTGGAATAGTGTGTCTTGTAGAGTAGACACTACTCAAGAAAGAATTAATATGAAGGAATGGAAGTAAAATTTCTATTGACCTATGGATAAGTATTAGGATATATTAAATCGAGCATATGCATGAGAAGAATCCTAAAAAGCGAGTATAAGTAATCCAATATATGTTTGATAGAAACGTGAAAACCCTAGTTGAGTATAGGAGAAACTGTTGTACGTATTTGTTTGAACACATTCATGTATGATAAGTTACTTTGTGAAAACTTTTGAATGGTGACTCGGGAACTGCGAGACAATACTTGGGACGAGTATGAGTAGGTGTGAATAGTAGTAGAGGCTTATACTACTGGAAGCACATGACTCACACTTGGATCAGGAAAAGTCACAAGGTTACCAAGAAGCTAGTAAATGATTCCGTTTTATTCATATATGTCGTTACCTTCGATTCGGTAATGAATAAGAAGACAAGTATTGTTCAACTCTTAAAGAATCGAGTTCGACTAGTACAAATCCGCGAATGGAGTTAATTGGTTCAGAGAACCATGTCTTATATAGTGACAAAACTTCAGTAGGAATACTGAAGAAGTAAATGGTCGAGGTAGTCGATAAAAATATAACAATCTTCATTAAAGAATTAAGCAATCATTAGACAGAGATGTGAATTGCTATGTGGTGTTACTAGCCACAAGAAATGTATCTGCCCTACTCTTACTAGTTAAATGGCGGGGAGTCAAGATTTCATTCAACAATCAAAGAGTACTCCAACTAAAAAGGAGGAGGTTTCAAAAGCTAAAAGATGTGTATATCCGAAAGCATGAATTAGAGATACGTGATGCTATTCTTTCTATTCTTAAGCATCCACGTGTTGATCAAACTCTTTTTGTTTTCACTATTCTATCAGCTCGATTTATTCGATAGGATTCTAATACAAGAGTTTGGATCGTTATGTGTCTTGTGCGAGATAAAATCAAAGGTCATTAGAATATGACCATTCGATTTGTTGTTATAGCAAAAGTAAAGACCTTATCTTGGGTTTAGTCTATAAACCAAGAAAGAGCAGGAGTCTGCAATGAGAATTGAGTTTTAACTCAAAGATTAGGATCGAATGTTCAATAGAGAATGAAGAGCGGGTGCAAATTTGAACACCGCCAGTAACTAGGAAGTTTGAAGAATTTGACAATCGTTTGGCAAACTAAAATTTAAATATCATACATTTTAGATTACCACAAAGGAAGTAAATTAAAACTCGAATGTTGTGACTAGTAATTTTCCCGTAAATTCTAGATCTACTCACATCTTATTTGATTTCAATACCTCAGATTCTTCCGTGCCTTATAAATTCACATATTCTTTTCAAAATTCCTTGTAACATAATTGTCCAATAATTTCATATAGATAACATAGGAAATATATCATTACTTGCTGATAAAGCCTATAGAGTTAGTGTTATAGGAATTGAAAGTTATAATCTTCCTGCTAACCTAATTCATATCTTTGATATTATTTTCAACATGGATTGGTTGTTAAAGAACCATGCAGAGCTCTTGTGCTATAAAGAGATGATATGCATCCCTATCGAAAGGGAAGATTCTGTTTATGTTTACGGTGAAAATAATAAATTTCTTTCATAAAAACTCGTAAATTATTTCGAAGGGATATTCTACTTATCCGGCTTTTACAGTTAATACCTTGTTAAATGAGAAGAAAACTGTGAATGATAACCTTTGGATAATTATCGACCGACTGATAAAGAGTGTATATATTCTCGCCACATGTGAAACGAATCCAATGGAGAAATACGCATAAGTATAATTGGATGAAATTGTTACAAGACATGGTGTGCCACTAAAGATCATTTCCGATCGCAATACTCGCTTCACTTCTCACTTTTGGGCGAGTATGCAACGTGAATTAGGATCTCGAGTTGTTCTCAGCACCGCTTATCATCCCCAGACAGATGGTCAGACGGAAAGAACAATCCAAACTGTAGAAGATATGCTTCGTGCATGTGTCTTGGAGTTCGGTGGTAACTGGGATAAATACTTACCGCTTGTTGAATTTTTCGTATAATAACAGTTACCCCACTTCAATCAAAATGCCACCATATGAAGCATTATAGGGTCGCAATTGTTGTACGCCGTGATGTTGGCGTGATGTAGGACAGAAGATCCTTGGATCCCCTGAAATGATTCAGGACACCACCGACAAGATTCAAATCGTACGAGAAAGAATGAAAGCGGCCCAGGATCGACAGAAGTCCTATACAGAAAGGAGAAGACGACATATAGAATTCCAAGTGGGTGATTTCGTGATGCAGAAGGTATCCCCATGGAAAGGCCTTATGCGATTTTGGAAGAAAGGAAAGTTGAGTCCTAGATTTGTTGGTCCATTTAAAATCATCCAAAGAATTGGAAAGCAAGCATACCTGAAGATCTACGCAAATGCTTTAGCATCTACTATGAGATAGTTCCATTATCCGAGGTGAAATTAGATAATAAGTTAAGATATATTGAAGAGCCTGAAGAAATCGTGAATGAAAGAACAACTAAGCTACGCAATAAAGAAGTAAAATTGGTGCTTGACAAGTAGAAACACCATCGAGTCCCAAACTATACTTGGGAGAATAAGAATGAGATAAAAGCAAAATATCCCCATTTACTTTAATCGATGTGATTTCGGGGACGAAATCATCAAAAGGAGGAGGTATTTGTAACATACACATTCTAGAATTGTGTATTGTTATTATTAAAAGTGAATAAAATTGAGTGTTGAGTTCTAACAGCTAGTTTTTACTAGAAATGAAGTAAAACTACATTTAGAATCACTCATAAAATATTGGAAGTCTTATGAGATTCCAATTAATAGTCAAATAATGAAAATTTAGCAAAAATATAAAACTTGAAATAAGTAAAATTTTATTATTTGATGTTGTAAATCATCTCGTTAGAAACTTGTAGGCGAAAATCTCGTCGAAATCCGAGTTATAACGAAGAAGTTATGAATTTTTAACGGATTTTCCTGTCCCGGTCTGTTAAAAATAATAATATTAAAAATAAATTCAAAATTAGCCGATGAAGTCTAAACAAAAGTTGTAGAGCATAATTTTAGCTATGCGTGCATATAAAGAACGTCAAAAACGGACCTCGTATGCGAAAGTTATAGATTTTAGAAGTTCGGGGCTAGAAAAACGAGAAATCTCGCATGAATAGTATCGGCCATGTCACCTCGCATGAAGCAGGTGCGTCACCGGAGTCATGGCATGTCCGAAGAGCGATGCGTGTCGCATGCGTGTCCGAGCTTTGCTTCGCAACCGCCGCCCCCTCTCGCATGCGAGCCACGTGCTCCGTTTTGCAGATGCCACATCCGAGCCTCGCAGCAGCATCGTGGCCTTCGCTCCTCTTGCCAAATGTCCGAAGCTCGCATGAGCCACGTCTTCTCCCTCCTGACCGAACCTCGCAGGTGCGACGTCTGGCCACCGAACCTCGCTCCGGCTGCCGTGTGGTCTTCGCTGCTGCTGCCACCTGCCTCTCCGGATCCGAGCCTCTTGCCTATAAATAGGAGGCCTGCGAGCCTTCCCGGGTAATTTTAGAAAATTGCCATTTTGGCCACTTTTTCCATATTTTCTTCATTTTGACTTTCCCCGAAGCCCCAGTATCAATTTTAGCACCCGAAACATGCCCCGAGACCCTCGAGAAGCCCAAAAATTTTATCTATTCGGTTTTGAAGCCTTACCTTCGCAGAGCCCAGTTTTCAATTAAGCTCCCGTTTTTCGACATAGAAAGTCATATTTAAAGCCGAAATGTTGTTCAAATTACTATTTTAACCCCCGGTTAACTTAAGGTGAGTTCAATATATAGGAACAATTGTATGTTATGTGTTATATGTGCTATGTGCTTCTCAGTGTTATTATTCCGAGTTATTTTTCCGTGTTATTTTTATTCTGCTATTTTGATAGCAAAAGTAATACCTTTGACCATGTGAGCAGTGAAAAGACTTAGATTCACATTGCTAATGGTACGAAGCCTCTGGCCATGTAGAGCATGTTCCGTAAGTGAATGACTTATATTTAAATGACATTGACAGAAGATTAAACAGGGCGTGAAAACCTAAAATCTACTGAAATGTTAAACAGGGCGTGAAAACCTGAAATCTACTGAAATGTTAAGCAGGGCGTGAAAACCTGAAATCTACTGAAATGTTAAACAGGGCGTAAAAACTTGAAATCTACCGAAATGCCAAATAAGGCGTGAAAACCTGAAATATATCATATTGATAATTAGAAATTATATATCTTCCGTGTCATTTGGGCCAAAACTTTATTAATGCATATCAAGTATTGAAATCGTTATGTCTCATTGATCGTAAATCTTTGAATCAAATCTTGAGTTGATATTGAAAGCCTGATATATGATACGCATATGCTATTGTTGTTCTTGTTCCCTTTTGCTTCTGTCATCTTGGTATATATAATGCATAAGATTATATTGTATCTATTTATTGAATTCACTAAGTGTTATCGCTTATTCCTCTCAATGTTTAACAATTGCAGGTGATGAGTATCCAATATAGTTTTATATTGCTGAAAGATTTAGAATAGTTAATACTATTTCTCTGTATTTTAATGTTCATGTATGTATATGAATAGTAGATTCCTGGGTAGACATGAAATATAATAAAACTTAGTTGGTTTGTATCTAATCTTTTGTAATCACTTTATCAATATAAAATATTGTTTTATAAATATGCATGTAGCATGTTTTGAGGAAGTAACTTAAGAATACTGTTAGAATAGTATGAAAGTTTTTGTCTTTTATAAATACGAAAGTTGGTATCTTTCATTTATAGTCCAAAATCAATTAATATTATCGAAATGTTAGTTTTGAGGGTTAAAGAATGATACTAGACTTAATTTGAAAGGATCTTGAATGACTGGGGTTTAAAGAGTAAATTCTAGACTTATATTGAAAGGATTTTATGGAGTTAGGGGCTGTTTTGTAAATTACAGATTAGATTTGAATAAGATTCTTGAAGCCTGGGTAGAAATGGTAATATTGGATTAAGTTTGAAAGAAAATAGAGGAGGAGGGTCTAATTCTCTCATTATGGTTCAATGTTTCAAGGGAGTTGGTATAAAGTGTTAGCACCCGTAAACCCTAACCCTATTTTCACTATTCCCAGCTATCACCCTCTTCTTCTTCCCTCCTTCCAACCGTCATCACATGCCTCATTCGTCGCCACCTTGTCACCGGCCGACTCTGCCCTCAAGACACCGCCATCACTACATCATTGGACTTTGAGTGTGGCTGGAAGACCACCGGGATGTATCGTTGTCACCATTTCCTACCGTGGCTACTTGATCGGGAACCCAAGAAATCTTCGTTGTTGCCATTTCATCGGTGATGATGACCTTATCATGTCCATCTTGCTGTGGGACATCATGGACGATCAAGAGAGAGATGATCGGGACCGCCAACCCTGTTGTGGAGGTCGAAACCACCAGTCGCTGCTGTGCCGTCGCTGTTGCTAACGGAGCAGCCAACGGGGACAACAAACCGTTGGCTCTTCACGGTTGCCGCTGCTGATGCGAGTTCTTTTTCCGTGTCGCCTTTTCTCTGCTCTCCTCTCCGATAGACTGCCTCACGCCACTACAAGGGTGGCTGGAATCGGATGTTTCTTCTGTTAAGAAGCCATTGTTGTTAGAAGGGAGGCAGATGTAGGTTTGTTTGGCCAGAAAAGACTCGAGAAAAACCACCATGGCTGCCAGCCATCATGGCTGTCGTAGAAAGCATTGTTGTGGCTGCCTTCGTCCCGCCGCTGCCAACAGCCGCCTGCTGCTATAGTTTTGTCACCACCAGTCACCATAAGGTGGCTGTGTGTGTGTGTGTGTGAAATAGGGTTTAAGTGTATGTATTTCAGTCTAATGTAATCTTTGGGTGTAGTTTGGCCAGAAATGTCACCACCACTATCACCATATACCACCACCGGCCACCACAAGGGTGGTTGTGTGTGTGTGTTTATCAATTAGTGTATGTTTTATTTTCTTGATTAAAGCATTGTAGCATGTAATTAGAGACAAGAATAATGAAAAGAAAATTCAAACCACCACCGTGAAGTGGTGGCTATCGCCACCGGCCGCCGTGTCGGGTGGCGGTGTGCTTTGATTGCGTTTGGACCTTATTTGGGGGATGTTTGGACAATGTGTGACCAATGAAACCCTAATGGGCCCAAAGAAACTCTAGTGGCCCAATGGAACCCTAATGGGCCCAATAAGGCCCAATGTGACCTAAAAGCCCAAACAATGGACTAATGGGCTAGCGCTAGTATGGGGTTGGAAAACCTTAATTAGGGTTTGGAAAACCCTAATGGCATAAGACCCTAATTTTGAGAATTTATTGGGACACACACGAGCTTATTTAATAACTTGAAATATTAAATAATAATCACTGACAAAATTAACCTAAAAGAAATATTAGACTTAATGGATTAAGTCCTTAGTAAATTAAGTCCTTAATGGGTTAAGTAAGAAACACTTAACCCTAATTATCATTTCATGTGAAAGCCCTAATCTCACTCGGGCTTTGAGTGGGGCCTTCATGTTGGGCTTTCGCGATTGGACTATTGGTGGGCCATCCAAGAGCAAGTTAATGGACCAAAGTAATTAGATGGGCTATAAGGTATGGGCCATGTGAGGACTTGGGCCCAACTTGGAAAGTTGGCCCATAATTGGGCCATAATTGGGCCTTCATGATTATGTGATATTGGATCATGGGAATTGGATTGGAATAATGGGATGGGCCTTAAAGAAAGACCATGTAGAGGTATGGGCCCAATTTAGAAAATTGGGCCATGTGTTGGGCTTTGGCCCATTACTTGACTATTGGGTTTTGTAGTGTGAGTTGGACTTTGGGCTTGGAACCCAATTATTAATTGGGTGTTGTTTGATGTTGGCAGTTTGGGAATCTGTCAACCAGCAGTTGGAGTTTCATCCGCGGGACTTTAGCAGTGCCATGTGAGTTATCCTCACTATATCAATAGGGTCTAAGGCACCAAGGCCGGCCCTTATGGATTGTATTTGGTTATGGCATGATACGTTTATTGATTACGTCCTGGTTATAGTACGTTGTTATGATTTGTATGATATGTGCGTGTTATTGATTGATTATGTGTTATGAGTATGTATATATTTGGGTTGAGGTGGTCCTGCTTTATGCTGAAGGCCAACGTACCCAGGGCGGTCCAGATAGGCTGAAGGCCTGCGAGGCGGTCCAGTCAGGCTGAAGGCTCATTATGCATATTGTTTGATAGGAATAGTGATTTGTTAGTTCTGCCTCCTGGTAGATAGGATGACACTATGCTTGTTGATATGTTAGATTTGCATCCTGGTAGTTAGGATAAGGTTATGTTTATGCTTAGTGACCTGGTCATAGGATGTTGATGTGCTATATGATCTATTAGATCGGTTTGATTGTTATATATGTATGCTAGTGTATGATATTTATGTTCACATGTTTGTTTGATTGGGGGTTAGGTTGAGGCGGTCCTACTTTGTGTTGTAGGCCAACATACCCGGCGAGCGGTCCGGATAGACTGTAGGCCTTACGAGGCGGTCCAATCATGCCGAAGGTTTGGAAGCGGTCCGGATAGGCTGTAGGCCCTGCGAGGCGGTCCAGTCATGTTGAAGGCTCATGATGCATGTAGTTCTATATTGGATATATGATATGTTTATGTTGGTATGGTGTTGGTATTTTGGTGTATCTCACTAAGCTCTCGGGCTTACAGTTTCAGTTTTTTGTTTTAGGTACATCAGATAATCGCAGGAAGGCTAAGGCGTGATCGTACAGCACCTCATATTTTATGGTTTTATGAATTGATTCTGGGGATACTCTGATGTCTAAACTATTTTGAAAACAAACTATAATAACTTTATGGTTTTAAAATTTATTAAAAAGTTTTAATTTGGCTTGAATTTTATGGGTGATACACAAATGGATGATCATTCTGATAAAAATACACAATATGCTTTCTATATGTGAGTGATGATGTACTATACTCCAAGGGCGAGTACTTTGATCGTAGTTAAACTCTACAGGTGTTAAGAGATTTATGGGAAGATATTGTCCTAAGCCTATATGTGAATATAGGTTAGAAGCTTTATAAAAAAGCTATGTGTGGAAAGACATAAAATGAATTCTATGTGATTAACGATATTTTCTACACCACAAGCGAGTGCTAAGAAATGGACATGGATATTATATGAGCCTCATGAAAAGTTATGGTCACAAGTCCCTAAAATGACTCAACTATAGGCACCATAAGGGGAAGTAGCAACAACAGTCAAGATGGTACTTCTTGTAGATCGCAGTTTGACTTGCCTAATAAGATAGTAGCCTTAGAAAGATTTATTCTTCGGTGGTTTATAAGGAGGTGAATTTGTGCTAGCTAGGGGTATGAACTCCCCAGATGTGTGAAATATATTATTTGAAGCTAGTTATGTGCTAAAAATATTAAACTAGATTTGTGCTAGTATTATACTCCCTCCGTCCCAAAATTATTGTCCACAGACAAAAAAACACACAGATTATGGTATCATTAATTACCACTAACTTTATTCTATAAAATGACAATTATTTCCTTACTTTGCATTTAATGTTCCATTAAATTCTTAGTTGGTTAAGTAATAATGAGGGGTTATTTTGGTAAAAATGTTATTTATTTTTAGAAGTTGACTATTATTTTGGGACAAACCAAAAAGAAAATATGGACTATAATTTTGGGACGGAGGGAGTATATGAATTATCATGTTTAGAGTTGGTATGATTAGCAAGATTATTATAATAGGAGGCTAGAGCCAGATTCAAAAACTTATCGGAGGATAGTGCCATATTTAATTCTAACCAAAGGTACTATGTCTATGTTAGTATCCTATATAATAATGTTTAGAATGTTCATGACTTATTAGATGCTCATAAAATCGTGTATCGGATTAAGTTAACAGGTTGTAGAATCCTTTCTCTTTTATTATGGTTGTTGGTATTTATTTGTAACACCAAAAGCTGTAAAGTCTGATAATAAATACGAAAGTTTTTGTAAAACAAAAAATTGAGTAAATTACTAAAATCGTCCCTGTGGTTTGGTTAAAATTGCATGCTTGGTTCCTAACTTTTTTTTGCACTGGGATCGTCACTATGGTTTGATTTTGTTGCGTTTTTCGTCCCTATGGTTTGATTTTGTTGCATTTTTCGTCCCTTACATACATAAAGTTAGGGACCAAACATGCAATTTTTACCAAACCATAGGGACAAAAAATGCAACAAAATCAAACCACAGGGACGATCCGAGTGCAAAAAAAAGTTAGGGACCAAATGTTCAATTTTGACCAAACCACAGGGAGGATTTCAGTAATTTACACCAAAAATTTATTAATATATATTAGGTTTCAAAAATATGGTGTTACATTTTGGTATTAGAGTTGTGGTTTAAGCGAATTAGGCAAGGATTAACCTTCCTAGGAATAAATTTATAGGAGATAGGATGTGAGGCATTATGCAAATAACCGAGTTATTTAGACTAATATACCTAAATAGAAGTGATGAGAACTTCCTTTATAAATGTATGTATTTGCTGATGACTTTATAAATAATTACAATATTGTAATAAAAGTTAAGTACGAATAATCTGTCACACCCCCGAACCGTAAAAACAAACAGCGAAAATGTCCAGAGCTGGATGACGCCATGCGTAATATCATAACAATTGCATCATAATAATCAAAGTAAACACAACCATTACATTATAATATGAATATTTACATCTGTCTGAAGATATATTTGTATACATCAAAATGATACAATAGTAAAAGATGAGACTCCAAAATGCTCCGTCTTCTCCAAAAGCTGACAAGAGTACCTGTCGATTGTTGTCCTAAGAATACAAGCGATTTTGAAAACGTACCAGCATAAAGCTGGTGAGTTCATAAGCATGTTTTGTAATGAAAACTAGTCACTGAATTTGTATAAATCATTTATTCTCATTATAAGTAAAATATCGCTTGTATCGAAACCCTGGTTAGCACCAGTATGTAAAATGTATTGCGTTTGAAAACCCTGGCTACCACCAGTATGTAAAGTATGTTCTGTTTGTCTTGGAAATTCCATTATTTTCCCTGGTATGCATGTGTTTGTTGCTTTAATGGTTCCAAAACCATGAGGCATAAGGATCACCCTTATGTTATTAAAGCAATTGTTTATGAGAGGTATATTATTACGTAAAAGAGTCGTACGATTGGCGAGTTTTATGACCATACTTAAACTTGATACGATGTGAAACGAATGCCGATATCCTTTATGACATTTATCACCCGTAGATCTGCCAGTCCGACTGTAGCTAGCAGCCAAGTACGAGATAGTCAGTCACTTATAGATCTATACACAAAGGACACACTTTCCCTCCAGGAAACTGTGTTTCATAAGGGTAGTCCTCCACTTAGTTGACGTTGTAAGCACCCAAGGATGTGTCTCCCATATATGTCAACGACTTTACGAGTAATAATATGAAAAACGTAATGTTTTTTGGTACTTGAATTCTAGATTTGCCTTATAGATTAAAATAGTTATACTTAAATAGTTATTAACTATTGTACTCTTGTGATGTGTCATAAACTAAATCTGTCATAGTTTATTTGTTGAACCATGTACGTTTTTTGTATTTGTAAAACTGGTAAAGAAGTTCCCAAACTATACCTATTATAGTTTAAATGAAAGATATATTTGTGATATACACCGAAAACTATTCAATTTTGATTAGAAAATGACCTTCATGCTCTGCATGCTACAAGAGGGATGTAGTATTTAAATGATTTATGAAAATCCACTATTTCGTGTCAATTGCATAAGTTTTGTGTATTGAAAACATTTATATTTTTAGTTCGCAAAATTTCTTGTGTTTGGATTCTATTCCCCCTGAAAACGTTTAGAAACATTAAAAAGTGTAGGGGTATGAACTCACAGTTTGTTGGATGCAAAGGATTGAACTGGAAGATCCTCCAGTTGGTGTACGTGACCCTTAACGGAATCCTAATATCAATGAATATATATATATATATATATATATATATATATATATATATATATATATATATATATATATATCTAAATTAGCGATTTCGTTAGATAAAGTGTTATCAAAATACTTGTTTTCGGTTAAGGAATGTTACCGGGACTTGGTTGAATCGAGGGAATAAGCTTTTCACCACTTAAGAGTTGTTTACAACCATAAATGGGGGTTTACGGCCGTGAACTGGGTTTGCGGCCGTGTACAGGGTTTACGGCCGTGAACTGTCCTTTGAAGGATTTAAAGCCTTTGAAGATCTGGTGTCACAACTAGAAATTCTAATGCTTTTGTAAACATTAACAATGATAATATTTGTGGCTAAAACTTGAAAGTATGCATGATGTTTATTCAATGACAACAAAATTCCATCAAACACTCTATGCAAACACTTCAATGGTCAACGAAAGATTGGAAACCCTAAAAATCTCGATTTAAGTACATTATGGACTAGGATTTTCTTATTGGGCCTAATGGACCAATAAGCTTCCAATTTGACTATTTTGGGCTTAGGACCCTTAAATGCGACCTAATTGGACCCACTTTTATGAAACTTAACTTTTTGAGCCATAATGGATCCAAAATGAATTGATTTACCTGAATGGGTCTTATTGGGCCATAATTGATTCAATTAGCTCTCATGGACCATAAATCCATTCTCTTATACAAAATGGGCTGTGAACATCTCAAAGGGGCCCAATGGGCCGAAAACCATCAAAACGAGCCTCCTATTATTGGGACCAAGCACTAAAGGCCCATTCCATTTCTCTTCATTCTTACTTTCAGCCCATTAATAAAAAAAAAAGATAAAAGTATTAAGGGAAGGGTGTACTTTGAGAGGTGTCACCTCTACATTACACACCATATCTCCATGCATGGATCAACATACATCTATAAGAGTCACTTCACTTCTTTCTCTTGTCTCACTCTCTTCTTATCTTCGGTTAAGGCTACCCACACACACATCACCATTTCAATTTACTTTAAACTCTCTCAAGAACATCTTTATCCTTTCTCCAAACTTTCGAAGATCATAAGGGCTTCAAGAAGAGTTTCATCCCAAATCACTTCCAACAACATACTAGTGGTAACATTTTGCAAACATGTTTTCCTTCTAAACTTAATCACTCAACTTACAATCCTAACTTTGTGATCATGCTCCCTAGAACCCATCCAATTTCGAAATCCACTCAAGGAGCTTGCTAGAACCAAAAACAACACCATCTTCTTTCATTCTTCTTCAAAAACCGTGAGAAACTAAGCAAGGTGAGTTCATACCGCCTTGTTTTCGGTTTTTACTTGTTTTTGGGGGGAGAATACAAGTATTATGTGATGATCTATGTGTGTTTTCATGCTATATGTGATTTCTTTAGTTTTTGGTTGTGATAATGTGTAAAATTTTGTTAGATTTCGAGATCTATAGCAAAAAAGGTGAAAGAATCATAAACAAAAACAAAATAAACAACATACATCATAAATCTAAGAGTCCTTAGGTTTAAAAAGTTAAAAACAAAACCAAAAAAACCTTAGAAGTGTCATATTTGCAAATATAACAAAGATTGGGTATAAAATTGTAATTTGTTGGTTTTATGAGGTTTATAAGTTGGTTATTTGAATAAAAGCTGATTTTTATGAAAATAACACTTTCCAAAGGGTCAAAAACATAAATTTTAGCTTAATGGGCTTAAAAGTGGGCCTAATGGGTTTTGGGCCCAAGGTTGCGAAAAAATGAGGTTTTAAGGGGCTGAATTGGAAAAACTCAACAACCTATGGGTCTGAAATGCAAATAAAATTTTTCAGGGCTTAAAAATGAGTTTATTACCAAGTTTGGACTAAAAATGCAAAGTTTTTGATTTTGAGGTCGAAATTGTAAAAAATACGAAAATTGGGCTAAAATTGTAAATTTTTTACAAATAAAGGCTAGAAATGACAAATACAATAGTTTTGGATTAAAATTACCATTTAAACAAAGTTTGGGTCAAAAAGGTCAAGAAATGGTTTAAGGACCAAAAATGTCGATTTTCATAAAAAGGGACTAAAAGTGCCATTTTTATAGAAAAATGGCTACAATGGTCAAACTAAATATTTTTGGACCAAATAAACAATTATAAAATTTTGGATTAAAATATCAAGTTTATAACGCATGTTTATATATATATATATATATATATATATATATATATATATATATATATATATATATATATATATATATATATATATATATATATATATATATATATATATATATATAGACACACACACACACACAACTAAAGCTTCGTTATAAATCAAACGTTAAGATATTTTTGTTTTATCATTGCGAATAAACAATTAGTATACAACAAATACCAACACTACGAATTTAAACTCGACAAACCATGAATGATTCAATGATTGGGCTCAAATATCTTCTATTCGTGCTATTGGGCCTTATGACCCAATATCAAGATTATTTGGGCCCAATATAATCAAACATGTTTATTGGGCTTCCGGTTACACAATAGTATACCTAACGGACCCTCAATGGCTTTTACATGCTGTCGAGCCTTAATGGCCCAATTGCATTGCTAGTATGGTCCAAAAATCAATCATATGCATGATGGGCTAACGTGTTCGTCGCGTACTCGACAACCTATAATAACATACATGATTAGTGAGCCTCTGTTGCCCTCTTCTCTTCGTCTGTTAGGCTTATCTTTTGGTTCAAGTTAACATAAATCAGGTTGTTAAACAAGGTTATTAAAATTCATGTGGATTTAGTGGGAAATAATGGGTGACACCAATGAGTCGTAGTCTGTAGTTATAACCATAGTCTCCTGGAGGGAGAGCGAGAGTTTATGTATAGATCTATACAGGGGTGAGTCCACCACACCTAAGCCATTTGCTATGGTTAGACTCGGTCAGTCTAGGGTGATAAAATCTTAATTCAATACCGGCATTCACAAGAACGCCAAGACAGACGAATTAGTCATTATTATGCATGGTTATAAGGACTCACATAGAGATCCAACACCATCTAAGTAATCATGGGGAATCATATTCATTTGATTGTGACGATACAATAATACAAAAAAATCATATTATTTATGTCGGAAAACATCGGGTTTTCCTGGGGAACAACATTATTCACTTTTACTTTCAACAACTATAATACAATAATTTATTATGATAAACATAACGCTTTTACACATTTGAAATCATTCACGTGTATACTTATGGATCATCGCACCTATTTCGTAAACAATTGTCGTTTCAGAAAAATATTGAATTTTCTGGGTTTTATAAACAATACAAACTATTTTTATATTAAACATGCTTATAAACTTACCAACATTATATATGTTGACCGTTTTTAAAATAACTTGTATTCTCAGGTAACCATTAGAATGAAGAATCATCAAGTGCATTTCGAAATTTTTTTTGTGAGATGTCAGTCATCAAACCAATTATGCTATGGATATGTAATATTTAAACAATGTACTTGATGTGAACAATGACAATTGTACTATGTAATGTTGGTGTGTATGTGTTTGTTTTATGTATATTCATTGTGATGATATTTCAATTTAAGTCACACAAACCCCCGAACGTTTCTGCCGTCTGGTTCGGGGTGTGACAGGTTGGTATTAGAGCTCTGTTTATAGTGAACTGGCATACTAACCATGCATTGATATGCAACTATAAACCCCAGAAGGGGTTAAATAACTATGAACAAAACAAATAAAATATACTAATAAACACTCTTATTTGTGCGACTTAGAAAAATGAACATAATAACAAATCAAAGAAGATGATTGGGAAAACCTGACATCTCGGTTCAGCCAGGACTGTTTATAGTTGTATTAGGAATGAATGTAGCCTGATCAACTAAATTTCTTTAGAATACAACTATCACATGCCATGGCGGAATCGCGATGCTCGGTAAACCTAAAACATACCCTTTTATTAACCAAGAAAAGAACATCAACTCAATTTATATAACGACTAAAATATCTTAGGGATAATAATAGTTTATATACTGTGACAACCCGAAATTTTCTTTCAGTCAAACCCTAAAGGCAATCATTTCAAATTATAAGTCAAATTCATTTTTATTTATTTTTAGCAAATTTAAAGTTCGTTTGATTATTATAATAATTATTCTTTAAACGAACGGGTGAAAGGAAGTGCCGCCTAGAGTCTTGAAATTTCAAAATCGCAAATACCACGTAGTTAAGAAATTCATGGCAAAACTTTTATGTTTGGGCCGTAAATTCCTCCAAAAACCATAAACTCATGCCTTAAGCATAAGTTTACTCCCCAAACTCCTCACTTCTTACTTTCATTCTCAAGAGCAACCTCCAAAACTCTCTCAACTATCATCCCGTCTTTCACCCGATTCCCCGAGAATGTAAGTATTTCTTGACTTGAATTGTTGTTATATCATAACAACTAGTGATTATACATCTTTTCATCCATCCATTTTCGTGTTTTGTTTAGATTTTCAAAACACCAAGAACACATACTAGTGTTCTTGGACTTTTGGCTCATTTCAAGCTTCTATATTGTAAGTGCTTCTATCCTAGAGTATTATAGTGCTTAGTATACGTCCCTACATCAAGAAAATCACGAGGAAACACCAAGATCAAAGGTGTTTACGGTCCAAGAACACCTTGGGCCGTAAACCCTTCTTAAGGGGTCAAAAGTGACCCTAATCCCTTCCTATGCCTTAGTAACTAACATGAATCCTTTCATTGATATGTTAAAGACTTCAAAACATAAAAATACCATTAACCATGAGGTTTTATGACCGTAAACCCAAAGGGAAATGGTCTTAGGGCCGTAAACCCCTCAAATGAGGGAAATGGTGCCCTAACTTCTTCCTTAGGCTTATACATCAAGTGGAAACACTTCTAAGGACTTATAAGACTTCAAACCAACAAATGATCAAAAGGTTATGCGCTTACGGCCATAAACTCAAGGGCTTACAACCGTAAACTCATGAAAGGGGTTCTTTTGAACCCTAAACTCAATGGCCTTGTCCTACAACACTTAGATGCACTCCTTAGCACTTATAACACTTATATAAAGTGTTTATCATGTCCTAGGATGTCTTAACTTTGATAGTTAGTTGTTTAAAGTCTAATTAGATACATATATGTACTACTAAATGATAACTAGGATCCTTGTGTGTGTACAAGTCTTCACTTGACACTTAGCATCCTACGTCAGTCAATACATCCAAACCATCAACTATAGGTGAGTTCATACCCATTAATTAACCTTTTAAATGTTTTTAAATGCTTTATCGGGGTAAAACAAGTAAAGTTATTATCTCAATCACATGTGATTAATAACAATCAACAAGTGAATCTCTTACTTTCAAACTATTTTACTATAAACTGTCTTACAAACTCTTTTACATACTAAATGATTTTACAAAACTTCTTTTATACTTTAAATATTGTCAAATGCATGCCTATGTATGTATAGTTATATAAGTAGTGTTTAAAGGACCAAGGAAGGCTAGCTCGCTTTATCACCTTTTCCTCATTGGGATGTGGCTTTATGGCATCAGTTATCCATCCAAAGGTTGTCTAAATATTAGTTATATATTATGTATACATGTATAGACATAAAAGTTCTATCAGTCAATTCAATACCCTTGGGTATCAAGGGCATACGCTCATGTTCATAAGTACAAGTCATATTACTAGTAAACTACAATAGGCGTAGTTTAGGAAGTTACTAATACTATCACTAGAACCATAAATCATACAATGAGTCAGTTCATACATGAGTCGGTACATTACTATATATGCTAGATAGAGAGAGAGAGAGAGAGAGAGAGAACATACATTCCAACTAGTACACACAGTTCATTACAATACAAGCTAGACAGAGAAAGAACACACAATACAGCTAGCACATACATTACATATACATTAATATAGTTATGTGAGCCACTAAGCGGGGCATGGCACTACCTACCATGACCGTTTTTGTATCCAGAATCTCCTTAATTGGGGAGCGTATGAGTTTGCGTATAGATCTATACTGGATTTACTATCCTATACCTTGTTGCTCGCTACAGTGGGACTTTCAAGTCTACGGGTGCCAAATGTCATTCCTTACGGCGTCTTACATCGTTGTTTTACTATTGAGTCGGTAGCAGGGTACAGGCCGATCACATGGTACTTTAAATAACAATTGGTTTAAGGTAGTTAGTACAATAGTAGTTACTTAATACAATACTATAGTACTATAATAGTTTTCCCATTACATTCACTTCGTGAACATTCACACACAGTTACTAGATGCCTTGGTAGAAGGCTACTTTTAGTAGGAAACATAGGGTTTTCTAGGACTGTTCAAACAAATACAAACTTTACAAAACTTATACATTACATCTTACAAACATCTTACAAATTCTTTCATACAAACACAGACACTAATATACTTATGATCTCACCAGCTTTAAAGCTGATAAACTCTTTCAAAATAACTTGTATTCTCAGGTCACCTGTAGACAGGTACCGGTGCCAAGTTTTTGAGAAGATGGAGCTTGTTCAAGACTCATCTTTTATTGTGATGTACTTTTTGGTGTCTGTATAAATTGATAGGACACACTTGTATGAAATTATATTATTAATGCAATGGATGATGTTGTTGCTTGTTTAATACTTTGCAATGTTGTGGTACTATACATGAGGTCCTACACCCCCGAACGATTCCGCCGTTCCGGTTTTGGGGTGTGACAGATTGGTATCAAAGCATTGTTTATAGTGAATTGAGTGTATCATCTCATAAAAGATATACGAACTATAAACACAAGCGAGATTAAAATACTCTGATTAAGAGTTTATACTTTTAAATAATAAAATATTTAACTAAGTATACATACCTGCATTCATACTAAAATCAGTGTCACTAGGACAGAACAAAAGTATTACGATTGTTGGACAGCACAAGTAGAATTAGAGACATATGGTCAACCCTGGGATGATGTAGCCTGATCAACTACATTATCCAATGAGTGACTAGCATGTGCTTAAGGATGGTTGTGAGGTTGAAACAAGTCTAAAAACGTACCAACCATACCACAATAACAACAGTAGAACATAACATTAAACTTAAAATACTATAGGAGTATTTTGTGTTATGATAACTACTTATCTGAGAACTAAAGGTCTTTATTAGTATGTCAATGGTTGTCCAGTGGATACACTAAGGTTATATGTACCTAGGATGTCATAGACTAAGAATCTGTGAATATTTGCTTTATTTCCTGTGCTCGTTTGGTTGTGGGCTTAGAGTTAGGATCACTTATTCGAAGGTTTATCATGTTCCAGAATACGTATAACTGGTATGCCCTAGACAAGTATTGGAGTAACTGATAAAGATCACCTTATGATTCTCTAGTTAGTTCGTCTATTAATTAATTCATTTCCCCTTTTCTCGCATAGATATCAAGGGTGGATTCCATCATCATGGCGACCCATACTTTCCACCCAACGGCAATCCTGGATGGCTTGAAACAGAGTCCGATGATGAGCATCAAATTCCTTTGGATGATCATCAAGAAGAAGGCTTCTCGGATGGATCTGACTCCGAGCCCAAAGTTAACAACCTACCTCAAGTAGGTCAAGCCCCGAATAACAACCCCGACCCGCGTTTCAAGGTCCCACACCCTTGTGGGCAACAAACTTGAATCGCTGGAACGATGAACAAGGTCAAACCTTACCCAACAATGGGGACCGAACCTTTTTCAACATACGCGAGGGTGGCTCGGCTAACCGAGCCCTACCTATCATGGTCCGTAGGATTTCTCAGAATGTGGAGCAAGGCCGAGTAGCCATCGGCCGAGTAGTGGAGATGGATGCCAACACTGGTGTCAATACGGTCCGCATTCGCCATCTCGAAGAGGCGATGGAAAGGACCACGGGAACCAATGAGACTCTGCAGCAACAACTAGCAGCCTCCCGAGCTGAAGTCATAGAACTTCGAGTTCGCTAGAGGGCTCATGAACGACACCTCCAAGAAGTGGTCCGTCAGATGGAATACCTTAGGGTTCACCTGAGGGATTCCCATCGCTGTTAGAAGATGTCTAACACGCCTTTTCTTTTGATTAAGGAATAGCCTTTCTTATCCGTGCTCTATGAAGCATTTGTCTGTAAAATATTCATGTCTTTCAAGTACTTTATTAGACTACTAAACTGCCAATATTTTCCCCTATGGTATGATGTAAGACCTTCAGTTAGGTCATTTTTCCCAAACTTATATACATCGTTAATGCCAGTAATTTTGGCATCTTACTTAATTTATTCAGAAAACTCATACTATCACCTGTTATTGAACTGTGGCGATTTAGTTCATGAGACATATTTCATTCTCTATACTATTGAATTCTTAACATTGTTTTTTATCTTTCAAATTATAGTTGAAACATGCCGCCTTGTAGAAATCCAAGGCATAACCCTAATAACGAAACACCACCTCCTCCACCTCCTCAACCACCTACTCCCCAGTTCGACACAACAGATCTAAATGCTGATGTAGCTACGCTTGTGGCTACAACCATGGCTCAATATCATTCATCAGGTTCCACTGGAGGAGGAACCCCTATCCTATCTACTCATGGTGAAATCCTTATGCTCTTGAAAGAGTGCTCCTACAAGGACTTCACAAACTGCAAGCCATTGTCCTTTAAGGGGACTGGCGGAGTCATTGCCGTCTCGCAATGGTTCGAGAAAACCGAATCGGTTTTTGAAATCTGCTTCTGTCCAGATGAGATCAAGGTCAAGTTTGTTGCTTGCACCTTTGAAAAAAAAGCCCTAACATGGTGGAATAGCCATGTTAAGTTGCTATCTCTCATTGCGGCTAATGCTATGGGCTGGGAAACTTTGAAAGACCTCATGATTGAGGAGTACTACCCAAGGGGCGAGATCCAGAAGCTGGAGGAAGAACTGTGGAGCCTAAACATGAATGGCTCCAACGTTACCGCCTATACCGCCAAATTCTGTAAACTGGTGGCCCTCTGTCCCAACATGGTTCATACATAGGGAAAGAAGATTGAGAGATACATATGGGGGCTGGTGCCACCGTACCAGGGAAATGTCTTGGCATCACACCCCGCTACATTTGATAGTGCCAAACGATTGGCACAGCGGCTCATAGACCATAGGGTTCGTACCCCATCCGCAACAACAACCCTGGCCATCTCAGAACCCGCAAGAATCGCTGATTCCAAGCGGAAATTTTGGGATGACAAAAAGAAGTCAAAGACTGCCAAAACGCAGCAGGTCATGGCAGTACATGTTGCGATAGCACCTGCCGCTGCTGCTCCGGTAAAGTAGTACGCTGGTAGTTTGCCCAAGTGCAACAAATGCAACTTCCATCACGTCGGTGCCTGCCGGGAAATGCAGTGTTTGAACTGCATCAGGAAGGGGCACACTGCCCATTTTTGTAAAGCTCCGGCAAAGCCAATCAACCAAGTCCCCGGCGCTGGAGTGGGCCAAGCTTGCTACGAATGTGGCGAGGTAGGCCACTACAAAAGGAACTGCTTGAAGGCAGGGTTTGCTGGTGGAGTACCAAGAGTTCTGGCCATAGGCCAAGAGGAAGCAGTAGCCGACCCTACAGTGGTCACTGGTACGTTTCTCCTCGATAACGCTTATGCATGCATTCTATTTGATAGTGGAGCGGAAAGAAGTTTTGTGAACCAAAAATTTGCTCATTTACTTAAACAAAAATCACGACCACTTAAAGAACCGTTCACTGTTGAAATGGCTAATGGCAAGACAGAGAGCACTACCAGTATATTCATAGGGTGTACCCTAACTTTAGATAGCAATTCATTTTCGATCGATCTTATGCCGGTCTCAATTAAAAGCTTCAACGTCATTATCGGCATAGATTGGTTGAGTTCTCATCGTGCCGACATCATGTGTTACGAAAAGGTTGTTCGCCTAAATCTACCGTCTAGCGAAACCCTAATAGTTTATGGCGACAAACCCGACACGAACCTTTGTATCATCTCGAGCATTCAAGCTCAGATATTCTTGTGAAAGGAATGTCGAGCATTCCTTGCTCATGTAGTAGATGTAAGCCAAGAAACGAAAGACATTCAGAACATTCCAGTAGTACGTGACTTTCCCGACATCTTTCCAGAAGAACTCCCAGGATTACCTCTGCAACGTCAAGTCAAGTTCCGAATTGAATTAGTTCCAAGGGCTACCCTCATAGCCAAATATCCCTATCGTCTAGCACCTGCAGAGATGCATGAACTTTCCTGTCAACTTAACGAACTGCTCAGCAAAGGCTTTATAAGACCAAGCTTCTCACCCTGGGGAGTTCCAGTCTTGTTCGTCAAGAAGAAAGATGGATCGTTTCGTATGTGCATCGACTACAGGGAGCTCAACAAACTTACCATCAAAAATCGTTATCCGTTTCCTCGTATCGACGAATTATTTGATCAACTTCAAGGGGCGAACTTCTTTTCAAAAATCGACTTAAGATCCAGATATCACCAACTACGATTGCTAGGGGAGGATGTTCCGAAGACAGTCTTCCGAACTCGTTATGGGCACTACAAATTTGTAGTGATGCTATTCGGATTAACAAACGCACCCGCAGTAATCATGGACTTAATGAATAGGGTGTGTCGTCCTTACTTGGATCAGTTCGTCATCATCTTCATCAATGACATACTAATCTACTCTCGTAGTAAGGAGGAGCATAGTGAACATCTGCGACAAGTCCTGGAAATATTACGTTTGGAGAAACTCTACGTGAAGTTCTCGAAATGCGAATTTTGGATCCGACGAGTCGAATTCTTAGAGCACATGGTTATCAAAGACGGAATACACGTGGACCCTTCCAAAATCAAAGCGATTGAGAACTGGCCAACACCGAAGACGCCTACATAAATTCGTCAATTTCTAGGCCTCGCTGGCTACTATCGCAGGTTCGTTCAGAACTTCTCCCGCATAGCGAAACCTCTTACAACACTGACCCAGAAGGGCGTGGCCTTTGACTGGGAAGAGAAGTAGGAGAGAGCATTCCAAACGCTCAAACGAGCCTTGTGCACCACACCAATACTATCCCTCCCTGAAGGGATAGAAGACTTTTTAGTCTATTGTGATGCATCAAATCAAGGGCTCAGATGTGTTCTGATGCAGCGAGGTAAGGTCATCGCCTATGCCTCGAGACAGCTAAAGCCACATGAGGTCAACTACACGACCCACGATCTTGAACTGCGAGCAGTTGTGTTTGCTCTGAAGATCTAGAGACACTACCTGTACGGTACGAAAAGCACTATCTTTACAGACCACAAAAGCCTACAACACATATTCGATCCGAAGGAGCTCAACATGAGACAACGACGATGGGTCGAGCTACTCAGTGATTACGAATGCGAAATTCGTTATCATCCGGGTAAAGCCAACATAGTAGCTGATGCCCTAAGTCGGAAAAAATATTCTGGTCGTAGAGTCAAATCATTGACTATGACTATCCATTCACACTTGTCCACACAAATTAAGGCAGCTTAGCTCGATGTTTTGAAACCTGAAAATGTGGCAGGTGAATCCCTGAGAGGGATGGATAAGAACTAGGAGGTTAAGCGTGGCGGAGCTTATTATTTCGTGGATCGGATCTGGACCCCGAAACTCAGTGGTTTCAGAGACTTGGTCATGAATGAGGCGCACATCATTCGTTATTTCGTACACCCGGGTTCAGATAAGATGTATCTGGATCTTAAAAAGTTATACTGGTGGCCTAACATGAAAGCAGAGATTGCTACCTTTGTGAGTAAATGCCTTACTTGCACCAAGGTCAAGGTCGAATACCAGAAACCCTCCGGTCTACCACAACAGCCAGAGATACCGGAATGGAAGTGGGAGTGGATTACTATGCATTTCATGGCCAAATTGCCCAAGACAATGGGTGAACTTGATACCATATGGGTCATCGTCGATATATTAACCAAGTCTGCACACTTCCTGCCGATCAAAGAAACAGACAAGATGGAGAAGCTTACAAGAAATTACATTAGGGAGATTGTACGACTGCACGGTGTTCCCTTATCCATTATCTCGGACAGAGATAGTAGATTCACTTCGAGGTTCTGGCAGTCGTTACAAAGTTCCTTAGGAACTAGGCTGGACATGAGTACAACCTACCATCCACAGACCGACGGGCAAAGTGAGAGAACTATCCAAACCTTGGAAGATATGTTGCAAGCCTGTGTGATCGACTTTGGGAAAGCATGGGATACTCATTTACCCCTTGTCGAATTTTCCTACAACAACAGTTATCACACGAGCATAAAGGCTGATCCATTGGAGGGCCTCTATGGCCAAAAGTGTTGATCCCCTCTGTGTTGGGATGAGGTGGGTGATACCCAGTTAGCTAAAGGATGAGTTCCTGACAGCACTCTTATAGGTTCGGAGATCATACGGGAAACGACAGAGAAGATCGTTCAGATCCGTGAACGATTGAAATCCTCCAGAGACCGACAGAAAAGCTACGCTGATAAACGTAGGAAACCGTTGAAATTCCAGGTGGGTGACCGCGTTCTATTGAAGATCTCACCATGGAAGGGCTTGATATGCTTCGGAAAGCGTGGAAAGCTAAATCCAAGGTATATTGGGCCTTTCGAGATTCTCTCAAGAATCGGCCCTATAGCTTACGAACTTAACTTACCACGTGAACTCAGTAACGTACATTCTACCTTCTGTTGGATAAGGTGTCTAAGTCCATAACTATTTCTGGTAAATACTTAACCCGACCCGGTATGGTCTATTTGGGTTGCATGGCATCATGCAATTGAATAAACTAAATGAGAGAAATAACACTTATGGTTATTAATATATTATAAGTTCTAATATATTAATAATATATTTAATTAGTTTTGATCAAAAATTAATTTAGAATTAATTAAGTGATAAAAAGATAACTAATTAGATATATGGGTAGATTAAGTAAATCTTCCATATCTTATATAGTGGGCTAAGAGGCTCCATGGATTGTCAAGTTGGGTTCCACCCATAGGATGCTCCATGGATGCTCCATGGAGTTAACCCATGGATCAAGAAATGAAGAGTCATGGAACATTAGGGTTTACCTAATGCAACACACTATATAAGCAATGTAACTCTCCCCAAAATCGGTGACACTAAGAAATAAGAGGGCTTGGCTGATTTTGCATGTGTTAGAGTATTCTCTCAAGTTTATTATTTGCATTTGGTGTTGTGTGAAGCATTTGAGGCATCACATTTGAGGTGCTAGGCTCACAAGGTCTCAAGGAACACTTTCAACATCAAGGTATGTAGTTCTATCTTTTATACAAAGAAAATTGTACCCCATGTATGCTAGATAGGTTCATAACATTGGAAAACAACTTTGAATGATTATTAGACAAACATAGATCCAAGGTTATTAGGGTTACATGTACACTTAGGAAGTGTTAGAATGCTCAAAACCCATCACCTTCCACGTATCAAACTTGAAAAAGTGTCTGTCCGACGAAACTCTTGTAATCCCACTCGACGAGATCGAGATCAACGAGAGCCTCGACATCGTGGAAGAACCAGTAGAGATCATAGACCGGGAAGTCAAGCAAACGAAACAAAGTTGTATCCCAATTGTGAAGGTTCGTTGGAACGCCAAGCAAGGACCGGAATTCACATGGGAGCGTGAGGATCAAATGAAACTGAAATATCCTCATCTATTCGCTTAGTTATCTGTAACTACTTTATTTGCTTAAACTTTAATTTCGGGACGAAATTCCCTTTAACGAGGGGATGATGTGACAACCCGAATTTTTCTTTCGGTCAAACCCTAAAGGCAATCACTTTAAATTATAAGTCAACTTAATTTTTATTTATTTTTAGCAAATTTGAAGTTCGTTTGATTATTATAATAATTATTCTTTAAACAAACGGGTGAAAGGAAGTGCCACCTCGAGTCTTGAAATTTCAGAACCGCAAATACCACATAGTTAAGAAATTCACAACCAAACTTTTATGTTTGGGTCGTAAATTCCTCCAAAAACCGTAAACTCATGCCTTAAGCATGAGTTTACTCCCCAAACTCCTCACTTCTTACTTTCATTCTCAAGAGCAACCTCCAAAACTCTCTCAACTATCATCCCGTCTTTCACCCGATTCCCCGAGAATGTAAGTATTTCTTGACTTGAATTGTTGTTATATCATAACAACTAGTGATTATACATCTTTTCATCCATCCATTTTCGTGTTTTGTTTAGATTTTCAAAACACCAAGAACACACACTAGTGTTCTTGGACTTTTGTCTCATTTCAAGCTTCTATATTGTAAGTGCTTCTATCCTAGAGTATCATAGTACTTAGTATACGTCCCTACATCAAGAAAATCATGAGGAAACACCAAGATCAAAGGTGTTTACGGTCCAAGAACACCTTGGGCCGTAAACCCTTCTTAAGGGTTCAAAAGTGACCCTAGTCCCTTCCTATGCCTTAGTAACTAACATGGATCCTTTCATTGATATGTTAAGGACTTGAAAACATAAAAATACCAAGAACCATGAGGGTTTATGACCGTAAACCCAAAGGGAAATGGTCTTAGGGTCATAAACCCCTCAAATGAGGGAAATGGTGTCCTAACTTATTCCTTAGGCTGTTACATCAAGTGGAAACACTTGTAAGGACTTATAAGACTTCAAACCAACAAATGATCAAAAGATTGTGATCTTATGGCCACAAACTCAATGAGTTGTGGTCTTTAAGGCGTAAGCTCATGAAAGGGGATCTTTTGAACCCTAAACTCAATGGCCTTGTCCTACAACACTTAGATGCACTCCTTAGCACTTATAACACTTATATAAAGTGTTTATCATGTCCTAGGATGTCTAAACTTTGATAATTAGTTTTTTAAAGTCTAATTAGATACATATATGTGCTACTAAATGATAACTAGGATCCTTGTGTGTGTACAAGTCTTGACTTGACACTTAGCATCCTACGTCAATCAATACATCCAAACCATCAACTACAGGTGAGTTCATACCCCTTAAGTAACCTTTTAAATGTTTTTAAATGATTTTATGGGTGGGGGGGATACAAGTAAAGTTACTATAGTTATTATCTCAATCACATGTGATTAATAACTATCAACAAGTGAATCTCATACTTTGAAACTGTTTTACTTCAAACTGTCTAACAAACTCTTTTACATACTAAATGCTTTTATGAAACTTCTTTTATACTTTAAATATTTTCAAATGCATGCCTATGTATGTATAGTTATATAAGTAGTGTTTAAAGGACCAAGGAAGGCTACCTTGCTTTATCACCTTTTCCTCGTTGGGATGTGGATTTTGGGCATCAGTTATCCGTCCAAAGGTCATCTAAATATTAGTTATATATTATGTATACATGTATAGACATAAAAGTTCTATCAGTCAATTCAATACCCTTGGGTAGCAAAGGCATACGCTCATGTTCATAAGTACAAGTCATATTACTAGTAAACTACAATAGGCGTAGTTTAGGAAGTTACTAATACTATTACTAGAACCATAAATCATACAATGAATCAGTTCATACATGAGTTGGTACATTACTATAGATGCTAGATAAAGAAAGAGAACATACAATCCATCTAGTACACACAGTTCATTACAATACAGGCTAGACAGAGAAAGAACACACAATACAGCTAGCACATAAATTACATATACATTAATACAGTTATGTGAGCCACTAAGTGGGGAATGGCACTACCTGCCATGACCGTTTTTGTATCCAGAATCTCCTTAATTGGGGAGCGTATGAGTTTGCGTATAGATCTATACTGGATTTACTATCCAATACCTTGTTGCTCGCTACAGTGGGACTTGCAAGTCTACGGGTGCCAAATGTCATTTCTTACGGCGTCTTTCATCGTCGTTTTACTATTTAGTCGGTAGCAGGGTACAGGCCAATCACATGGTACTTTAAATAACAATTGGTTTAAGGTAGTTAGTATAGCAGTAGTTACTTAATACAATACTATAGTACTATAATATTTTTTCCATTACATTCACACGATGCACGGTAATGTAAAAACTATAGTTTTGGTCAATGATAGTCGGATTTGGGAAAATACACACTCTTACAAGAGACATACACAGTTACTAGATGCCTTGGTAGAAGGCTACTTTTAGTAAGAAACATAGGGTTTTCTTGGAGTGTTCAAACAAATACAAACTTTACAAAACTTATACATGACATCTTACAAATGATTTCATACAAACTCAGACACTAATATACTTATGATCTCACCAGCTTTAAAGCTGATAAACTCTTTCAAAATAACTTGTATTCTCAGGTCACCAATAGACAGGTATCGGTGCCAGGTTTTTGAAAATATGGAGCTTGTTCAAGACTCCTCTTTTATTTTGATGTACTTTTTGGTGTCTATATAACTTGACAGAACACACTTGTATGAAATTATATTATTAATTCAGTGGGTGATGTTGTTTCTTGTTTACTACTTTGCATTGTTGTGATACTATACATGACGTCCTCCACCCCCGAACGATTCCACCATTCCGGTTTTGGGGTGTGACATATACCTCTTTACGGGTTCCTCATCACAGTCACCATGGAAGAGGAGCATTAGGGCATTTAGTTTTTTCAGGTCTTGGTGGCCCACGGAATCATTGAAGATGACCCCGAGGAGGGACAAGGGGCATCACACCGCATTGGGCCCGACGAGTACACGGACACAAACTATGAGTTTGATGGGACCGATGATGATATGTAGGAGGAACGAGACACTGACGAGGCCTCCGTCACACCACTTACCGACGAGACACATCAGGACCACCCTACCCCACCATGAAATCCTGAGAGAGAAGATCGTTCTCCAAAGGTTGAGGCTGTCGCACTACGGCAACAACTATTTGCCATGGAAGCATGAGCGGTGTAGGATGAATTGGAAAGGGATGAAGTCATTGGTGAAATGAATCAGATGGCCCAGTTGTTGGCACAACATTTCGGAATATGATCTCGTTGCCACCATTGAGCGCCTCCTAGTGTGTTTAGGACCGACTTTACCCTACTAGTGTTATATTTCTTTTGTGCACTACATCATGTACCATCGACTCTATGTTTAAGGGATTACACTACTCATAGAGTCGTTATGCTGGCAAACTTTGTACCCTTTATGTATGCTCTTTAGAGCAAATTTTCATGTATCAAAGTACGGATATTATTAGTGGAAAATAATATTTGTTCTATCGTGATGTTGTTATCTGCTATGTGTTGTATTTCCATGTTGTATGTCAATATGTGACGCTATTTAAGTATATGCTATACACCTAGTTTATAGGACCATAAACTCGCAAAAATAATAGGCACTCAACATATTTCCGTTCCATGATAGAAGGATGCCTCAACGACCCACCCGTGGAAACCCCAAGCTGACACCACCAGAAATCAACTCAGTTGCATTTCAAGCAGCCGTATCTGCTGCAGTCACAGCGGCACTGGCGTTGATCCACAATGTGAACAATGGTAGAGGCAATGGGCAAGGGGCTGGAAGCTCAAACAACGGAATGAACCAGGGGCCTACGAAGACATGCTCCTATAAGGATTTCACCAATGCCAAGCCACGAAACTTTAATGAAACAGGGGGAATGATAACCCTAAAGAGATGGATTGAAAAGGTGGAATCGGTGTTCGAAATTTGTGAATGCCCCGAAGAGGTCAAAGTGAAGTTTTCAACATGTACATTTGTTGATCAAGCTCTCACCTGGTAGAATGGACACGTGGAGGCCATGACTCTTCCCATAGCCAATGCTATGTCGTGGGCGGAATTGAAAGAAATGTTGATGGCTGAGTACTGCCCGTGTGGCGAAATTCAGAAAATAGAGCAACAGTTATGGAACCTCACCGTCCGAAACTTTGACATCGATGCTTACATATCAAGGTTTAGTGAACTGTCTCTGTTGTGCCCTAGCATGATTACCTCAGAAGGAAAGAAAATTGAACGATTCATCTGGGTATTAACTCCCCCAATTCAACGAAACGTGATAGCCGCAAATCCTAAAACCTTTGACAGTGCCAAGAGGTTGGCCAAGAAGTTGTACAACCACAACAACAAAAGAGGGTAAAAAGCAGGGAAAACTGAAAGCAAGAAGGAGAGTGATAACAAGAAGGGAAAGAATAACAAGCGGAAGGGACGACAAGGCTCAGAGGCGTAAAAGAGACAACAAATAGTAACAGTTCATGCAACAACCACCCAAGTCCCCTCTACACCACATGCTCCAGCCTCATCTACACCAAGTGCCCCTAAACAGTATTCCGGGAATCTCCCAAAGTGCAAAAAGTGTAATCTCCATCAAAATGGTGATTGCAGGGAGATGCATTGTACAAGTTGCAATCGAAAGGTTCATACGGCAAAATACTATAGGACCTATCCTCCCCATAACCAGCAACAGGGAAACAACAACAACCGCAACAACAGGAACAAAAAAGTACCAACAAAAATGACAACAACACTGGGGCAAGCCACACCTGTTATGTATGTGGAAGGACTGGGCATGTCCATCGAAACTATCCCAATGTCAACAACGCAGGGAATGGAAGAGTAGGCAGAGTGCTGACCATGGGTCAAGGAGAAGCGGTTCAGGATCTTGCTATTGTCACTAGTACGTTTCTCCTAAACCACACATGTGCATGCATCCTGTTTGATACCATGGCAGAGCGAAGCTTTATGAGTAATAAATTCAAACATTTACTAAAAAACAACCCCAGAAGCTTAATGAAGCCTTTACGGTGGAAATGGCTAATGGGAAAATAGAATCAACCGGGGAAATCTACAAAGGATGTACCGTAACCTTAGGTCATCACACGTTTCAAATAAGCTTGATGCCTGTAACTATTAGGAGTTTCCATGTGATTGTCGGCATGGATTGGTTGAGCCCCCATCATGCCGAAATTATGTATCACGAGAAGGCCGTTCGTCTTCATCTCCCTAACCACGTAACCCTAATTATATACGGAGACAAACCCAGTACGAACCTTCGTCTTATCTCACGCATTAAGGAACAAAAGTGTCTACAAAAAAAGGACTTTGCATTTCTGCCTCATATCGTGGATAAATCCAAGGAAGAGGTCAATGTTCGAAACATCCCAGTGGCTTGCGATTTCCCTGACATCTTTCCCGAAGATCTTTCAGGGATACCCCTAGAAAGAAAAGTCGAGTTCCAAATCGACCTTATTCCTGGAGCTACACCCATCGCCAAATCGTCCTATAGGTTGGATAATGTGAAGATGCAAGAACTGTCAAGCCAACTCAACGAACTCTTGAACAAGGGATTCATCCGACCCAACTTCTCACCTTGGGGAGTTTCGGTCCTCTTCTTTAATAAGAAGGACGGATCTTTAGGATGTGTATGGATTATAGAGAGTTGAATAAGCTCTCTATCAAGAATCGCTACCCACTTCCATGAATCGACGATCTATTCAACCAGTTTCAAGGAGCAAATTACTTCTCTAAGATAGATCTGAGATCCGGATACCACCAACTCAAAGTCTGATAGGAGGATATTCCCAAAACTGCTTTCCAAACTTGCTATGGACATTACAAATTTGTTGTGATGCTCTTCGGTCTAACAAATACCCCTATCGTATTCATGGACCTGATGAATCGAGTCTTGTGAGCTGAAAAGTTATACGCAAAACTCTCTAAGTGTGAGTTCTGGCTTCGTAGCGTAAACTTCTTCGGTCATGTTCTCAGCAAAGAAGGGATACATGTGGACCCTTCTAAGTTCAAAGACATTGAAGGATGAGCAGTCCCAATAACACCCACTGAAATTCGTTAATTTCTGGGTCTCGCAGGCTATTACAGAAGATTCATTAAGAACTTCTCCAAAATAGCCAAGACACTTACCATGCTTACATAGAAAGGAATACCATTCTAATGGATAGAGAAGCAAGAAGTTGCCTTCCAAACCTTGAAGAAATCCCTCTGCAATGCACCAGTACTATCATTACCAGAGGGAACTGAGGACTTAGTAGTTTACTGCGATGCTTCAAATCAGGGCTTAGGTTATGTACTCATGCAGCATGGGAAGGTGATAGCTTATGCATCCCAACAACTAAAGACACATGAGATGAATTATACCACCTATGATCTCGAATTGGGAGTTGTGGTCTTCGCCTTGAAGATTTGGAGGCACTACCTTTATGGTACAAGGTGCACCATTTTCACCGACTACAAGAGCCTCCAACACATCTTAAATCAAAAGGAGATAAACATGAGGCAGCGAAGATGGGTTGAGCTGCTAAACAATTATGAGTGTGAAATCAAGTACCACCCAGGCAAGGCTAACGTGGTAGCTAACGACTTAAGTCAGAAAGAATACTCAAATCGTCGTGTGAAAACTCCTTCAGTAACCATTCAATCCCATTTGTCCTTGCAAATCAAGGAAGCCCAGTTCGATGCCATGGAGACAGAAAACAGAACCAGTGAAGCGTTACATGGAACAGAAAATAACTTCAAAGTCAAGGAGGATGGAACATATTATTTCATGAACCGAATTTGGGTCCCTAAACATGGGGGATTCAGAGAGGTAGTCATGAATGAAGCCCAAAAGACACGATGCCCTATCCATCCGGGTTCAGATAAAATGTACTTGGATATCAAGCAACATTATTGGTGGCCTAACATGAAGGCGGAAATTGCCACTTACGTTAGCAAGTGCCTCACTTGTGCTAAAGTGAAGATAGAATATTAGAATCCCTTAGGACTATTATAACAACCGGTAATACCCAAGTGGAAATGGGAAAGGATTACCATGGACTTTGTGACCAAATTAGCCAAGACAACAAATGGATTGGATACCATATGGGTAATAGTCGACAGGTTAGCAAAATCCGCTCATTTCCTGCCAATAAAGGAATCATACAAGATGGAACGATTGACGAGAATCTACGTCAAGGAAATCGTGAGACTCCATGGAGTACCAATATCTATCATCTTAGATTGAGACAATAGATTTACTTCAAGCTTATGGCAATCACTTCAGAAAGCTGTGGGAATACAACTTGACATGAGCACTACCTACCACCCACAAATGGATGGTCAAAGTGAGCGAAACATTCAAACGCTCAAAGATATGCTCCACACATGTGCGATAGACTTTAGAAGGTTGTGGGATACCTAATATCCTTTAATTGAGTTTTCATACAACAACAGTTATCACACCAGCATCAAAGTTGCTCCTTTTGAACCATTATATGGGCGTAAATATAGATCACAGTTGTGTTGGGCTGAGGTAGCTGACACTCAACTAGCAAGAGGACAGACACCAAAAAATGCCTTTACAGGTCAAGAAATCATACGTGAAACGACAGAGAAATTAGTTAAAATCAGAGCTCGACTTCAGGATCACGAGACCGACAGAAGAGCTACACTGATAAATGACAAAAGCCCTTGGAATTTCAAGTCGGGGATCGGGTGTTGTTAAAAGTCTCTCCCTAAAAAGGAGTGATTCGTTTTGGGAAACGTGGAAAACTAAACCCATGGTACATTGGACCATTCGATATTCTTAGCCGAATCGGTCCAGTGACTTATAGACTGCAGCTACCTGCCGAGCTCAACATTGTACACCGTGTGTTCCATGTTTCCAATTTGAAGAAGTGCTTATCTGATTAAACTCTCGTCATCCCATTACAAGAAATAGAAAGCAATTAGAATCTCCTGTTCATCGAGGAACCAGTTAAAATCATGGATAGGGAAGTGAAGCGTACTAAGCAAAGTCGCATTCCGATTGTGAAAGTTTAGTGGAACGCAAAACGTGGACCAGAATTCACATGGGAACGCGAAGACCAGATGAAGCAAGAGTACCCTCACCTATTCTCGCATTCTCAAATCTAGCTTCAAAAAGAATTTCGGGACGAAATTCCCTTTAACGGGGGGATGATGTCACAACTAGGAATTCTAATGTTTTTGTAAACATTAACAATGATAACATTTGTGGCTAAAACTTGAAAGTATGCATGATGTTTATTCAATGAAAACAAAATTCCATCAAACACTCTATGCAAACACTTCAATGGTCAACAAAAGATTGGAAACCCTAAAAATCCCGGTTTAAGTCCATTATGGACTCGGATTTTCTTATTGGGTCTAATGGACCAATAAGCTTCCAATTTGACTATTTTGGATTTAGGACCCTTAAATGGGCCCTAATTGGACCCACTTTTATGAAACTTAACATTTTGAGCCATAATGGATCCAAAATTAATTGATTTACCTTAATGGGTCTTATTGGGCCATAATTGATTCAATTAGCTTTCATGGACCACAAATCCATTCTCCTACACAAAATTGGGCCGTGAACATCTCAAATGGGCCAAATGGGCTGAAAACCATCAAAATAGGCCTCCTATTATTGGGACCAAGCACTAAAGGCCCATTTTATTTCTCTTCATTCTTACTTTCAGCCCATCAATAAAATAAGAAAAAAAAGAGAAAATAATTAAGGGGAGGGTTGACTTTGAGAGGTGTCACCTCTACATTACACACCATATCTCCATGCATGGACCAACATGCATCCATCAGAGTCACTTCACTTCTTTCTCTTCTCTCTCTCTTCTTATATTCGGACGAGGTTACCAACACACACACACATCACCATTTTAATTTACTTCAAACTCTCTCAAGAACATCTTCATCCTTTCTCTAAACTTTCGAAGATCTTAAGGGCTTCAAGAAGAGTTTCATCCCAAAATCACTTCCAACTACATACTAGTGGTAAGATTTTGCAAACATGTTTTCCTTCTACACTTAATCACTCAACTTACAATCCTAACTTTGTGATCATGCTCCCTAGAACCCATCCAAGTTCGAAATCCACTCAAGGAGCTTGCTAGAACCAAAAACAACACCATCTTATTTCATTCTTCTTCAAAAACTGTGAGAAACTAAGCAAGGTGAGTTCATACCCCTTTGTTTTCGGTTTTTACTTGTTTTTGGGGGGAGAATACAAGTATTATGTGATGATCTATGTGTGTTTTCATGCTATATGTGATTTCTTTAGTTTTTGGTTGTGATAATGTGTAAAATTTGTTAAATTTCAAGATCTATAGCAAAAAGGGTGAAAGAATCATAAAAAAAAATATAATAAACAACACACATCATAGATCTAAGAGTCCTTAGGTTTAAAAAGTGAAAAACAAAACCAAAAGAACCTTACAAGTGTCATATTTGCAAAAATAACAAAGGTTGGGTATAAAATAGTAATTTATCAGTTTTAAGAGGGTTATAAGTTGGTTATTTGAATAAAAGCTTATTTTTATGAAAATAACACTTTCTAAATGGTCAAAAACATTTTTATCTTAATGGGCTTAAAAGTCGGTCTAATGGGTTTTGGGCCCAAGGTTGCGAAAAAACGAGGTTTTAAGGGGCTAAATTGGAAAAACTCAACAAACTATGGGTCTAAAATGTAAATAAACTTATTCAGTGTTTAAAAATGAGTTTATTACCAAGTTTGGACTAAAAATGCAAAGTTTTTGATTTTGGGGTCAAAAATGTAAAACTTACGGAAATTGGGCTAAAAATGTAAACTTTTTACAAATAAAGGCTGGAAATGAAAAATAAAATAGTTTTGGGTTCAAATTAGCATTTAAACAAAGTTTGGGTCAAAACGGTCAAGAAAAATGGTTTAAGGACGAAAAATGTCGATTTTCATAAAAAATGACTTAAAGTGCCATTTTTATAGAAAAAGGGGCTGCAATGATCAAACTAAATGTTTTTGGACCAAATAAACAATTATAATTTTTTGGGTTAAAATATCAAGTTTATAACGCACGGTTATATATATATATATATATATATATATATATATATATATATATATATATATATATATATATATATATAAATCAAACGTTAAGATATTTTTGTTTTATCATTGCAAATAATTAATTAGCATACAACAAATACCAACACTACGAATTTAAACTCGACAAACCATAAATGATTCAATGATTGGGCTCAAATATCTTCTATTTGTGCTATTGGGCCTTATGACCCAATATCATGATTATTTGGTCCCAATATAATCACACATGTTTATTGGGCTTTTGGTGACCCAATAGCATGCCTAACGGACCCTCAATGAGTTTTACATGCTGTCGGGCCTTAGTGGCCCACTTTCATTGCTAGTATGGTCCAAAAATCAATCATATGCGTGATGGGCTAACCTGTCCGTCGCATATATATAGATCTATACGGGGGTAACTCCCCCACATCTAAGTTGTTCTCTACAGTTAGACTCGGTCAGTCTAGGGTGACAAAATCTTAATTCAATAACGGCATTCGCAAGAACGCCAAGACAGGAGAACTAGTCATTATTATGCATGGTTATAAGGACTCACATAGATATCCAACACCATCTAAGTGATCATGGGGAATCATATTCATTTGATTGTGACGATACAATAATACAAAAAAAAATCATATTATTTATGTCGGAAAACATCGGGTTTTCCTGGGGAACAACATTATTCACTTTTACTTTCAACAACTATAATACAAGAATTTATTATGAGAAACATAATGCTTTTACACGTTTGAAATCATTCACACATATACTTATCGATCATCGCACCTATTTCGTAAACAATTGTCGTTTTAGAAAATATCGGATTTTATGGGTTTTACAAACAATAAAAATTATTTTTATATCAAACATGCTTATGAACTCACCAACATTATATATGTTGATCGTTTTCAAAATAACTTGTATTCTTAGGTAACCGTTAGAATGAAGAATCATCAAGTGTGTTTTCGAAATTTCTTTTGTGAGATGTCAGTCATCAAACCAATTATGTTATGGATATGTAATATTTAAACAATGTACTTGATGTGAACAATGACACTATGTAATGTTGGTGATGTATGTGTTTGTTTCATGTATATTCATTGTGATGATATTTCAATTTAAGTCACATGAACCCCCGAACGTTTCCGCCGTCTGGTTCGGGGGTGTGACATATGGACAGTTTACGGTCGTAAACTCAAGAACATGGGTGCTTGATTTCGACAAAAATATGTTCCAGTTGCTCCCAAACGTCCCCAAATGACGATTTCTGGTGTTTTTCGGATGAAAGGAGGGGCTTTAGGTGTTTTCGGTCAAGAGATTTAGAGAGAGAAAGGGGGTGTTTTCGGCCAAGAAAGTTCAAATGAGGTTGGGGGTCTTGTATTTATAAACTGGGGGTATGGTCAGTGGTGGGGTCCACCTGGCACAGACCGCAAACGGATTTATGGCCGTACACGACTTTACGGCCATAAACTCGTCCTGGCCGTGAACATGGTGTTTTTCGAGAAAATTTTGAGTTTTTGCGTGATTTCCAGTTTTTCCGACACGTATAGAATACTTTATAACACCAGTTGATTTTCTAACCCAAGAAGTTTGAGGGGAAATCAATAAAATTCAAATTTTATTAACTGGGATTGATTAAAAATGATGGAAAAGTTTCGTGTTGTCACATTATCCCCCCGTTAGAGGGAATTTCATCCCGAAAATCAAACATAGAATACAAATTATGGACTCGGAACGAGATGCGGATATTTTTGTCTCATCTGATCTTCGCGCTCCTAAGTGAATTCAGGTCCCCGCTTGGCATTCCAGCGAACCTTCACTATCGGGATGTGGCTTTGCTTGGTTTGTTTTATGTCTCAGTCCATGATTTCGATTGGTTCTTCCACGAAGTTTAGGCTCTCGTTGATTTCAATCTCCTCGAGAGGGATCATAAGGGTCTCGTCGGATAAACACTTTTTAAGATTCAAGACGTGGAAGACGGGGTGGATGTTGCTAAGTTCTTGAGGTAAACGAAGTTTGTACGCTACAGGACCAATCCTAGCAAGGATTTCGAATGGTCCTATGTATCTTGGATTTAGCTTTCCACGCTTTCCAAAGCGTATCATGCCTTTCCAGGGTGAGACCTTCAACAGAACACGGTCTCCAACCTAGAACTCCAAGGGTTTTTGTCATTTATCGGCGTAGCTCTTTTGTCTGTATCTCAAAGCTTTTAGTCGTTCTTTGATTTGTATGATCTTTTCTATGGTTTCATGGATAATATCTGGGCTTGTGAGAATGTTGTTAGAAACTTACCTCTTGGCTAACTGCATGTCACCCACCTCAGCCCATCACAGAGGGGATCTGCACTTGTGGCCATAAACGGCTTCAAGAGGCGCAACCTTGATGCTGGTATGATAACTGTTGTTGTATAAGAACTCGACCAGGGGAAAATGGGTGTCCCACGACTTACCGAAGTCGATGACACATGCTCTCAACATGTCTTCCAAGGCCTGGATGGTTCTCTCACTCTGCCCATCTGTCTAAGGATGGTAAGTTGTGCTCATATCCAACTTCGTTCCAACAGCTTTCTGCAGTGACTTCCAAAATCTCAAGATAAACCTGCTATCTCGATCGGAGATAATGGATACCGGCACGCCATGTAGTCGGACTATCTCTTGGATGTAGATTCGCATGAGTCTCTCCATTTTGAAAGTTTCCTTAATTGACAGGAAATGGGCGGATTTGGTTAATCAATCGATAATTACCCGTATGGTGTCATGCCTACTTGGAGATTTGGGTAATTTAGTGATAAAATCCATAGTAATCCTCTCCTACTTCCAATCAAGTATTTTTGGCTTCTGGAGCAGACCTAAGGGCTTCCTGATATTCAACCTTCACCTTGGCGCAAGTCAGGCACTTCAATGCACATTCTCTGGTTATAAGGCTTCCAGATGAGCCTCTTTGATTTACGCAGATAAGTGGGAATGGATAGTCATAATTAGTGCTTTCACTTTTGGACCTGAGCATTCCTTCTGGCTAAGGGAATCTGCCACCATATTGGCCTTGCCAGGATGGTAGTGTATTTCGCACTCGTAATCGACGAGTAGCTCTACCCATCGTCGTTGTCTCATGTTCATCTCCTTTTGGTCGAAAATGTGTTGCAAGGTTTTATGGTTAGTGAAGATAGTGCACTTAGTTCCATAAAGGAAATGTCCCATATCTTCAATGCAAAGACCACTGCTCCCAACTCTAGGTTGTGAGTTGTATAATTGACTTCATGTGCTCTCAATTGTCTTGAGGCATAAGCAATAACGTTTCCTTGTTGCATTAGCACATATCCTAGAACCTGATTGTACACATCACATTAGAGAATGAAGTCCTCCATCCCTTTGGGCAGAGATAGGATAGCTACGCTGCATAGGGCCTGCTTCAATGTTTGGAACGTAGTGTCCTTCTTTTCACTCCAATAAAAGGGTACACCTTTCTAAGTCAGAGTGGTTAAGGGTTTGGCAATTCTAGATAAATTTTGGATAAACCTGCGATAATAGCCAGCGAGACCCAAGAATTAATGGATTTCTGTGGGTGTCTTCGGTGCTGACCAGTTCTCTATCACTTAGATTTTGGAAGGGTCCACGTGTATGCCTTCCTCGCTTACCATGCTTCCTAGGAAGGTTACTTTTTGAACCTAGAATTCGCACTTGGAGAATTTCGCGTATAGTTTTTCCGTCCTCAGGGTTTCCAGCACCAATCTCATGTGATGTCTGTGATCTTCCTCGCTTCTGGAATAGACAAGTATATCATCGATGAACACAATTACGAACTGGTTTAGGAAAGAACGGCACACTCAATTCATCAGGTCCATAAATACCGCCAGTGCATTGGTTAGACCAAAGGGCATTACTACGAACTTGTAGTGACCATATCGAGTCGGAAATACCATCTTAGGAACATCACTCTCGTGGACTCGCAGCTGATGGTACTCTAATCTTAGGTCTATTTTGGAGAAGTGGATGGCTCCTTGAAGTTAGTCGAAAAGGTCGTCGATCTGAGGAAGAGGATATTGGTTTTTGATAGTGAGCTTGTTCAGTTTGCGGTAGTCAATGCACATCCAGAAAGATCCATCTTTCCTTTTCACGAATAAGATCGAGGCTCCTCAGGGTGAGGAACTCGGTCTGATGAATCCCTTCTTGAGCAGCTCATTGAGCTGGCTGGATAACTCTTGCATTTCGTCTTGCGCTAGATAGTAAGGGGATTTAGCTATGGGGGTATCTCCAGGGATTAAGTCTATTCATAACTCAACTTGGCGCTCGGAAGGGATTCCCTGAAGCTCTTCGGCACAGACATCAGGAAAGTTGCAGACGGGGATACTCTCGAGGTCCTTAACTTCCTATTTCTCATTAATGACATGAGATAGGAATGCATGGCGCTCCTTTCTCATGATTTTTTTAGCTTTAATACAGGAAATGATACGGAGGTTCGAGCTGAGTTTATCGCCATAAATTATGAGGGTTTCACCAGAAGGAAGATTGAGACGAATAGCTTTTTTATAGAAAAGGATATCAGCACGATTGGGGCTCAACCAATCCATGCCGATGATAACATCGAAACTCTTTATGGAAACTGGCATAAGGTCAATAGGAAAAGAATGGCCATTCAGATTAAGGATACATCCGATGAATATATCATTAGTGCTCTCTTTCTCATCGTTAGCCATCTTAACGGTAAACGTTTCGGTTAGGGGTTAGGGTTTATGTTTGAGGAGATGTTTGAATGCATGACTAACAAAACTTCTCTCCGCACCATAATCGAAAACAATGCATGAATAAGAGTTGTCGAGGAGGAACGTACCCGTAAAAACGGTAGGGTCAACAACTGCCTCCTTTTGCCCCATAGCTAGTACTCTCCCTGAGTTTTCGGTTGTTGATGCCTTGGTGCAGTTTCTCTTGTAGTGCCCGACTTCTCTACAACCATAACAGGCTTGAGCGACACCCGCTGCAGATGCCTGATTGGTTGGTTAGACTTGTGTCTTGCAGCCTCGAGCCGTGTGACCCTTCTTGCCACAGTTGCTGCAGAGCATTACACGGCATGGGCCGGGATTATAATGATAGTTACACTTGTCGCACCAAGGAAAGGTACCATCATATCTACTGGTAGGTGCTTGTGTGGCAGGAGCAGCAGGAGGAGTAGTAGCAGCGTGAACTGCCACCGTTTTCTGTTTCTTTAAGGGCTCTTGCGAAGGCTGGCCCTTTCGCTGCTTCCAAAACTTTCTCTTCCTAGCACTTGCCTTTGCTGGTTCGGGATCAGATGTCACTTTATCAAGATCAAATACGTGATCTATGAGAGTCTATGCCAGACACTTGGCGCTGTCAAAAGTGGCTGGCCTAACGGCCAAGACATTTCCTTGTGTTGGGGGCATCAATCCCCAAATTGTATCTTTCTATTTTCTGGCTTTCCGGGGTGACCATTCCCGAACAGAGGAGAGTCAGATCACAGAATCTAGCCATGTATGAGTCAATGTCAGAACCCTTCATCTTCAGGTTCCAAATCTCATGCTCCAGTTTCTGCATTTCTCCCCTTGGGCAGTCCTCCGCGAGCATAGGTTCCTTCAAACTTTCCTAACCCATGGCGTTTGCCACCGGCAGGGTTAGGGATTTGACCCGACTATTCCACCAGGTCAGTGCTCTGTCAGTGAAGGTGCAAGCAGCGAACTTCTCCTTGCTTGCATCTAAGCATGCACAGTCTCGAAGACCGATTCGATCTTCTTGATCCATCGAGTTAGGGCAATGACGCCTCCATTTCCATCAAAGGATATAGGCTTTGCTTTCATAAATTCTTTGTATGAACACTCCTTCTAGTGTCCCTAGTTTCCATCGAGATTGATGGGTTGGGAACCACTTCCCGACCCGTTAGAGCCGCCAAAATTTATCTATGACATTGCGGCAGCCACAACGGCAGTAACTGCTACCTAAAACATGGCGGGATCGAACTGAGGAGGTGATGGAGATGGATCTATTGGAGGATTATTGTTCTTTCTGTTGGGTCTTTTCTTTGGAGGCATCTTTTTCTATATCAGGAAGAAGAAGATGGTAAATCCGTTAGACTTTTGAATGAAACTAGGTATATCTCTACTTGATAGGTAAAGTGTTCTACTAAGCGATAAATAAGGAAAAGTTACTAATACATGTAAACTATCGCTAAGAAAGAATGGGTAGCAACACTTGGAACGAATCTCTACAATGTATTTGGCTCTGGCTAAAATACTCCTATAGTATTTTAAGTTGTTTGTTTTGTTCTATTGGTACCTTGTTGTATATACTTGGTAAGTTTTAGGCCTGTTGCAACACCATAGTCACTCCCAAGCACATGTTGGTCATGTCTCGAATAAATATACTTCATCAGGCTATATTGACCCTAAACATGATTACACAACAACCCAGGTTTAACCACAGTGTCCAACATCCAAATACTTTTGTTTTGTTCTACTTATGATACTATTTCTGCTATGTAGGTATACTTGTATACTTCTTATAAAATACTTATATTTTAAAAGTATACTTTTAGTTCAGAGCGCTTTGGCCCCTTAGTGTTTATACTTGTATACCATGTAAGGTTCGATATACTTAGTTCACTATAAACAATAGCTCTAATACCAATCTGTCACACCCCTGAACCGTAAAAACAAACGGCGGACACGTCCGGAGGCGGATGGCGTCATGCGTAGTATCACAACAATTGCATCATAGTAATCAAAGTAAATACAACCATTACATTATAATATGAATATTTACATGTGCCTGAAAACATAGTTTGTATACATCAAAATGAGACAATAGTAAAAGACGAGACTCCAAAATGCTTCGTCTTCTCCAAAAGCTGACAAGAATACATGTCTATTGTTGTCCTGAGAATACAAGCGATTTTGAAAACGTATCATCATAAATCTAGTGAGTTCATAAGCATGTTTTTGTAATGAAAACTAGTCACTGAATTTGTATAAATCATTTATTCTCATTATAAGTAAAATATCGTTTGTATCGAAACCCTGGTAAGCACCAGTATGTAGAATGTATTCCATTTGAAAACCCTGGCTATCACCAGTATGTAATGTATGTTCTGGTTGTTTGGGAAAATCCTTTATTTTCCCTGGTATGCATGTGTTTGTTGCTTTAATGGTTTCTGAAATCGTGAGGCATAAATATCAGCCTTATGTTATTAAAGAAATTGTTTATGAGAGGTATATTATTATGTAAAAGAGTCGTACGATTGGCGAGTTTTATGACCATACTTAAACTTGATACGACGTGAAACAGACGCCGATATCCTTTATGACATTTGTCACTCGTAGACCTTCCAGTCTGACTGTAGCTAGCAGCCAGGTGCGGGATAGTCAGTCCCATATAGATCTATACACAAAAGCCACACTTTCCATCCAGGAAACTCTGGTTCATAAGGGTAGTCCTCCACTTAGTTAATGTTGTAAGCGCCCAAGGATGTGTCTCCGATATATGTTAATGACTTTACGAGTAATAATATGAAAAACATAATATTCTTTGGTACTTGAATTCGAGATTTGCCTTGTAGATTAAAATAATTATACTTAAATAATTATTAGCTATTGTACTCTTGTGATGTGTCATAAACTAAATTTTTCATAGTTTATTTGTTGAACAATGTAAGTTGTATGTATTTGTAAAACCGGTAAAGAAGTTCCCAAACTATACCTATTATAGTTTGATTGAAAGTTATGTTTGTGATATACAACGATAACTATGCAATTTTAATTAGAAAATCACACTCATGCTCCGCATGCTACAAGAGGGATGTAGTATTTAAATGATTTATGAAAATCCACTATCTCGTGTCAATTGCATAAGTTTTACGTATTGAAAACATTTATGTTTTTAGTTCGCAAAATTTCTTGTGTTTGGCTAGTATTCCCCCCTAAAAACGTTTAAAAACATTAAAAAGTGTAGGGGTATGAACTCACAAGTTGTCAGATGCAAAATTTTGAACTGGAAGATCCTTGAGTTGGTGTACATGACCCTTAACAAGATCCTGATATTAATGAATACATGTATGTATCTAAATTAACGATTTCGTTAGATAAAGTGTTAGCAAAACACTTGTTTTCGGTTAAGGAATGTTACCAAGACTTGGTTGAATCGAGGGAACAAGATTTTCACCACTTAAGACCTATTTACAACCGTAAATTTATGGTCGTGAACTGGGTTTGCGACCGTGAACAGGGTTTACGGCCGTGAATTGTCCTTTGAAGGGTTTACGGCCTTTGAAGATCTGGAGGGTTTATAGCCGTAAACTTAAGAACATGGGTGCTTGATTTCGACGAAATATGTTCCAGTTGCTACCAAACGGCCCCAAATGACGATTTTTGGTTTTTTTCGGATGAAAGGAGGGGATTTAGGTGTTTACGGTCAAGAGAGTTAGAGAGAGAGAGAGAGAGAGAGAGGGTGTTTTCAGCCAAAAAGTTCAAATGAGGGTGGGGGTCTTGTATTTATAGACTGGGGGTATAGTCAGTGGTGGGGTCCACCTGGCACCGACCACAAATGGGTTTACGGCTGTACACAAGTTTATGACCGTAAACTCGTCCTGGCCGTGAACATGGTGTTTTCGAGAAAATTTTGAGTTTTCGCGTGATTTCCGGTTTTTCCGACACGTATAGAATACTAACTATAACACCGGTTGATTTTCTAACCCAAGAAGTTTGACGGAAAATAAATAAAATTCAAATTTTATTAACTGGGATTGATTAAAAATGACAGAAAAGTTTCAGGTTATCACATAATCAAATAGATTCTTCACTATGTGAAGTTGAAAATTAAGTATGTGACTAAATGTTTTGAAGTTATTAAGAATCTTGTTGTCTTGTAGCATCATGTTAGGAATAATAAGAGAAACAAGGTTCTTCAGGAAGAAACCCATGCATAGTTATATAGAAAAGAGTAAAGGAAATCCTTCACAATAACAAGAGTGATGTATCGATCCACGAGTACACTGAAAGGTTCACCAGTCTGCTAGGCTTATTTAATGATATACATTTCTTCGAGGAGGAAAATTTATATTATTATACAAAAATATTACCAGAAGAGTGCTTCCAAGTTTTAGGATAAGCCCCTTTTGATGCAATAAGAAATACCTTGTCCATATGGGACCCTAGAAGAAAGGAAATTGAATCCGAAGAGGAAAGTTAACAAGAGGGAGAGAGTGAACAACCTTAGGGAGAGCAATCTAAGGAAAATCTCATCGAAGCATACAAAGGATCATTAATAGTAGATGAACAATGTAGCATGTATCACATGTGTAACATCCTCTTTCTGATCGTCCGTGATTAGGGTTCATGGGCTGCAAACTGGGCATGAGGGAGTCTCGGGGTTGTGACGAGTTTCTAGGATCTTAGGGCATCTCATCACCTATCCGAGGGTATGAGGTTCGTGGGAATCAAGGTTATGTCGAGGAAGCGATGATATTTTGATGATTTGGCAAGGTAAGTCCTTTAGTTGAAATTGATGGCAGCGGAGTACGTTGGGCGTACATCTATGTACGCTTAGCGTACTCATGCGTGTGACATTTAATCTGAGCCACCTAGTACGCTGGGCGTACTAGGCACAAAAGAAAACCCTAATTAAGAGGAGTATCCCTATATAAAGAATGAGATGGCCTTATTCCTGGCCAGCATCCTCATTAAATAAACCCCCCCCAAACCCTAATCCTCGTTCTTGAGCTTGTGTGTGACGATTTTGAGCTTATAAGTGTTATTGTGGAATTTTTGGAGTGAAGAAGGAGCATGGAAGAGAATGGAGATGGAGTCCAGGCTTTGGATCTGAGCTTTTCTGTGGTCGGAGCATCATTTGGAGGTATAAGTCTCAAACTTTCCCATCCTTTTTGTTTTGTGCATGATATGGTCCATCTTAGGGCTTTTAGTCCCAAAGCATGAGGCTTTATGAGTTGTTGCACTCCATAGCTCAATATCTATCCTTTTAAGTGTTTCTAGAGGCGAGGATCCATAAAAATGAGGTCTTGAATGTGAGAATCAACCCATGCATGAGATTTGAGCATTTTGAGTTAAGAGAATAAGAGTTATTTGTTTGTGACCTTATTAGCCATGCAAAGGCTTAAAGCCACTAACTTTATGGTGTAAGAGATGATAGGGAGTCCAGATCTTAGAAATGAGTTAAGGTCTTAACGGGTTAAGACCAAGAGAATGGACTAAAGCAAAACTAGATGTACGCCCATCGTAAGTTCCAATACGCTCCACATACTAGGTTGGAGTCGTCGATCAGTTTTATGCATGCGTGAGTACATTGAGCATACCAAGAGAGCTATGCCCCGGGTAACTTCACTGTGGGCTTTTAGGATGGATCTTATCATGGGCTGTGAGGGTTGGTCCTGAATCTTTGGGCTTGTGAATTAGAGACTAACAACAGAGAAATATTATAATTTTGCCTTGGGCCCTTGTGTTGGGCTTGCCATTTAGTTTTTAGAGTCAGCCTCGGGTGAGCCCATTTATTATTAGGTCTTGGTGGGCCCTATGGGTTTTAGACTTTTAATGGGTTGGTTAGTGGCCTTCTTTTAGACCTAATGAATAAGAGTATGGACTTAGTTTCTAAATGGGTTAATTGTGGTTTTGGCTCGAAGTTAGAGGTCGGTGCGTAGCAGCAGCGTTATAGGGGTTGTTCATCATCCGAGGTGAGTCTTCTCGCTATACATTACCTAGAGTGGTACTTATGTGTGACAGGAGGGTCTTATGTGTTTACATTGAGTATTACATTATCCTTCTTTATCATGTATGTTATGCATTATATCTTTGTGATTTATGTTATGCGGAGCTTTACAGACCGGACCAGAGGGTCTAACGAACCATGGGACTGGAGGGTCCCACTGAGACACATTGACCGGAGGGTCTTACAGTGATATAGCCTCGAGTGGTTGATGAGTTGTGTGTGTGGTATTTTGGGGAACTCGCTAAGCTTCGTGCTTACCATGTTATGTGTTATTGGTTTCAGGTTTTCTCAGAATTACGGGAAGGCACCGACTCGATTGTACACACCAGAGAAGGAGTTATGATTTGAGAATTCTGGATTATTATTATTAAAAAAATATAGAGTTGTGTTTTGTAAATAAATTAAATGGAGTTTTCGTGAAATGTGATATGAGAATTAAGTGATTTTTAAAAGAAAATTTTGTTTGAAAATTTACGGTGTTACAAGTTGGTATCAGAGCCTTGGCTTGAGGGATTCGGATGCATCTTCGGGTATATCTGAACTCAAACTGAGGAATTGAGAAAGATTTTCAAAAGAAATGAATTTCTAAAACGAGCAAGAGTTTCTAAAAGGAAAAATGAGAAAGAGCAGTGTGTACAATCAGCTAGAGCCCGAACAGTGATTTCCTAAAATACCCTTACTTGTTTTTGTTGTGAGTTATTATTGAGATATTAGTGATGCATGCTAGAAGATATGCTATGTATTTCATATCTTAGGGCTAGAGGTTCCTGATTTGTGATGCCTTAGCCTAGGAATTTTGCTATCTGTGATGTGCTTTGAGTATGTGCGGAGTAAAAGTATCTAGCAGGAATCTTTTAGAGAGAGAGAGAGAGAGAGAGGGATTTGAGTAGAGGAGTAATCTAGGAGAGATACCTAGATGAATAGTGGAGGAGCCTACTGAGATATTAGTTAGATACCCGTGTGGGGTAGGGTTAGTGGAGTTTTGTGACACCTCTTGAGAGCGAGTAGAGAAAATAGAGTTGTAACCTAGAGTGGTTTTATGTGCTGGTGGAGGTTATTCGATGCCCGGATGTTGCTTGCTTCGTGCTTTGTGGAATTCTTGATGATGGGAGTCAGCTACTAAGTGAATATGACGATATTCAGGAGGTAGGTGGCTAGAATCATGAGAAATTCTTCAGCAGCTGATGACGGAGAAGTGTGAGAACCTAGGAAGAGCCTAGGAAAGTGACTGAGTCTGATAAGTACGCTAATAGAGGAGAGTATTCGTTGTATTGCGAACGTGTGTAGCGAGATTGGTGATCGGGTAAGTTGAGAAACTACTTAGGAAATCTGGGATGATCTGTGTGGAAAGTATGCGTAGATGTAGAAGGTAGTATGGACCCGTACTACTAAAAGCAGAAGACCTATACTCGAAATAGGGAGAATTCCCGAGGTTCTGAGTAGCAGATTGAGAAGAGAGATAACATGGTTCAAGTACCATGATTTGCGGCATAGTGAAAGGAGATAACATGGTTTGGCTACCATGATTCGTAGCCGACCGAGAAGTGATCACATGGTTCGAGTACCATGATTTGTGGTGGCTAGTGCTTCTGTTTTTACCAGTTATCCCATGGTGGTTGACTAGTCTGAGATCAGGAGATAGAGTGTGGGGCCAGAGGTCCATGTAGATCAAGTTTTAATGGAGTATACCTGAAAAAGGGAAATCGAGTTCGTTACTGAGGAATTTTATCAGTGAGATGTTATTAGGAGTCGTAAGGCTCAGGGATGAGTAGAGATGATGATTATTGTAGGATCGAGGTCTGATTCGGGCCATCGGCTGATGGATGAGATATTACCTTCTGTGGCAAGAGTTGCGTTGTTCTCATTTTCCGGGAGAAGCGAAGGAGATATCGAGTTTCCGATTTCATAGTTTGGAGGAAAAAGCCCTTGGGGTAACATTGGTGGTAGGGATGTCAAAAAGTCTTGCGGGGACCCCGATCCTGTGGGAGCCCCGTCCTGTATGGGGGCATTTGTTGAAAAAAATCGGGGACGGGGGTAGGGGCGGAGGCAAGGTTAACCCTCGTTTTAATTTCGAGGGTGGGGGCGGGGGTTGGTAGTCCCGTCCCGAAACCCCCGTGTGGGCCCCATTAATAAATTATATAAATTGACATATATTAATTATATAAATATAATAAATAATAAAATGATTTTTACGTACAAAAATACAACAAAAAACATGTTTTTAAGTTGTTTGTAACATGTAAAATTATGTTATAAATATTTATTTGTTACCCAAAAAATAGTTTCTTTTAGCCCAAATAAGGTAGCCCAAAATCAATCGGGGGCGGGGGCGGGGTTCAGAAGGGGAATTCGGGGGCGGGGACGGGGGTGGAAAGGATGGAGATTTCGGGGGCGTGGGCGGGGGAACAGGAAAATTTTGGGATCGGGGGCGTGGGATGCAATCCCCGTCCCGTTTGCCCCCGTTGACATCCCTAATTGGTGGTGACCTTTTCATCAGAATATGTGGGCAGTTTGTCTGTTGCGAGGTATTTTCGGTACCAAAGAGTCATTAGTGGAGGCTAAGATGGTAGAGACCCAGGAAGGTACCTATATGAGTGTAGCATGCCTTTTAGCAGCAGTTTCATGTGGTTAAAAGGAATACATAAGGGTGGTGGCCCTCGTTGTTATGTCGTGTATCGGTTGTGAGAATGAGGTTCTGTGCTTTGATGATGATTCCCGTATTAGGAGTCGAGTCGAGGAGTCAGAGACATGGTGTGTGATAGGGCATTATTTTCGGACTGAGGATCAGGATTTTCAGAACAGTTGAGGTGTCCGGCAGAATATCAGTATGAGATTCCAAGATGTCTAGAGGTAGGTGCGTTGGGAGGATTTTGAGGTTTTGTTTGAGTTTCGGGATATTTGGAGTTGCTTGGTTTCCATCGGGAAGATCATTGAGTGTTTACATGGTATGTTCCATGAGTCAAATGTGATGTACCTGGTGGAACAGTCTATGGAGTAAATTGTTGGTATAACCACTGGTGATGGTTCGAACCCTGAGTTGAGGAGAATTAGGTAGTCAATTGGGAAGATCAGTGATTCGTTCAAGAGCGGTTAAGGATCTGGTTATGGAGCTCTGCGGTACGTGACAAGACAACATGAGATTTTGTGATGGTGTATCGGGGTATCCGAGTATGATGCCCTAAAATTTTGAATTATTTTGAGATTTGAGTTGTAAGTGGAGTATCGAGTGACTATTATTCCAGTAGGAACCCATCAGTAACTTGTCCCCAGAGCGAGACTGTCTAAGGGAGTACCAGTATGGAGATAAGTACCTGGCTTACGAGAATTTGCATCAGGAGTGGTAGTTCATAAGCTGGGTGAGTGTAAGCACCTATCTATGTTGAATTGTGGAGCATGAGTTGGTGAACTCAGTGTGGTGATGTGTGATGATGAGTTTATGGGGTGATAAGAAAGTAAGTTGATACAGGTGGAAGTATTCGCTTGGGAGTGAGAGAGTGTTGTAAGACTACAAAGAGTCGTAGCATCTATGAGCCAGCGAAAGAGAGCGTTGTGATACTACGGGGAGCTGTAGTACTCACTGATTAGAGAAAGAGTGTTGTGATACTACGGGGAGCCGTAACATTCACTGGATAGTGGGAGTGGGTCGTGATACTGCGGGGAGCCGTGGTATTCATTAGTCAGTAAGAGAGTATCGCAAGACTACGGGAGAGACTGTAGCACTTGGTAGTCGATAAGAGTGAATACTGTTCTGCCAGGGGGGGTTGTAGTATTCACTAGCCAGAGTATGGCGCATAGGAGTTCTTAGGCTTGGGTAGCCTTACTGTTTGAGTCTTTAGGAGCCTGGTTGCTGAACCAGGGGCGAGACGGGGGTCTACGTGTTAGTTGGGAATTGATATATCCCAGGTTGAGTGGGGATTGTCGTAATCGAAAGGAATTAGGGAGAAGGTGTGTGCTTAAATTCACGAATTTTGGGTCATGAGTTGAGTACCAGATTGAAATTAAGTGGTTCCAAGTCTGTTGTTAAATCAAACTCTCAAGCTTGAGTATGGATTTGTTCGTGTAGGTTTCGGTTTTGTAGATGGGTTTCATTTTGAGGGATATTGATCTTCATCTGATTTCTTAGACCGGAGTGGGTCTGTTTCGTTGGCATTCTTTATCTTAAAGTTTTTATCTCAAAGAGTACTACAACTGCCCTTTTTACGACACTAGCAAAAAATCAACCGATCTCTTGATGTCATTTTGACGTAATTAACTTTAACTACATGATTGATTTTTACTTTTAACTAAATTCATAACTTCTCCAATCAGAGTCGGATTTTTACGAATTTTATATCTTTGAGATCATGTCCATGAGTACTATCTAAATGTCTAAACCGTTTTGAAAGATGTTAAAACTTTTTGGACGCTAATTTTTTAGTCTAACAGCCGATTTAACTCTAAATGTAACAACATATTTGATTATATTATGGTATAAATCAAACAATACAAGTGTAAGCTATTACATTTAATATTTTTCTATTTTTTCCTAACAGTGATCAATGATGGAAATTTTCCCACTTGTGACAATAACGTCTCATAAGCCTGTATTTTATGAGGTATCGTTCAATTGTGAAAGAATCTTCAGTAAGTGATAATTTTATGGTAAAAGTTTTACACTCAATACCTAAATATTCCACAATGAAGTAGCATTTGGCTTAGAAATGCACTTTTTGCGACAAATCAACAAAGTCCTCTATGTTGTATAAGATATAGATGATATCTTTATTATTATAGTAATATTATTTATCAGTGTTGTAAAAATCGGTCTAAGCAACCTCTTACTGTCTACGATTAATGATAGTTGGTCAAGTTAGGCGGATTCAATCTTTGGCAGCTGTAGGCGGTCCTAGGCGGTCTGGGCGGTCTAAGCCGGTTAAAAAGTCAGACACTCAAAATTTTCAACAAAAATCCCCACTTAATCAAATTTATGATATTGGGTGACTAAATTATGATGATTGATGATTAAAACTGTTAAAAAGATCCCTAATTAATTGAAAAATATTATATACAATAATTTAAATATTTAGACGATTGGATATGTCAAAGTTTTATGGTTATTATTTATTTTGTTAGGATATAAGTAATATTTATTTATTAAAAATTAATTTTACTACAATTAAGGGTCGTCATGTAAACACTGATTAATCCCCGCCTAAACCATTTTAGCCATTAACTTCAGTCGACCGCTCGACCACCGTTTAACGATTTTTACAACCTTGATATTTATTAAAAGGAATCATAAAAAAAATTCCAAAAATAACATATAAATTATTGTTATTGTGTTTTTAATAAAAAAAATTATATTTAGTTTGAGTTTTTTAATAGATAAATATAAGTGTTTTTCAAATAAATTTAATATATATATAAAAGAATTCAGAAAAAAACCCTTAAATTTTAATCTTATTAATAAAAAAAATTATTTATGTTTTATTATTATTAACAATTTAACCCTTTTTTCTGAAATTAACTGGATACGAACACTTATTTATATGAATCAATAGTTAAATTGCAAAACTAAATTCGGATAACTTTTTTATCACTACAAACCAAAATTAATTTTTTTTTTTTTTAAAATAATATACTCCTATTAGTTATGATGGGAACAATGAAAAAATCAAAAGACAATGATTCATTGATATCCAATGTGATTGCTTGACTTAGTTAGCAGTAGCATCAGGCTTGCAGTGGATTCTACTCCCTCCGTACCCAACACCCCCCAAAACCTCTAAATCCGGGACACTGCTCCTGTTACTACGTGTTAATCACTTATTGGCTCACTTTTGGCTTCATTTCATTTTACTTCCTCTGTTGACCTATGCATTGCACCATCTTGTCTGTTCCGGACTATCTCACTCCTTTTTCTTTCACAAATCTTATTTGTATTTTATAAAGCTCCTTTCTAAACATGAGGATATGTTATCCATATAATAACAATTCACCTTTTTATAGTAGACGTGGCAATATTTTTCTTATTAATAATTTGACAAAATTTCATAAATAGTCCCATATATATATATATATATATATATATATATATATATATATATATATATATATATATATATTATAAAAAGCTATAAGTTTTTTCAGGGCCGGCTTCGAGATTTCACATGCCCTGTGCTAAGAAGAAAAATGGATCGTTACGGAAAACATAAAAATAAATTAATTAATTAAAAATGAACATATGGAATTTTATAAAAAATTTAAAGATTAATTATGTAACTTCTGAAAACTGAATGTTAGATATATTGAAAAAAATTGTTGATTATGAAATATATAACGGAAAACAATGATCAAAACTGTAACTTGAATTTAAAATATGAAAATGTGGGCTAACCACCTACATTACTTATACCAATTGGGCTATTCAAACTTTATACAAAACCTTGAATAAATTCATATATATATATATATATATATATATATATATATATATATATATATATATATATATATATATATATATATATATATATTATTAAATATATAATTTAATTAAAACTAGGACCTTATTTTTTTCGATGCCTGTGTGGTTGTACCTCTGGCTCCCCTTTAAAATCGAGCCTAGGTTTTTTTATAAAATGGTTTTACTGGTTTCAAACATTTATTTGGTTGGTTTGTGATCCATATAAATTGATTTTTTTTTCTATCTTTTTTATTCTTTTTAAAGTTGATATTCAACAAAATTACAAATATTACAAATATGGTTTCTATATCCTTCCATATTTGTATGTTTTGTTTTTAACTTTTTTTTTTATGCAAATGGTCCTTATGGTTTCAATTTTTTACATAGTTCCAATGTAATAAAAATGATTTTTATATCTTAGTATTGTCTTTTATTTTTTTATTTAGTTACAGTTTATATATATATATATATATATATATATATATATATATATATATATATATATATATATATATATATATATATATATATATATATATATATACACACTAAAATTAAAAAATATCCCATCATACTCGATACATCTTAATATGAAGATCAAAAGAAATAAATTTTAAATTTCCAACATCATGTACTTGTAAAACCGAACTTGTTTATCAAAATATTTATATTGTATTTAACTTAAAAAGACTTTTACTGATTTGTCTAAAACACTGCATATAAAGGCCACATAGCAGGTCTAATTCCACGTTATTTGCAAAAAAAAAAAAAAAAAGTCGGTGATAAGTTGTTGTTTTCCGATATGTCATTCGATTAAGAGAGGCTCTTCTCTTGCCTACGATTATAGATTGTATCTTTTTTTGTTTATTGGCAGCTTTTAATATTCTAGAATTCATTGTAATCAATCACCTTTGCATGTATAAATGAGGTATCTTAAACAATTTGTTCAACAAATGATTATTTTTATGTTCATTCATATGTATAGTTTATTAGTTGATTTGGGTGGTTTGGTTAAGATGAAACATCATAATCAGTTTTCTTCTTCTTGATTTTTTTATGTTTAATGATTTGTTTATGCTCGTTCGTCTATATAGTTTATTGGGTATTGATTTGTGTGGTTTGGCTATGATGAAACATCATAATCAAATTTGTTCTTATTGATTTTGTTTGTGTTCATTCATGCTTATTGTTTATTGGTTGTTGATTTTCGTTTAATTGTTTATATGACACATCATAATTACGTTTGTTGTTCTTTGTGGAAGCAATATGTATACTCATCATCAAAATAAAGAACATTGATTTTGTTTTGATGAAGTGGGAGATATCTTTCTGATATATTTATGGTGCGTTGCCAATCAACTTTGTTCTTCTATGTTGAAGCAGTATGTGTAAATGAAGGCATCATAACTATACAAAAATGATATGGTTTTGATTGGGTAGGATGTAGCTATCTGAGACTATCTTAAGGAATGTTGAGTTGTTTCACAAATGACATCACCTAGGAGACCGCAACCGAATAGTGTGGTTGAGAGGCTCAATCGAACCTTGTTGGACATGGTTCATTCGATGATTAGTCGAGCTTCGTTCTTATCTCATTATGTGGGTATGCCTTAGAGACTGCCGCCCATATCCTTAATCTAGTCCCAACTAAGATGGTTACTAAAACACCTCACGAGATGTGGATAGGGAAGGTTCCCTCGTTAGCACATATAAAGGTTTATGGTCGCAAGGCTTTTGTAAGATGAGAGACTCATGACAAGTTCGAACATCGCAGTGAGCGTTGTATTTTCATTGGCTATCTACAAAAGCCCTTTGGATATCTCTTCTATAGACTGAGTGATAATGGTGTCTTCATTGTGAGGAGAGGGGTTTTCCACGAAAGAAAACTCATATGCCAAGAGGACAGTGGGAGGCAAATTGACCTTGAAAAGCTTCAAGAGTTAAGTGATGAAGAAACCTCAAACACTAGCACTCAACCTGAAGAGGAAACTCCTGTTGAACCAGTTGACAAGTTCTTACCTCTGAGACGTTCCAGTAGAGTTAGAATGACACCAGAGTTTTATGGTTTTCATATTACTACGGAAGGTGATACCTTTATAAGTGATAGTACAGTGGTAAATTTGGATGAGCCATCTAACTACAAGAAAGCCATTGCGGGCCCTGAGGCTGCTAAATGGAAAGAGGCAATGGACAGTGAGATTCAATCCATGTATGACATTCAAGTTTGGAACTTGGCTGAAAATGTACCAGGTCGTAAGACGGTCGAGTACAAATGGATCTTCAAGAAGAAGACGGACATGGATGGGAAAGTACACACATATAAGGCATGATTGGTTACGAAGGGCTTTACTCAAACTCCTGGAGTTGACTATGATGAGACCTTCTGACCAGTAGCGAAGATCAAATCCATAAGGGTTATGCTAGCCATAACTGCATTTCATGATTATAAAATATGACAAATGGATGTTAAAACCGCTTGCCTAAATGGAAAGTTCGCTGAAGATATTTACATGAGTCAGCCAGAGGGTTTAGCTGATACGAAGTACCCTAATAGAGTGTGTAAGCTTGAGAAATCCATTTATGGATTGAAATAATCATCTCGCAGATGGCATCTTTGTTTCGATGAGAAAGTCAAAGAGTTTAGATTTTCGAGAAGTGAGGATGAGTCTTGTGTGTATGTCAAGGCTAGTGAGAGTGTAGTTAGCTTTCTGGTGTTGTATGTAGATGACATACTGTTGGATTAGATGTCTAAGCCCTTAACTATTATTGGTATATACTTGACTCGAGAGTAGCATGGTCCATTTGGGTTGCATATCATCAAGACAATTTGTTAGGATGGAATCTTGATAGAAGGTTATATATGATTTACTAATATATTATAAGTACTAATATGTTAATATGAAATCATTTGGTTTTAATTGGTCTTGATCAATAATTAATTTAGAATTGATTTAGTAATCAAAATGAGACTAGTTAAATCTATGGGGGCTAATTATGTTTATTAGTTATATTCATGTGTGTTGGGCTTATGATCCATGTTGGACCAAGTTTAGGTATGGGTACATAAAGAGTTGGGCCACATGAACCATGGATCATAAGACACATGGGTATGGATTTGGGTTATATACATGACCCTAGAAATCGAACATATAAATACATACTTCATTGTCCAAAATTGACACATCTGTATTCTTGGAGTTCATGGTGGTTTTGGGTGCATGGAGATTCTCTCTCAAGTTCCTCCTTTTTCCATGGTGTGTTGTGATTCCACTTGAGGCTTCCACACTATTAGGGCTAAGGCCTTAAGGCTAGATACATCAAGACTTCAATCTCCACCATAAGGTATGTTATCCTAACTAGATTCTTGTGTGGTATATGACAATTGTATGCCAGTAATAGGTTTAATACCTTGGAAACACCATTGCATGTACAATTAGTGAAAACATAGATCCAATGTATTTAGGGTTGCATGAACACCTTAGGAGTGTTAGAATGCTCAAAACCCAACAGTGGTATCAGAGCCTAGGGTTGTTTTCAATTATACTTGTTGCAACTCATTTTTCAAAGCCAAGAATCTGCCCAGACATAAAACTCGACGAGTTCTGGCCAAAAACTCGACGAGTTCATGTGTTAAAGCATGAACTCAATGAGTTTGTCTCCCAAAATGCATATTTTAGAGTTTCTTGGTTGGAATTGGACTAGGAACATTACCATAAGATGTTTTTGAACCTATAAACCTGTTTTTGATGTGGTAATGATAGTTCTAGTTCAATTCAAAAGATAATTGTCAAAAGTTTCATGTTTTGTATTAGTTTAATGATTAGGCTAATTACATGAAATTTGTTTGATTTGAATTTTCTTGTTCATATGAGTTTAATCAAGATTGTGAATATTTCTAGACATGTTTGTGATAGTTGTTTTCAATCCAAATTAATCTAAAAGTTATTCATAATATGTGTTTTTGTAATTTGTCATGAAGTTATATGAAAAGTCTCATTAAAAAAAGTTATTAAAACCATAGGTTAAGAAACTTGAAGAGTCTTTTCTTCATAAATAGTATTATGAACTCCATAACTTGTCCTCAAGCTATGGATGTTCAAGAGTCTCTTCATTAAAAGTTTTAAAAAACTTATATTAAACTCATAAGTTATGAAAATCTAAGAGTTTTGAAAAGTTTCAAAACTTGCCCTTAAGTTTTGGAATTTGCAAAGTTACCTCCCCATGTATACTTTAATTCCAAATTAAACCCTAGAACTTTAATAGTTTAATATTCAACCCTTAAACTATTATAATATTAAAAGTTAATGATTATATATATATATATATATATATATATATATATATATATATATATATGTATATATATATATATGTTTGTGTGTGTGAGTGTATGTGTGTGTATAAGAGTAAAGTCAATCTTACCGTTAGTAGGCCTCATTCACGAAGCCAGTCTCTAAGGGGAGTATAAGGTTACTGCCTATAAAATGGCAGTTTAATGGTTGTCCACTCTCACACACTGCTTCCTTAACTGATGTAGGTTTGTTAGCCGAACGAGTAAGATAAGACTCTAATTCACCTTTCATTAAAAGTATAATGATAAACCCTAAGTAAGTAAACACTTATAAATTCTCAATCTTAGTTACTTAGGAAAATGTGAATTTGGTTCTAACCCATGAAATTACACTTTGCACCCTTGTTAAGTCGTTAGTGCAGCGTGTGTGGTTAACTGGCACGCTAACATGGGACTGACAATGTGTGGCAAAGGGTGACTTAAGTTTTATCATAGACCGGTGGAGCGCGTGTGGTTAACTGACACATTGATTGGGTGATAAAATTAAGGGTACCAAGTAAATTTGCATGGTTATTCACACCTTGTTTATGATCCTCGTCACCCCAGTCACAAACTTGAGAGGGCACAATCAAGATTTAAACATGCCATTGAAAGTTCAATGAATCTCAAAAGATCTAGGAGTTTCAAATCCATTTAAAACTTAATAATTTTATTTGTTTTTCGTGGTGGAAATCGGTAAATCGTAATTTACATACCTTCAAATATTTTTTAGCTTGGATTACGGCATCCCTCTTCCAAGTTATAAAATAGTTTGTTGGGTCCTAGCATTAATATTTTATATTGGGTGTTATGTTAAGGACTTAAATCAATTGAAACTTGAATTTCTCCCTCATAGATGCCTAAGTTCACACTACTATGGTCTTCCTTATCCTTTTGGATAGAGCTTTCCTAAAGAAGAGGATATCCCAAATGGCAATCAAGGTGAAAGATCAATCCCTTTGTTGTGCATTAATAGGACTAGACATCATACTTCACTTCCTCCTCCACCTCCAATAATTCTCCCTGGCCCACAAGTTCAAAGTCACTTAATCCCTATTTGGCAAGAAAAGTCTATATGTTCTTACATCTTGGAGATTGAGTCACATATTGGCAAGCCAGGAGAGTTGGGTGTCAAAGTCTTAAGGAAGTTGACTGTTGACTGGGTTCTTTAATCACTTCCCAAGTCATATAGTGAGTTCTTTAAGGACTACTATGTGACAGACCATGACTTAACCCTTAATGATCTTACCTATTTCCTTGTTGTTTCTAAAATCATCAATGATTTGGAGTACTGGTAAAGCAAATCTGATTGGAAGAACTACTTTCGAAGCCTATTTGGACATTGACAATGGTGACATTGGAAGTCCAGAAAAACTTTCTCTTCCCAATGGAATGTGATCAGCCATGGTCAAGTCGTTTGACTCAATGGTAAAGAGAAAGGCTAAGTATGGACAATCAAGTGTACCATTTCCAAAGAGTCCATATGTTTGTTCTGCCAAAAGAAGGGGCATTGGTTGTGAAGCAGCCAAATATACCTGAAAGTTCATAAGGATGGTAAAAGTCAAAAAGTTTGACTTTGCTTCAGGTAAAGTCCATTATCTAACTCTATTAAGTTCGTATTTAATTTGGAGATTTCTGATACGTGATGTAATGTAATTGCATTTTGATGTTTTGGAGAATCAAAGGAAGCTTAAAAGAAGAGTATGCTGATTCTGATCGTGAAGAGACGGATTTCAATCGTATGGTTCGGTGATCATAATTTTGAGCTACTGCTTAAAGAGTTATGATAGATTGCTTAGGAATAGATAAGAAAATATTTTTCATATGTATTTTCATTGTAAGGATAAGTCTTTTCCGCAAGTTTTAAAATAAAAGAAAAGTTTTGATTTTATTTATTTTAAGTATCCTTACAATGGCATTTGTGAAAAAACTTCGTTAATATGATTTCGTTGATAGCAATATTGGAAAATGGATTTGATTCTTTCATTTGTGCTGGTGTTATAATTTACCAAATAAGGAAAGATTCTCATCACCCAAGTTTCAGTTGGATAGAAACTTGGAATCATGCAACTTGTATTGTATGATGAATGAGAATTTTCATCTTTTGTAAATTAAGACTAATTCATTGTTCATATGTACATTTGAGTCAAGTGAAGGACTAAAGGATCAGGTACATTAGGTTGTGTGCTGGTCAGGTCCACCACAAAGGCTAATAAGGTTATTCATTATGATTTACTAAAGTTTAGTAAATATGGTTATGCTTACAAGTTTAAGTGTAATTCTGAAACATTGGAAATGTTTCAATGATTGGCAGAATGAGTAAGAAGAATCAAATTAAGCAGAAAGATAAAAGTTTCTCCAATCTGAAGAGATGGGAGAGTACTTAAGTATCTTGTTTTATGATTATCTTAGTGATTATAAAACCGTATCACAATTGATCCTCTAAAGTCACCGTAGTGTATTTGTATGGCTAAGGAGAGGAATCATGAATTGTTGAAATGGTTAAATCAAAAGAAACATCATACTTCATTCCAAAAACAAGTCTTAGAGTTATAGTCTAAGATTGTAACTTGAGTGACAAAATTTAAAAAAAAAAGGTTTTATAACACTTATTAAATGTAGAGTAACATGTTTCTTACTCTTGTACATTTGAAATTGGTAAGTTGTGATGTTTTGGATAAAACAGAGACCAGCTAAGACCAATTGTGAGAAGTGTTTATCTTGATAAGAATCCACACTAACTCTTGAATATTTGTTTTGTCTAGGAATGGTTCTTGAAAAGAGAATCTTATATCTGAAGAGGACAGTGGGAGTCTTAAAGATCTTGGAAAAGTTTCAAGAACCAATCAAGAATAAAACCCATTGTTTAATCGCTAGCAAACAACTTTAGGTCTGTAACCCATTGTGTTGGAATATTTTTGTGCCCACTCTAGTTTAAGTTGACTATACTTTGAGTTCTATAAGTTCTCAATTGTTTGTATAACAACCTGGAAGCAATGGTAGGCCCTTGTGCTGTCGGCTAGCAAGAAAATGAGATTGGGCAAGTTCAGTTCATATGAGTTTGGATTTGTCACTAACCTTGTCTTGAGATTATGGTTATGACAAATTCACATGGATAGGAACACATACACCAGAAAATCTAAGTTTCATAAGGTTTCTCTTTGATTCATGAAAATGATGGTGAGGAAACGCTTTCACTAGGTAGATTTTAAGTAGACAACAATTGTGATTTTTGCATTCTCATGTCGTTGGTGGTGCATGCGTGGTTAACCGGCACATTAACTAGTGAGAATGGAAAAAGTTCTAAACACATGTGAGATATCTAAGGAAAGGTGTATGATTTTGATAAAGTCTTATCAAAGCAATCTCGTATCAAAAATATGAACTTCGGTAAGAAAGTCAATAAAGTATTGATTTCTAGAAGTCCAGTTGATTTCTGGGAACATGTCAAAGCTAGTGGGAGAATAAGTGTTATGTTGGTATGATAATAATCATTATGCTAGTGGGAGCATGATTATTATGTTTAGTGTTGCAAGTTAGCAATGTTAGTTATAGAAAACAAAAGTTTCAATTCTCCTTGAAAAGTTGTTTTGCTATAATTAAGGGAGAGGATTTTATACTTCATTCCAATTCTACAAACTTAGATTGAGATTTTAATCAACTTTAGTCAAGGATATATATGAATGTTATGTTGGAATGGTTCAACATAAGGAAAGTCTATATATGTTGCGTTCTCATAATTCGATTATGATTACGACATCCCTCTTCATAGTTCGAATTGTGAGAACATGGCAAATAAAAAAATTTATAGCATGAATCGTGTCCAACATGCTTCGGGTATAGGATTGATTAAATCCATTTTAAATTTTCCAAATGATTAGGGAATTAAGTGGGAAAAAGGAATAGAACTAGATATGACTAAAATGATTAAGCAATTGATGAGGACAATATGAGGTTTACGAAAAGATTGGTTGCTCATAGACAATTGGAAGTATAGTGTAAACTTTGGAAAGGACCATATTGACATATTCTGAAAAGAGGAAACTCTTGTTCAGAAGTGATAGTTAAAATGGTAATATGGAATTGTTTTCATAGGTGGAAGTTATTCTTTGAATTTGTGTAAGATTAGAAAACTTAATGCAAATAAGGATGTTCAAAGGAATGTACTTAGAATATGAGACTTTGTTTCCACTGAATTGATCTCTATTGGAATACTTTGTAATGTCTGTTGCCAAGTCTTTGTGACTTTTGTGCATAGTCATTACAAGAGAATCATTGCATATAAGTTTGGAATCTAACAGATTACAGTAAATGACACGAGTTTAGTATTCTTACATTTACAAAAGGGGTTGGGATTGTGAAATGAGCATCATAGGAGTCGTGTTCAAATGATCTATTTCACAAAACAAAAGACCATAGGTAAACATAGCGTGCATGCTTGGAGCATGGCATGACTATTGTTTTAATTCAAGTATTACGTTGATAAATAGAAATATTATACAATGAATAATGAGTAATCGATATGATGCTTAGATAAAATGATTTTTATTTAGACTCAAAGTGTTGGGGCCATATAGGATTAGTATTATTCTTGTGTTTCAATTTGCATGTTTTGACTTCCCGAATAACTAGGTTATTAAAACCATCCACAGTCAATCATACACTGGAAGTAGGTATTGAGGCAAGACTGTCATGAATGGGTCTATAGTTTGTCTAGGTGGCTAGAGTTAGCTGCAGTGTTCATGAGTGCTCCTAAAATAAAACAAGTAAAACACAACAATAAAACACCCTTGCTTGCATTAGGAATAAGAACATAATGCCGAACCAAACAGGATAACGCTAGTATCCCGGTTAATTCATGACTGTTCCTAGTGGTATCAAGGAGTGGATGTAGCCTGATCAACTACATTTCCTCCAAGGTATAACTAACACATGTTCTGAAGAGATCGCGATAGCTAGAGAACCTAAAAACAAACCCCTTTATCACCAAAGAGAGGACGTCTGCATAGTCTATACAATAGTTGTAAGATCTTAGGAATAATGTTAGCATATTTACACACACTCTCGCAGACAACATGGTTGGTTTTCATCACCCCGAAGATCCTTACTTCCCTAACCAGGGAAATAACGGATGATTAGACGAGGAGCTTGAGGAAGAGCCCGAGGTAGAGCCTGAGGAAGACCCCGAAGAGGAATCTGACAGAGAACCTGAGGCAGGAGTTGAGGGCGAGCCTACCGAACCAGAAGAGGAACAGGAGGAGGAAGAAGATGAAGGAAACTTCAAGGAGGAACCCGATGGCAGTGAAGGGGGTGATTCGTACTCATAGTCCGAAGTCATCAACCCCCCTTACCCGATCAGGGTGCCTACTTACCGGGTGGGCCCCACTGGTCCTACACCTCCCTGGGGTATTGATCTCTGGAGATGGAGCAAACAGCAGGGACATCAACCCCCATACGACATGTCACACGAGTTCTTTGACCTGCGGGACGGAGGACCGGCAGATCGAGTGCTTCCAGTTATGGTGAAACGGTTACGGAACACTGGCGACCTTGCTCAGAGCACTGCTGACCAGATACGCCAGTTGTGGACTAGGGCTGAGCGCGCAGAACAGGAGACACGTGACGTTCTTCGAGAGTTCCACATGACGCAGGTGAGGTGGGAGTCTCCACTCCAGGACGCAGAACGACAGGTGGCTCGTCTTCAGGGAGCATCCACATCCTCGGCACCACCCCCGGACACGGCTCATCGCGGCTATAGATAGACTTATCTTACTAGGTCATTAGGAACTATGCTATGTACCCCGACTCTATGTTTAAGTGACTACACTACTCATAGAGCCATTATGCTGTCGAACTAGTATCACTCATGTATGCTCTCGCGAGCAAAATTTTTATGTATCAAATGCGGATAATATTAGTAAACTTTTACGTGTTTTGTTATGATATTACAAATTGCTATGCGTTGCGAATCTATGATTGTATGCTAAATGATAGAAGTACTTAAGTTCGTGCCATACACCTAGTCAGTAGGATCACAACCTCACGGAAACCACGTACACTCAACATCTTTCTGTTTCATGACAGAAAGATGCCTCACCGACCTACTTGCGGAAACCCTAGACCAACCCACCCGAAGTTGACTCAGCCGCATTCCAGGCAGCGGTATCTGCTGCGGTCACCGCAGCGATGGCACAAATTCATCAAGGGAACAATGGAGGAGTCAACGGGCAAGGGGCCGGGAGTTCAAACAACGGAATGAATCAAGGACCCACCAAAACATGTACCTACAAGGACCCACCAAAACATGTACCTTTAACGGCACTGGAGGGGTGATCACTCTGAAACGATGGATTGAAAAGGTGGAATAGGTATTCGAGGTATGCGACTGTCCTGAGGAAATGAAGGTGAAGTTTGCAGCATGCACTTTTGTTGATCAAGCACTCACTTGGTGGAACGGACACGTGGAAGCCATGGCACTCCCTGTAGCCAACTCCATGCTGTGGGCAGAAATGAAAGAAATGTTGATGGCTGAATACTGCCCACGATGTGAGATTCAGAAAATGGAGCAAGAGCTGTGGAACCTCACTGTGTGGAACGCGGATATCAATGCCTACATACCAAGATTTAGTGAACTATCTCTGTTATGACCGGGCATGATCACCTCGGAAGGAAAGAAGATCGAGCGATTCATCTGGGGACTAACCTCTCCGATCCAAGGAAACGTGATAGCTGCAAATCCCGAAACTTTCGACAGTGCTAAAAGATTGGCGAAGAAGCTGTATGACCACAGCAACAAGAAGGGTGAGAAGCCAGTGAAGACTGAGGCCAAGAAGGAAAGTGATGGCAAGAAAGGGAAGAACAACAAAAGGAAGGGGCGTCAAGGCTCCAAGACTTCAAGAAGCAGCAGACAGTGGCGGTTAATGCTGCCACCGCGCAAGTTCCAGCTACACCACATGCTCCAGCCTCAGCTGCTCCAAATACTCCTAGACCTTATTCCGATAATCTTCCCAAGTGCAACAAGTGTGGTTTCCATAATAATGGAGAAAGCAAGGAGTTGCAGTTCACCAGTTGCAATCGGAAGGGGCACACGGCAAGGTACTATAGGACTTACCCTCCTTAGAATCAACAACAGGGAAGCAACAACAACAACAACCGCAACAACAACAACATCAATGCTGGTGGCAACAACGCCGGACCTAGCCACACCTGTTATGTGTGCGGAAGGACTGGGCATTTTCGTCGCGATTGCCCTAACAACAACAATCCCGGAAATGGAGGAACGAGAAGGGTGCTGGCCATGGGTCAGGGGGAGGCAATTCAGGATCCCGCAGTTGTTACCGGTACGTGTCCCCTAAACCACACTTATGCATGCATCATATTTGATACCGGAGCGGAGCGAAGCTTTGTGAGCAATAAGTTTAAACACTATCTAGAACAACGACCCCAGAAGCTCAATGAAACCTTTACGGTGGAAATGGCCAATGGGAAAACCGAATCCACGGGGGAAATCTACATCGGATGTACCCTAACCCTGAACCAACACGTATTTCGAATAGACTTAATTCCAGTGTCCATTAGGAGTTTCGATGTGATTATTGGCATGGACTGGTTAAGCCTCTACCATGCTAAAATTATGTGTCACGAGAAGGTCGTTCGTCTTCGCCTTCCCGATCACAAAACCCTAGTTATTTACAGAGACAAACCTAGCACGAACCTTCGCCTCATCTCGTGCATCCAGACACAAATGCATCTACAAAAGAAAGATTTGACATTTCTGGCTCACATAGTGGATAAAACCAAGGAAGAGACTAACATTCAAGATATTCCAGTAGCACATGAATTTCCAGACGTATTTCCTGAAGATCTTCCGGGAGTACCCCCAGAGAGACAAGTTGAGTTCCGAATTGACCTCATCCCATGAGCAACCCCTCTGGCCAAATCGCCCTACCGGCTAGCTCCTGCTGAAATGCAGGAATTGTCCAGTCAACTCAGCGAACTCCTGGACAAGGGATTCGTCCGACCTAGTTACTCGCCATGGGGAGCTCCAGTCCTATTTGTCAAAAAGAAGGAAGGATCTTTCAGGATGTGCATCGATTACAAAGAGTTAAATAAACTCACTGTCAAAAATCGCTATCCACTCCCACGAATCGACGATCTATTTGACCAGCTCCAAGGAGCTAGTTACTTTTCTTAGATAGATCTACGGTCCAGATACCATCAACTCAAAGTCCGGGAAGAGGATATTCCTAAAACCGCTTTCCGAACACGTTACGGACATTATGAATTTGTCGTAATGCCCTTCGGTCTAACAAATGCCCCTACCGCAGTTATGGATCTGATGAACCAAATCTGTCGACCATTCCTCGACAACTTTGTTATCATCTTCATTGACGACATCCTAGTCTATTCCCGAAGCAAAGAAGAGCATGGCCAACATCTCCGACAAATCCTAGAAACTCTGCGTTCAGACAAACTATACGCAAAACTCTCCAAGTGTGAGTTCTGGCTCCGTAGCGTGAACTTCCTAGGGCATGTTGTTAGTCAGGAAGGAATTCATGTGGATCCTTCCAAGGTCAAAGCCGTCGAAGGATGGGCAGTCCCGACAACACCCACGGAAATTCGTCAATTCTTAGGTCTAGCAGGCTACTATAGGAGGTTCATTAAAAACTTCTCTAAGATCGCCAAGCCACTTACCTCACTTACACAAAAGGGCATACCATTAAAATGGATGGACAAACAAGAGGTTGCGTTCCGAACCCTGAAGCAAGCCCTCTGTAGTGCCCCAGTACTATCTCTACCGGAGGGAACGGAAGATTTCGTGGTCTACTGTGACGCATCGAATCAGGGATTAGGTTGCGTTCTCATGCAGCGTGGAAGAGTGATAGCCTACGCATCCCATCAACTAAAGACACACGAAGTGAATTATACAACCCATGATCTGGAATTAGGAGCCGTGGTCTTTGCTCTGAAGATTTGGAGGCATTAGCTTTATGGTACTAAGTGCACCGTCTTCACGGACCACAAAAGTCTCCAGCATATCTTGAATAAAAAAGAGCTAAATATGAGACAACGAATATGGGTTGAATTATTAAACGATTACGAGTGTGAAATCAAGTACCACCCGGCCAAGGCCAACGTGGTAGCTGACGCATTGAGCCGGAAGGAGTACTCTAATCGTCGTGCGAAAACTCTCTCAATAACCATCCAATCCTACCTAACCACTCAGATTGGGGTAGCCCAGTCAGAGGCCACGAAGACGGAAAACAGAGCAAGTGAAGCATTACGCGGAATGGAGAAGAATCTAGAGGTAAAAGAGGACGGAGTATACAATTTCATGAACCGTATTTGGGTCCCTAAACTCGGAGGATGTAGGGAGATATTCATGAAGGAAGCCCACAAGACGTGATACTTCATCCATCCCGGATCAGACAAGATGTATTTGGATATTAAACAACACTATTGGTGGCCTAACATGAAGGTGGAAATTGCCACCTATGTTGGTAAGTGCCTTACTTGTGCCAAGGTAAAGGTAGAGTACCAGAAGCCCTCAGGATTATTACAGCAACCAGTGATCCCTGAGTGGAAATGGGAAGGTATTTCTATGGATTTCGTAACCAAGCTACCTAAGACGCCAGATGGACTCGACACCATATGGGTAATAGTCGACCGACTGACGAAATCTTCCCATTTCCTGCCAATAAAAGAATCCTACAAGATGGAGAGACTGACACGTTTATACATTCAAGAAATCATGAGACTTCATGGAATACTAGTGTCTATTATCTGAGATAGAGATAGTAGATTCACTTCACGTTTTTGGCAATCACTTCAGAAAGCACTCGAAACCCATATCGACATGAGAATTGCTTACCACCGACAAACGGATGGTCAAAGTGAATGAACCATCCAAACGCTCGAAGACATGCTTCGAGCATGTGTGATAGACTTTGGGAAGTCTTGGGATACCCACTTACCTTTAGTCGAATTCTCAAATAACAACAGTTACCATTCGAGCATCAAGGTCGCTCCTTTCGAAGCACTATACGGGCGTAAGTGTAGATCACCGTTATGTTAGGCTGAGGTGGGCGACACCCAGCTAGCAAAAGCACTCACATCGGACAAGGCGCTAACGGGACCAGAGATCATTCGTGAAACCAGGGAAAAGATCATTCAAATCAGAGCTTGATTACAAGCATCGTGTGACCGACAAAAGAGCTACGCTGAGAAACGGCAAAAGCCCTTAGAATTTCAGGTCGAGGTGTAACACCCCAAAATTACCGGTTAAAAATTTTCATTTTTAATTTAGGTTAAAACGTAAAACATCATTACAAAACATTCATGATAATAATCCATGTCTGAAAACCGGTGACATCATAATAAGAATTCAGAGTACATCCCAGAAAATCCATAGTGCGGAAAAACAAAAGCGTATGTGTGATATGCTGCTACCACGTCAGCTCTTTTCCCTTAGCTGAAGAGGTACCTGAAACCAAAACTGAAAACCGTAAGCACGAAGCTTAGTGAGCTCCCCCATAATACCTCATACCATGCAAGCATATAACATACAACATTCAACTAGGAGTTACAGGCCTCGCCCACACTCATGAAGATACGGGCCCTGCCCACAGTTCGCTAGCCGGAAGATACGGGCCTCGCCCACACACTAATACCTGGGAGATATGGGCCTAGTCCACACTCCACTCTCGGATAGATACGGGCGTTGCCCACACTCAACCACTAACCCATAACATACACGTATCACACAGACAACAAGTATAGACAACTCTATCATATTGACACATATATCATAATCAACTAACCCTAGAGATACGGGCTCAACCCACACTCTAGTGCTAACATCTCGTCTACACGGGTCAGCCTTGGTGCCGTAGACCCGTTCCTACTGGAAGGAAAACTCACCACAGAGTAGCTGCTGCTCTGTGTGGGAATAATCTGTCTGCTGCTGCTACTGCTCCGGAAATACTCCGGCTGTAATTCCCACCAAACACTTAGTCAAAAACTGCTAACTGTCCTTTGGATAAAATGACCATTTTACCCCTGATCATGCCCTAAGTCAAAGTCAAAGTCAACTTCCAGTTGACCCGACTCGCCGAGTTGGCTCGTCAACTCGTCGAGTCCATGTCCAAACGACTGGCCTGGATTCTGTTTCTACTCGTCGAGTTAGGCGTTGACTCGACGAGTTCTCCATCCAAACTGATGTTCAAGTCCTTCATCCTACTCGCCGAGTTGTATGAACAACTCGGCAAGTTCATCTTCATCCGATGAACACTTATACTGCGACTCGCCGAGTTGTATGAGCAACTCGCCGAGTCTGATCTTGATCTAAGGAAATTGCCTTGAACTCGTCGAGTATGGGCATCCACTCGCCGAGTTCTATTATGGGTGAGTTTTGGCTTCCAACTCACCGAGTCCACCCTGGACTCACCACACAACTCGACACAGCTAAAAGGGGACAATCTCGGAGACTTGCGACTAGACTCACCGAGTCAGATGTGCGACTCACCGAGTCTGCTTCATGCAAGAGCCATATACGTGATTTTGCTCGAACCTAGTCCATGCCATTCATAGATCTGGGTTCCTAGGGCATGAATAACACGTAAAGTTTCCAACTTTACGTGTAGATTTTCATCTATGAGGGTTTTAGGGTTCAAAATGCACCAAAAGAGTAGATCTAAGGTTTTCATGCAACATGGGTCCATAAAGGCATTAGATCTGAGCTCCTGGAGCTCAACCATGTCTAGATCTAGAGGTTACTCAGCTTATTATGAACCCCCACACATACACAAGCTTGGAAATGGTTCAAGAAAGACTTTAATGGAGCTATAAGGGACTATAAGCATGAAAGTAAAGGGAAAACTGAGTCATACCTTAAGGAACACACTGAGAAAGCTCAAATATGCTTGACCTCCTCTTCTTCTTCTTGATCTACTCTTTTTCCCACTCCAAAACTTCAAGAGAGCACCCAAATGCTTCAAACTCACAAGGAAACAACTCTTGAACAAGGTATAGAGCTCTGAGGGTGAATGGGGGTGAGATTGGGGCAGAATGAGAGTTTAAATAGGGTGCAAACCCTTGAAACTTAGGGTTTCATCTAACACCGGTGACTCGCCGAGTCCTGGATATGGACTCGCCGAGTCTCCAACTTATAACGTGTCCTGGCTCTACTCGGCGAGTCGGACCTATGACTCGCCGAGTCCAAGGCTAAAAATGGAAAACACTCAAATAAGATCTACATACCAGGAACCAGGTGCTACAAATCTCCCCTACTTATTTTAGACTTCATCCTCGATTGCTCGATCCTGAAACAGCTCAGGGTAATGCTCCATCATCTCTTCCACCGGCTCCCAAGTCCACTTCGAACCCTTAAGGTGCTGCCATTGCACCTTCACTAGTTCCACCCTCTTGTTCGTCAAATCCTTCGACTTCCTATCGAGGATTGCGACTGGGCGCTCAATGTAATTCAGGCTGTCATCAACCTGAATATCCTCCAACGGCACCACTACTGAATCATCCACTAAGCACTTCCGCAGCTGAGAGACATGGAAAGTGTTGTGGATCTGCTGAGCTCGACTGGCAGATCCAGCCTATACGCCACCTTGCCCACCCGGGCTACAACCCTGAATGGTCCAATAAATCTCGGGCCCAACTTGCCACGCCTCCTGAATCAAATGACGCCTTTCCAAGGCGACACCTTCAGGAGAACCATATCCCCGACTTGGAATTCCAAGTCGGATCGACGCTTGTCGGCGTAACTTTTCTGCCGACTCTGAGCAGTCTGAAGCTTGCTCCGAACCTGCTGGATCCTCTCTGTCATCTTGAGCACCACCTCGGTGCTTCCCATGACCCTGTGGCCAACCTCACCCCAGCATATCGGGGTCCTACACCTCCGTCCATACAACATCTCGAATGGGGGTCGGTTAATATTCATGTGGTAGCTGTTATTGTATGAGAACTAGGCTAAGGGAAGATAGGTATCCCAGCTACCATCGAAATCTAACACACATGCCCGCAACATATCCTCCAAGGTCTGGATGGTCCGCTCGCTCTGACCATCCGTCTGCAGGTGAAAGGCGGTGCTAAAATGAAAATGAGTGCCCAACCCATCATGAAATCTCTTCCAAAACATGGAAATAAAACGCACGTCTCGGTCTGATATCACTAACACTGGCACCCCGTGTCGCGCTACTATCTCCCTGATGTAGATATCGGCCAACTTTTCGGCCGAGATGCTCTCCTGGATCGGAATAAAATGGGCGCTCTTGGTCAATCGGTCCACGATGACCCAAATCGAATCTACTCCACGCGCAGTCCTGGGAAGCTTTGTGATAAAATCCATCGTGATGTCTTCCCATTTCCACAACGGGATGTCCAACGGCTGCATCTTCCCATGCGGTGTCTGATGTTCGGCCTTGACCTTCCTGCAGGTCAAGCACCGCTCGACGTACCATGCCACATCCCGCTTCATGCAGGGCCACCAATAGTCTGGACGAAGATCCCTATACATCTTCGTCACCTCGGGATGAATAGAGAATCGGGATTTGTGCGCCTCCTCCATCAAGATCTGGCGCACACCCCCGTGATACGGCACCTACACCCTACGGTGTAGTGTCGATAGTCCTCAGCTATCATAATCGAAGGAGGAAACCTGACCCACCACACGCTCGGTCTTCCGATGTTCCTCCTCGATAGCCTCCTGTTGAGCCTCCCGAATCTGCTCCAATAGGGGAGTCACTACGGTCATCCTCATGCAAATATCCCTGATCGGTGCCGCCTTGCAGCTAAGCGCATCGGCCACCACGTTGGCCTTTCCCGGGTGGTAAAGGATCTCACAATCATAATCCTTCACCACGTCCAACCACCGACGGTTTCTCATGTTCAGATTCGACTGATCCATGAGGTACCTCAAACTCTTGTGGTCCGTGTAAATGGTACACTGAACCCCGTAGAGGTAATGTCGCCAAATCTTGAGGGCGAAAACCACCGCCCCCAACTCCAAATCATGCGTCGGGTAGTTCGCCTCGTGAGGCTTGAGCTGCCTCGAAGCGTAGGCAATGACATGCCCCCTTTGCATCAGTACCGTGCCCAACCTTGAAATAGATGCGTCACAATAAACCAAAAAATCCTCTACGCCCTCTGGCAGGGCTAAGATCGGCGCCTCGCACAATCTCTGTCTCACTGTCTCAAACGCAGCCTACTGCTCGAGTCCCCACCGAAAGACCACGACTTTCTTCGTCAACCGTGTCAGGGGTACGACTATCTTGGAGAAATCCTGAATGAACCTCCGATAATAGCCTGCCAAACCTAGGAAACTCCGAATCTCAGATGGAGACTTCGGAACCTCCCATCTCATCACGACCTCGACCTTGGTCGGATCGACCAGAATCCCGTTCTGGTTGACAAGGTGTCCGAGAAATTGTACCTCGCGCAACCAAAACTCACACTTGGAGAACTTGGCATACAAGCTCTCCCTCCTCAGGTCTCCAATACCTCTCTCAGATGCTCCTCATGCTCTTCCTGCGTCTTGGAATAAACCAAGATGTCATCGCTAAAGACTATCACAGACCGATCCAGCATCGGTCTGCATACGCGGTTCATGAGGTCCATGAACGTGGCAGGAGCATTGGTGAGCCCAAACGGCATCACCACGAACTCATAATGGCCATAGCGCATCCGAAACGCGGTCTTCTACGTATCCTCCTCCCTGGCCCTCATCTGATGTTAACCCGAACGCAAATCAATCTTGGAGAACCAAGATGCTCCCTGAAGCTAGTCGAAGAGATCATCAATCCTCGGGAGTGGTTAACGGTTCTTCACCGTTACCTTGTTCAACTCCCGATAATCTATACACATCCGGTGCGACCCGTCCTTCTTCTTCACAAATAGAATCGGGGCTCCCCAGGGTGAACTGCTCGGTCTAATGAATCCCTTTCTAGCAGCTCCTGCAGCTGCATAGACAACTCCTGCATCTCAAGAGGAGCCAGCCGATATGGTGCCTTGGCTATCGGAGCCACACCAGGAACGAGGTCAATCCTAAACTCCACCTGTCGCTCTGGAGGTATCCCAGGAAGCTCCTCTGGGAAAACATCTGCGAAATCTCGCACCACCGGAACCTCGCTCACGGTCGCATTACCTGCCTCCTGGGTATCCATCACATACGCGACATATCCTGCGCATCCCTACTGAAGGTAGTGTCTAGCCCTCGCTGTTGAACATACTGCGGGTCCACGTTGTGGCCTCTCTCCATGAATCACTAACTCTCCCCCACCTGGGGTCCTGACTCGCACTAGCTGCTGCGCGCAATCTATCACCGCCCCATTAGGGCTCAACTAGTCCATGCCTATGATCACCTTGTTCCCACGCAACGGAATGGGAACCAAATCTACCAAGTAGCTCTCCTCGAACAAACACAATATGCAGTCTCGAAATACCATCGATGCTCGCACCGATCGATCATCAACAATCTCTACCTCTAAAGGGCAATCTAACTTGCCCGATGACTCAGGAAACTTCTTGCTAAGCGCAAGTGAAACAAATGATCGGGATGCACCCGAGTCGAACAACACCTGAACTGGGATACCGTTCACATGGAACGATCCTAACACATATACATATACCGAGCACATATCAATATCATATCATCATATAAATAAACGACAGGGAAATAATCATACCCGTCACCACATTGGGTGCGGCGTGTGCCTCCTCGGTAGTCAGCTGAAATGCCTGGCTCCTCACCAATGGAGCCTCTGCCTTGCCCTGCCGGCCATCCGTGATCCACAGGGTCGCTGGAGCTGGCGCCTTTACTGACGCTGCAACTGTCAACTGAGGGCAATTGGCTTTCTTGTGGCCCCTCTGGTTGCAGTGGAAACACAGCAACTCAGATGTCTGTATAGCCGAAACAGGAGTAGTACAATCCCTGCTAAAGTGCCCTGTCTTGCCGTAGTTGTAGCAGCCTGTCGATCCCATCCAACATGCTCCCTCATGTGTCCTGCCGCATTTCCCGCAGCGGCCCGGTCCCCCTTGGCCTTTCGGCCTCCCATCTGATCCCTTGGTCTTCTTCCCTGAAGCCCCAATCGCCTGCCCTGCCTCTGCTTTCCTTTTCTGGATGTGCTCTAAATCGATCTCCCTTTCCCTAGCCCTGGCAATCATGGAGTCCAGGGTAGGGCAAGCTGAAAAGCTAACATACTCCCGGATGTCAGCCCGTAGCATGTCATGATAACGGGTCCTCCTCATATCCTCATCACCTGCATACTGGGGTACCAACAAAGCCCTCTCCCGAAACTTAGCGGTGATCTCCACCACAGTCTCCGTCGTCTGCCTCATATCCAAGAACTCCCTGGCCAGCTGCTAAAGCTTGACGGCTGGCGCGAACTCCGCCTTGAACCTCGTCGCAAAGTCCGACCAGGTCATAGCCTTGACAGCCGAGGTTCCCAATGAGTCCCCCCCAGACTCCCACCAATCCCTAGCTCGATCTCGTAAACACCCCGCTGCGAACCTCACCTTCGACCCCTCAGGGCAGAAACTAATCATCTGTGCAGACTCAATGTCGGCAATCCATCGTCTAGCAGCTATGGGGTCTTTCGCCCCGTGAAAATCCGATGCGCCACTTCCCCTGAAGTCCTTGAAGGACAGTGTGCGAGATCCTGATTGGCTAGATGCCATATCACTCTTGAATGCCCAAAGGCGATCTTCCATCAACTCAATTATCCCTTCCTTGATCGACCCGAAGATAATGGGGGTCGACTCAAGGATACCCCTGGTGATCTCTGATGCGATGAACTCGCGTCGCCCCTCATCCACTGGCTCGGAACCTGATCCCGAACCTGACCCCTCTCCTGAACCGCCATCTATCGGCCTCGATCGTAGTACCACCATTCTGCAATACATAAGTAACAATCGTTAGTGATACTGATACTTCTTGAGGGATCACAACTACCACAAGTTCCCTGGTCTTATCTTGGCATTCCTTGGTTCGAGTACGGATCCTCTGCTTTCAGTAGTACGGGCCCATACTACCTTCCACATCTATCCGTACCTTTTTCAAGGACTGCCTCGACTCCACCAAGTCCCTTTCACTACCACTGAGCACTGCTATACTCATCTTAGGCTTGCCCTAGGGAAATCTCTGATTCTTCCCTATCCAGTCCTCAACTGTTGTAGGCCTCCTTGTAATGCCAATTATCCACTACCCGAATACCATCACCTGTGATGAGGCTCAGATAATCCTTCGAGTACCCGAATCGTCCCTACAACGGTTGGACTCAAACAAGAGCTATGCAGTAGGATCAAATCCGGCACTCTAAGATTATTCAACCCTGATCACATGTGATGTGACGTATTCGTCTAATGGCTAACTCCCATTATTCAGAGTCCCACATAGCACGAAGCAAGCAGCATTCAGACAAGGGTAACAATCTCAATCAACTCTATCTGCTTACAGGAACTGTACTGGCATACAATGCTAAGCTCATACCATCAGGTATAACCCTATCAGGCTATCCTACTTGCTGTCTTCTCAATACTAGCATGCAATTTCATACAGCTGAGACACATAAAGCAGGCACATAAGGCATCACTCCTAGATCTTTAGTCCTATTCTAGCATGTTGTTCTACAAAAGCTGATAAACATAACATAAACTTCTATGGGTATTTTGGGGAATACTTACTTGAGCTCGGCCGGTCGCGCACATCACACACTCCGTTCTTTCTCAAACTCTTTTCTTAATTTCTAGAAAACATTTTCTTTTAGAAAATCTTTTAATCCCTCGATTTGAGTTCAGACACCCTCGAAGGTGTGTCCGAATCCTTCAAACCAGGGCTCTGATACAAACTTGTAACACCCTAAAATTATCGGTTAAAAATTTTCATTTTTAATTTAGGTTAAAACCTAAAACATCATTACAAAACATTCATGATAATAATCCATGTCTGAAAACCAGTGACATCATAATAAGAATTCAGAGTGCATCCCAGAAAATCCATAGTGCGGAAAAACAAAAGCGTATGTGTGATATGTTGCTACCGTGCCGACTCTTTTCCCTTAGCTGAAGAGGTACCTGAAACCAAAACTGAAAACCGTAAGCACGAAGCTTAGTGAGCTCCCCCATAATACCTCACACTATGCAAGCATATAACATACAACATTCAACTAGGAGTTACGGGCCTCGCCCACACTCATGAAGATACGGGCCCTGCCCAAACATCGCTAGCCGGAAGATACGGGCCTCGCCCACACACTAATACCTGGGAGATACGGTCCTAGCCTAAACTCCACTCTCAGAGAGATACGGGCCTTGCCCACACTCAACCGCTAACCCATAACATACAGGTTTCACACAGACAACAAGTATAGACAACTCTATCATACTGACACATATATCATAATCAACTAACCCCAGAGATACGGGCTCGACCCACACTCTAGTGCTAACATCTCGTCTACACGGGTCGGCCTTGGTGTCGTAGACCCGTTCCTACTGGAAGGAAAACTCACCTCAAAGTAGCTGCTGATCTGTGTGGGAATAGTCTGTCTGCTGCTACTGCTGCTCCGGAAATACTCCGACTGTAATTCCCACCAAACACTTAGTCAAAAACTGCTAACTGTCCTTTGGGTAAAATGACCATTTTACCCCTGATCATGCCCTAAGTCAAATTCAAAGTCAACTTCCATTTGACCTAACTCACCGAGTTGGCTCGCCAACTCGTCGAGTCCATGTCCAAACGACTGACCTGGATTCTATTTCTACTCGTCGAGTTAGGCGTTGACTCGACGAGTTCTCCATCCAAACTGATGTTCAAGTCCTTCATCCTACTCGCCGAGTTGTATGAACAACTCGCAGAGTCTGATCTTGATATAAGGAGATTGCCTTGAACTCGCCGAGTCTGGGCATCGACTCGTCGAGTTCTATTATGGGTGAATTTTGGCTTCCAACTCACCGAGTCCACCCTGGACTCACCACACAACTCGACACAGCTAAAAGGGGACAATCTCGGAGACTTGCGACCAGACTCGCCGAGTCAGATGAGCGACTCGCCGAGTCTGCTTCATGTAAGAGCCATATACGCGATTTCGCTCGAACCTAGTCCATGCCATTAATAGATCTGGGTTCCTAGGGCATGAATAACACGTAAAGTTTCCAACTTTACGTGTAGATTTTCATCTATGAGGGTTTTAGGGTTCAAAATGCACCAAAAGAGTAGATCTAAGGTTTTCATGCAACATGGGTCCATAAAGGCAGTAGATCTGAGCTCCTGGAGCTCAACCATGCTTAGATCTTGAGGTTACTCAGCTTATTACGAACCCCCACACATACACAAGCATCGAAATGGTTCAAGAAAGACTTTAATGGAGCTATAAGGGACTATAAGCATGAAAGCAAGGGAAAATCGAGTCATACCTTAGGGAACACATTGAGAAAGCTTAAAGATGCTTGACCTCCTCTTTTTCTTCTTGATCTACTCTTTTTCCCACTCCAAAACTTCAAGAGAGCACCCAAATGCTTCAAACTCACAAGGAAATAACTCTTGAACAAGGTATAGAGCTCTGAGGGTGAATGGGGGCGAGATTGGGGCAGAATGAGAGTTTAAATAGTGTGCAAACCCTTGAAACTTAGGGTTTCATCCAACAGCGGTGACTCGTCGAGTACAGGATATGGACTCGCCGAGTCTCCAACTTATAACGTGTCCCGGGTCCCGGCTCTACTCGGCGAGTCGGACCTATGACTCGCCGAGTCCAAGGCTAAAAATGGAAAACACTCAAATAAGATCTACATACCAGGAACCAGGTGCTACACGAGGATCGAGTATTGTTAAAAGTCTCACCTTGGAAAGGAGTCATTCGTTTCGGGAAACGGGGAAAACTGAACCCACGATACATTGGACCTTTCGAAATCGTCGCTCGAATAGGTCCAGTGGCGTATAAACTGCAACTACCCGCAGAGCTAAACAGTGTACACCCCGTGCTCCATGTCTCTAATCTAAAGAAGTGTATGTCGGATGAAACACTCATTATTCCCCTTGACGAGATTGAAATCAACGAGAATCTCCTATTCGTTGAAGAACCGGTCGAAATTTTGGATAGGGAGGTGAAGCGTACTAAGCAAAGTCACATCCCGATCGTGAAAGTACGATGGAACACGAAGCGTGGGCCAGAATTCACGTGGGAACGTGAAGATCAAATGAAGCAAAAGTACCCTCACCTATTCTAGCATTCTCAAATCTAGCTTTCAAAAGAATTTCGTGATGAAATTCCCTCTAACGAGGGGATGATGTCACAATCAGGAATTTTTGTGCCTTGTAACTACAATAATTAAGTCAAATTATGAATCCAAAAACATAAGAGCATATATGATGTTTACTCTATGACAACAAAATTTCAATCAAATACACCATACAAGCATTACAAATAGTCAATAAGCAATTGGAAACCCTAGAAGTTCTTGTTTAGGTCCATTTTGGACTAGGACTTCCTTATTGGGCTCAATGGACCAATAAGCTTCCAATTTGACATTTTGGGCTTAGAACTCTTAAATGGGCTCTAATTGGACCCACTTCCATTTATTTCAACATTTTGGGCCATATTGGGCCTAAAATGAAATAAATTAATTATATGAACCATTTTGGGCCATATTTAACCTAATGTAGCCCTAATAGGTCATAAGAATCATATTTATGGTTATTTGGACCAAACATCACTTAACATAACCATGAAAAAGGATTAAGCATACAAGGCCCAAATTCCTTCCTCTTCCTCTCTAATTCTCGGCCCAAGCCCATGTAAAAAGGGAGAGTTGACTTTGCTTGCCACCTCATTATTGTATGAAGGATATCTAAGCTTTTGCACTTCAAACATCCATGCAATCTAATCTCCCCATGCAAGCACTTCCTTTTCTCCCTCTCTCTCTTGCTCTCGGCCGAGTTCAAGCGCACACACACACACACACACCTTTCACTCACTTTTCTCTCAAGAAAACTCTACCATACCTCCTCCATATTTTCGAGATTTAAGGACTTTGCAAGGAGGATTCTTCACAAAAATCATCATCTAGGTAAGTTGATGCTTGAATCCACACTCTAGACTCCTTGTTCTATACAAAAATCTCTTCTTAGCTCATATGAAATCATGATCTTGCATCTTAGAATCACCTCAAATTCGAGATCTTCATCAAGGTGTTACTAGGACCGAAAATCACCTCACTTTCTTCCTTTTCTTCTTCAAATCAAAACCACAACTCAAGGTGAGCTTCATACCCCCTATTTTTCGGTTTTTATAAGTTTTGGGGGGGGGGGGGGGAATACAAGCAAATGTGTAGATCTATGAGTATATGTATGCTTTGTGTGATTTCTATGCTTATATATATATATATATATATATGTTCTTATGTGATTGTTGTGTTGGTTCTAGTCAAAAAAAGCTTAAAAACCAAGATCTACAAGGTGTTGAATGAAATAAGTATAACATATGTTATTTCAAACAAATCAATTCTATAAAAATAACCAAGTTGGTTAATATGAACATCTTTGGGCTTAAAACCCATTTTTGGGCTTAAAATGCTAAAAATATAAAACTAAAGGGCCCAAAACGACAAAATACAAATTCTGAGGGATTAGATGAGTCAAAACAGTTTCAAAAATGTATTTTCTGAAAATTTACTCTTTTGAAGGATTAAAATGTGAATTTTTAAACATAATGGGCCAAAAATGAACTTTTCGGCCCAATAAAGCCCGAATTGCGAGATTTTGAATTTAGAGGGGCTGAAACTGCACTTTTCTGTAAAACAGTGGACTACTAGTGTACCAAGTCCATTTCAAGGGTTAAAAATACTTTTCAAATTTAAAAGGGACCAAAGATGCAAAAATTTTCCATTTTGGGTCAAAATTGTAAAACTTGCGAAAATAGAGGTTTCAACCAAGAAAACTTCATTTTGAGGGACTAAAACTGTTTTTCAAGTAAATTTGAGTTGAAAAATACCTTTTCAAGAAGTTTTGATACTAAAGTGTCAAGAAAAATGGTTTAAGGACTAAAATGGGAATTCTTTTATATAAAGGGTTTAAAGTGTAAATTTATCCAAGAAGGGGCCGCAAAAAGAAAATTTCTAATGTTTTAAACAATAAATCCTTTATGATAAAATACTAGTACCATGACTACCGGCAAAATATAATACACCGTCAACACCAAAATCGTTACCAAACGAATTGATTCGGTCTCGAATCAATAACGAATCAAAAATCAATACACGACGATACTTCAATACACACGCGGAAATTACGGGAAGTCAATACACACGTGGGAATTCACCAGACGTTGATACACCATCTTTGGTCCCGAAAGTTTCAAATCGTGCTTGTGGGGCCTAGCTAGCCCAATGACATGATCTTTAGGCCCGAAGGAAACGCGCTTACATGTTATTGGGTCGTATACGACCTAATACCGTGTAAAAGGACTTTCAATAGCTTTTGTGCTGTTAGGCCCCAAGGGTCCTTTGGCACAAATAGTAAAGTCGAAAAGTCAAATGCGAGTCGAGCCAAGGGCTTTTCGCATTCACGATAGCCTTAAACGACTCATGGAATTAACGGGGGCTTCGCACCCTCTTTTCTTCCTAGGTGGTGGGGCTATGGGAAGTCAGGGTGGTTGGATTAGGTGAGTAGTACAGACGATACCTAAGGGTTCATTTGTATAGTTGTAAGCTAGTCATTTTCATTAATGTGTGATTATAACAACTCACCACCCATACTTAATCCAATGTCACCTGGAATCATCGAATACACACGTCGCAACGGTATAACAAAATATAAAACTCGTAATTAAAAGTATTAGGAAAACATCGGGTTTTCCTAGGGATTTCAACACTTACACCTACGAGATGCATACTAAGTCTAACAATTTTTCACATTTATAGAAACAAACAAGCATACTTACGGATCTTCACACTTTTTCATAAAATATCGGATTTTCTGGTGGTTTTTCAAAATAATACAAAACATTATGTTTCAAACATTACTTATGAACTCACCAACATTTCATATGTTGACGTTTTTCAAAATACTTGTATTCTCAGGTAACAGGTAAATCGAAGGGAAAAATGTACTCAGTGATGTCTTGTTGTTTGATTAACTAGTATCGAACAATCTACTTTTTGGGAATGTAATGTTTTGAAACAATGTACTAAATGTAAACACTACAAGTTGTACTATTTCAATGCATGGTGATGAATGATGTTATGTTTCATGTATATTCACTGTGATGGTATTCAATTGAGTCACAACAGCCCTCGGATGTTTTCGCCGTCTGGTTCGGGGGTGTGACATCTCACATATAAATACATACTTTATTGCCCAAAATTGACACATGTGTATTTTTGGAGTTCATGGTGGTTTTGGGTGCATGGAGATTCTCTCTCAAGTTCCTCCTTTGTCCATGGTGTGTTGTGATTCCACTTGAGGCTTCCACACTATTGGGGCTAAGGCCTTAAGGCTAGATACATCAAGACTTTAATCTCCACCATAAGGTATGTTATCCTAACTAGATTATTGTATGGTATATGACAATTGTATGCTAGTCATAGGTTTAATACCTTGGAAACACCTTTGCATGTATAATTAGTGAAAACATAGATCCAATGTATTTAGGGTTGCATGAACACCTTAGGAGTGTTAGAATGCTCAAAACCCAACACATACCTCTCATAGGAAATAACATCCCAACCTTGTAGGAGGTTAAGTCCTGGCTTGGAAAGTGTTTCGCTATGAAGGACCTCAGAGAAGGTACTTACATTCTAGGGGTAAGGATATTGAGAAATTAGAGTAAAAGACTAATAGGACTTAGTTAAAGTACTTACTTATACAAGGTGTTGAAACTTTTCAGCATAGAGAATTCCTAGAAAGGTGAATTGCCCATTATGAGCAATACCAAACTGAGTAAGACTCAGAGTCCGAGTACCAATGCCGAGATAGCAGAGATGAGCCGAGTACGATATGCTTTCGCAGTTGGCTCGATCATGTATGCTATGACATGTACTCGCCCTGATGTGGCTTTTGTGTTGAGCATGGTCATCAGATATCAGGGGAATCCTGGTAGAGCTCATTGGACTGTGGTAAAGAACATTCTTAAGTACCTGTGGAGGACTATGGACTGGGTCCTTACCCTTCGTGTGAGTGATGAATTGAGAGTGATAGGGTATAGTGATGCCATCTTTCATACCGACAAAGATAATTTACACTCTCAGTCAGTTTGGGTATTTACTCTAAATGGAGAAGCAGTAACTTGGAAAAGTTCTAAATAGGAGATTGTAGCTAATTTAACGTGCGAATCAGAGTACATAGCAGGAAGCGAAGCGTTGAAGGAGGCGATATTTCTAAAGAACTTCATTGGAGACCTTGGAGTTGTACCATCTGTAAAGGAGCCTATGGAGATTTTCTGTGATATCGAGAGTGTGGTCGCCATAATCAGGGAACCAAGGGATCATGGAAGATCCAGGCACATCGACAGAAAATATCACTTCATAAGACATCGAGTAGAAGGAAGCCTCGTAGTAAAGAGGGTATCTGTCACACCCTGAAAATCAAAGGCGGAAACATTTACGGGGTGGACTTCCACGTTGTGTATCAAATCCAATGTACATAGTAATCACAGTAAACAACGATTACATTACATATATATATGAAAGTTTACATTTTATTCAAAAGTAAAGTTATACAAGATATACATATGCATCATATTAACAAAAGTTGAGGCGAGTCTTCCACTCACTCCGTCTTCACCAAAAAGAGATCACCGAGTACCTGTCTAACTTGGACCTGAGAATACAAGCGGTTTAAAAATCAGCATAAAGCTGGTGAGTTCATAAGCGGTTTTGTTTTATGAAAATATATCATTTTCCTTTAGTTTCCGAAAAGGTTTGGTTATCCAAGAAAATCCCATATTTTCTTATGTAAAGTTAGTTTTGTTATCATTGTTACCAATTCGATTATGTGATGTATTTTACCCCAGGAAAATCCCATATTTTCCTAAATGTAAGATTGATTAATACAGAGCATAGTTTAATACACAAAACTATATATTAGAAATCATGGGATCACTATCCCGAACAAGATATAAGATAGTTCGATACATATGGAGATACAGATTTAAGACCATGGGACTACCATCCCGGACTAGACACAAGATAATTTGATATATATGAAAATATAGATTTGGAGCCATAGGATTTCTATCCCGGACAAGATATAGATTTAAACCATGGAATTATCATCCCGTACTTAATATAGTTTGAAATCATGGGATTACTATCTTGTATAAGATATAGTTAAAAATCATGGAGCAAACATCCCGTACAAGTTATAGATACATAACCATGGGATCACTATCCCGTATAAGATATAAAATATATACATACTGAAAAACCATTGGAATAACATCCCGTACTATATACAAGTTTAATAGACTGAAAAACCATGGGGCATACTATCCCGGAATAGATACAAAATAGTTTGATAATACCATGGGATCACTATCCCGAACCAGATATAAGATTTATAAACCCAAGCTGTAAATAAATTTATATTAATACATGTTGTGAGTCGGGTAACCATGCTAATACGACAATGAGACCTCCTTGACGTTTGTCAGACGTCGAAACGATATCCAGAAATTGGTCACCCCAGGCGTGCCCGCCTAACTGTAGCTAGCAGTTAAGGTGTGGGATTGTCAGTCCCGAATAGATCTATTCACAAATTCCACGCTCTCCCTCCAGGAGACTCTGGTTACATTTCCGGGGAGGATTTACTGATCATCCATAAAGGGTAGTGACTATCTCACAAACTAGTACTAAACTATTCACAGGGTTCTCATACGATATCGACATACAGGAGATTATGAAACATAATACAGCGAATATAGATACATACAATGAAATTATCTGACAATACATTCAAATGATACGGAGATAAACTGAATCAGACATAGTTTATCTAATAACTTTATATAGATATCAGTACATGATAAAACGAACAGTAAAGAACCCCAAATTATTCCCATAATAATTTGATTAGTTTGGTTATTGCCTTAACTAAAATCCATTTAGTTGTAATTGATAAATCATTCCTTATGCTCAGCATAATACATAAGGAGTAAAAGAGTTTATAAGTTTGTCAGATATTGTTTGAAACATATCAATATTATAATTTGAAAACAGTTATAGTTTGCGTGTATTCCCCCCCTGAAAACATTGAAAACAGTGAAAAGGGCGTAGGGGTATGAACTCACCGGATGAGAAATGTGACGATTTGGATGCTAAGAGTTGGTCCGGGGCTTGAAAACACATGAGGTTCCTAAGTATAATGTAAAGATACACATTTGTATCTAATTAGGACTTAGATTTATTATTTGATAGGGACAATTGTTTCTAGTCACGAAAACACCCCGATACAAGTGTTTGGAGGGACCCAGGTGACATTTAGGGACACATATAGTTAGGATAATGAATTGGGACTTCAAAGGAACACCACTTATGGAGTTTACGGCCACAAGACCCATTCCCCATGAGTTTACGGCTGTAAACTCATGGTGAGGTCAATTATGGGCAAAAATGACTTCAAACACTTAGGGGAATTTTTCTAGGTTTGGTTCAAAGTCTTGGAATGGATTTTTAACATCAAAATGACACATTTATGGGAGTTTATGGCCTAGCATAGGCTCCTGGCCGTAAACTCCTTAATACTCATGAAAATGGTGTTAAAACAAATCACATGTGATTGCTAAAATTGTTTCAAGACCTTACATGCATTTGTATGGAGTTTTGAAGGGGTTTTTGGAGTTTACGGCGAATGAGACCCCTCTCATGGCCGTAAACTCTCTTAGAGAGTGATTTCATGTGTTTTAATGCCAAAAACTTGTTTGTAAGGACTTCTAAAATTCATTCCAAGGCTTTAGGGTTGGTTTAAGGACATTTTGGCATGTCTTTATGAGTTTACGGCCAAAGGCTATATGCTTAGGCCGTAAACTCCTATATGTAATGTTTTTGATGTGTTTAAGGTCTCCATACCATTTTTAGATGATTCTAGGATTTACCACAAGGTCATTGGTTGAGTTTCAAGGCATTTGGACATGTTTAAAGGCACTAAATCCTCCTTTTAGAGGAGTTTACGGCCCAAGCACATGCCTTGGCCGTAAACTCTTGTTTCTCCCCCAAAAATCATGTTTAAAGTGTCCAAATGCTAAAACCAATATTCTACAAGTCATATCTAAGCCTTGTTTGTGATTTGGAAGGGTTTAAGGTCATGAAAACCCCATTTACATGAGTTTACGGCCCAAGCTTATGCCTTGGCCGTAAACTCCTTCAAATGATTCAAAATCAATGTTTTAAATGTTATAAGTCCTTTCCATGAAGTCATTAAGCCATATCTAAAGTCCAAAATTGCTTAGGAGGGGTTTTAGGGCTCAAAAACCCATGTTATATGAGTTTACGGCCCATGAAGGCTCCATGGTTGTAAACTCATGAATGTGGTCTTAATCCATGCTTTGAACTCGAATTTGAAGGCTAAGAAGGTTACAATACAAGCTAGGGAAAGTACCTTAGAGATTTGAGGCCTTAAATTTGAGTTTTGGACCCTTAAACTTGGATTTAGGAGAGAGGTTAGAGAGAGAGTAGAGAGAGGAAGAAAAAGCTTCAAATGAGTGCTTAAACACGTTTATATAGGTCCTAAAACTTGGACATGGTGGAATTCTACCCGATACCGGCCTTAAACGAAGCTTTAGGTCGCACCCGATTAAGTTTCCGTCACCCGGCGGGGACGTTTCTAAAACTTAGGAAATAATTATTTTTGGGCTAATTACGTGAGTTCTTGAGTGGTTTAGACACTCATTAAATTATAATAAGCATCTAAGTTTAAATAATTTAACCCAAAGTGAAAACGGAACAAATTTGATAACGGCGAATTTTTCGGGTAAAACGGGTTTTGGCGATGAACAACTTCGGGTTGTTACAGTATCGTCATAGGAGAACCCAGCAGATCCCCTTACGAAGGGACATAGTAGGGTTAAGCACTTGCAGCATGCTAGGAGTATTGTCTGCATGGCAATATTAGTTTTAGTGATTAGATAGCTATTTAGAAACTTGTAATAGATAAAATGTAATTGTCATTTGATGATTAAATAAAAGGAGTTTTATTTATGAGTAAAGTTACTATCTTGTGTCAATTGTTTACTATTGTTTCATTTTGCATGTTTTGACTTCTATAATAATAAGATTATTCGAACCATCCACAGTCGATCATACTTTGGAAGTAGGTATTGAGATAAGACTGTCCTGAATTGGCTTGTAGATTGTCTAAAGTGTTTAGACATAACAAAAGTTTGCTGCAACATTCATGAGTGCTTCTGAAATAAGATTTGAGTATTGGATTAAACCCATGCTCACATGAGTCACTTCATGGAATTTATCACGAGTGATTGTGAGACAATAATAACGTATAATCTTCAAACCAAGATATATGAGTTGTTGATTACAAGTTGGTTGTGCATTGATATTACAAAAACACATCAGTAACTTGGTGTTATGAAACGTGATGTTGCGTATAATTTAACAAGTATTTAGTACAAGCATATAAGTCGAATTTTATTTGTTCCTTTCATCCTAAGAGGATTAAAAGCGATATATTGGACCCCTCAATGATTTTGTCTTGACTCATGTGTCGTGCCCGGTCAAAACTCAATTGATGTGTTCAATTGAGTTCTATGTCAAACAAATTAGAAATTGAGAGACAAACTGTTGGAAAATAAGTACGACTATGCTCCATGTATTTGTCCGCATGATATTTTGAAGAACAGAGGATCATATGATCCCTTATCTAAAGGATGCGTCAGAATTCGACAGCGGCATTTGAGAGCTACGATTGCTAATCGGATTTTGAAGTTGCATTGGCAGTTATGGTTATTAGACTTATCCAAGTGAGAGACTATTGGATTAGGTGTCTAAGTCCATAACTATAATTGGTATGTAGTGGACCCGATAGTAGCATGGTCCATTTTGGGTTGCAGTCAACAGAACAATTTGATAGGATGGATATTTGAGAAAAATAGGTTATTTATGATTTATTAATATATTATAAGTATAATATATTAATTGAGAAATCATATTATTTAGTTAATATTGATCAAGAATTAATTAGGAATTAATTTAGTGATCAAAAGAGACTGATTAAATTAACGGGGACTGATTATGTAAATCAGTGATACATATGGTTTGGGCTAATGATCTAGGATTGATTTGTGATAGAATAAGCTTATGAGATAGCCCATGAAGTGTTAGTCCAAAATGTTTGTTGGATCATAAGCCTAAGTTTAAGATTTAGGGTTTAAAGGTGACTCTTGGAATTCTACATTATATATGTAACCTCTAAACCCCTAATATCGGCACCAAAAGTATTCTAAGAGGATATAAATGATTTTTGGTGCTCCAATCTCTCGCTCATTGTCATCCAATTGTTGGTGTTGTTTTGTGAAACATTTGAGGCATCACACTTGAGGTGTTAAGCTCTTGAAAGGCCAACTTCTACAAGCTACACACAAGAGGTAATCATCTAACTAGTTTTTATGATTCAAATATCAAATTTGTATGCTAGTTAGGCTTCATGCTTTGCAAAAACAATATTGCATGTATAACTAGAGAAAACTTAGATCCAAAGCATTAAGGTTGTATGTGCACCATAAGGATATTATGGTGCTCAAAACCCATCAGTACACCGGTACACAAAAATTTCTAAAAATCATAACTTCCTCATAAGAAGTCAGATTTGGACGTTCTCTATATGCACACTCTCGGTTGTACGATTTCTACAACTTTTTTTAGATTTCTTAGGCTAAAATCAACCAATCTAAGATTCACTTTTTATGATATGTAGAGTCGTATCGGTTTAATCGCGAAACTTCGATGAAGCGTAACTTCTTCATACGAACTCAGATTTTGGCATTCTATAGATCTACGTAAATCATATTGAAGTTTCCTACATGTTTATGACGATTAATTTGGCTAAAAAGGTAATATATCTCTACTTCGAATATTATAAATGGGGGTTTATATTGAATTCTATTGGAATGCGAAAATGAGATGTTACACATCCTTATCCAATGCTAGCAACACCTTACACTTCATCACTTTAACAACCCCTCTTCAAAATTATGCTTCCAAGTCAACACGTATTGTTATCAGTAAGAGATATCAAAAGACTAATATACCATTGTATGGGTCAACTCACCATTCTAAGCTTATAATGCTTCTTAAGTATCATAACATGATTTATAGAAGCTAAATGAAACCAAAGGATTGACACAAAGTCAAGATACCAACATAAAGTCCAAATTCAAACAGATAACCTAACATAGACCATGTCAGATAAGACTTTAGTGACACCCCCATATCATGACTTACATGCAATGTGTCATGCATGACATACCCATGTCATTTATGTCTTAGATGACATAGCCCGTGCATTCATGATGCACACCTATTTTGTGTAGAATTTTCTAAAAAAGCTAAACACAAGACACTTTGCACTAGTGACCTCAGATCTGAATGAAATGACCAAATGAGTTTAAAATACATGTTATAACACTTCAGTTGACAAAAGAAAAGATCAGTATATGGTTTATATCCGTGGAATAAACACCAAACATCAAAATGTCACTCAAGCTTCACCTATAAGCTTAATGAGCACATAGAGCTCAATTTAAACCAAAATTATTATGTATGAATGATAGATTGAAGACAGATTAAGTAATACCAATATAGAAGCTTAAAACATATGAAAATCATGAACTCGTGTAAGGTTAGAACTAAATCCTTGATAAACATTGAGCGTTCATCTTCACGTGAGCTCCAAAGAATATTAACTTCACTAAAAGCTCAATAAACATCATAACAAGCATGGATTACAAACAAGACCTCAAAGATGATGATTAAAACTCATAAGAACATACTAAAAACTTCCTTACACATCATGATTCATTGAATTTAGATCTAGAACCCCTAGGTTAAGAAAACCCCAAATTATGACCAACAATCAATTAAACCCAAATGAGAGTAGGATTTGCAATTCTACAAATAAATAATGGATTGAATACTTTATATGGGAAAAAACACCATGAATCCTCAATTTAAACCATGAAATTTGGATTCTTTCATTGATGGTTAAGAAAGCCCATCAAACAATTCCAAACATCTAAAACTCACAACTATTAGCTAATTGGAGCTTGGAGATGGATCTAGGAATGGAATTACAACATAAAACTTATATGAACATCACAAATGGAACATGAAATTTGAATTTGCACAAACTAACAAACCCTAACATAATTTTGAAGGAGAAAGGAATAAGAAGCTACCTCTAGATGCAAGAACTTGAAAGGATTTGAGCAAGGCATCAAACATTAACTTTAAGCATCTAAACACCACAGATTTAGTGATTTTGTTCACGGAGGAATATGGGCTTGAATATGCGATGGAGAAAAAACGGGGAAGAGAGAAGGCTTAAATACTAATAGCTTTGGACGATTTGGCAACATAGGACCATATATGTGTTATTTTAGGTTCTTAAGTTAAACACATATTCAACCCCATATATGTGTTACGAGGAAGGACCTAAAATAAAACATATATGGTCCTTCCCCGTAAAAAGTTATTTGAACTTAGTCCTAGTTGTTTAATTTGTCAATTCTCAAGTCAAACACAAGTTTCCCCCTACTTGCCACAAATGACCTTTCTCTACAAAAATATTCGTTTGACACTAAAATTCTATTATATTCTAAAGATCCACTAGTAACATGATCTATTATTTTTTTTATTAGTTTCTTACAATTTCAATTATTTAATTAATTTACTTTCATTTTATTACTTATTCTATTTATTAATATTTTTTTATCAAAAAGCCCAAAACTTCTAGCCCTTAATTACAAGAAAATACCGATTGTAATCAACACATGTAGTTTTCTCAAACGGTTTCAGAAACTCAATTCCAATGTTCTCATCCCGAGGTCTCCTAGTTTCGTGACACTCAAAATGTCTAGTGACAAAGATAGTAGACGATATCGGTATGAAAAAATGTGTCTCATATGAGAAACTGAAGAACAAAAATCTCTATCGTAGAAGCGATGTATAGAGGTCCCAAATATGCAGTTTTTTCTCAATATGCATGATGATTTTACTGGGGGTGTTTGTACACGCCTGCACGGTGATTGAAAGAAAACAACAAATTACAACAAAATATGGTTTGAAGTTTTAGAATTTTATTTTAGGAATTTTTAATTTTCACGTCTTTTTTAATTATCGTAACTTCTTTTTAATTTTAATAGTTTACTTTTAATTAAAAAATATTATGTTTTATTTTATTTTTAGTTTTCTGGTTTTAAATTAATAATAAAAGTTTAGTTTTAAAAAATAAAAAATAAAAATTGAGTGGGTTGGAAGGATGATAAATATTGGTTTTCATGTGTTCTATGATTGGAAAAATGGAAAATAGATTAAAGAAAAAAAATTGATGGGTCAATAATGTTACTTGACTTGAGATGGGTAAATACCCTCCACCCTTATTAGTAGTATTTTAAACGAATCGAAGGTTCAATGAACTGTTCGTGAATCATTCGGCGGAAATTTGATTTATATTTGTTTAGTTAACAAACACACAAACAATAACTAACATATCTCATTCATTTAATTAAACAATGAATACAAACAATATTATTGTGCGTTCGTGATATAAAGCTGGAATATAATAACTAAGGATTAGAATTTATGATATTTGTTAAGAGAATAAATATCTACAAATCGTTTTAATTGTATTATGAATAGAACAGTGGAATCAGGAAGTACAAGATGCATGTGTCATAGTTGATAGGGAGGGGAGAGTAGGGATGGATTTAATTCAATTTATGGTATTCATGGGATTGGATGGACAGACAGGAAACAAAAGACAATTGAATTGTTGATCTGATAGTAGCACTCAATACTGTTCATCCAAGTACACCCACCTCAATCTCTTTCACTTTCTTTTATCACTCCAAGACAAAAGTAAATACAGACAAAACCATAAATACATGTTGAATCACTAGTCAAAATATATTTAAGTTAAAACGGGTGTTTCTTTACTTCGGTTAAATTGTTTTTCTTTTTCTTTTGTGCAAATTTGCACTTTCTTTTAACTAATAAACAAAGAATAAAAATTGGTGGGAAAATGAATGATTTATATAAACGGTCAAAGATAAATTTGAGCTAAAACATGTGTGTTACGTAATGTGAAAGTGTTTTTTTGTTAACTAATTAGGTTTTGCATCTCGACCATGCTACGAGAATGAATGTATTGCTAAGTTAGTATGGCGTAAATATTTAGAGAGGATTAAATTACTATAATATCTGAGTAGAAAATATATAAATTACTTGTAAAAAAACAAACAAACAAATAAAATAGTTATTTTGAATATTTATAACCTTATGGGGTAAAACAGAATGAAGTAAATTTCAAACTTTATAAGATAAAAACGAAATAAATTTAACTCAAAATCGATATATGTAAAGTTTACTAGTAGGGAAATCTATAGAAAAATTTTAATATTTTAGGAAAATTTTTAATAAACTCCTAAATTTTAGTTTTTGAATAGAAAAGTTCCAATTTTTTAACTTTTTGAATAGAAAAACCAAGAAATAGGTTAATTTATTTATTTTAATCATTTTTGACAAGTTCAGGTTATAGGACCAAATCATTAATTTTTTCAAAATAAACAACATTCCTATAGATTTCGTTAAAACTTATATATAATGTATAAACGTATTTTTTACATATTTATATATATTTTTACATACTTTTATATATTTTTAAGTATTTTACACATTTTTATATATTTTTATGTGTTATTTTATATATATATATATATATATATATATATATATATATATATATATATATATATATATATATATATATATATAAGTTTCTATAAGTATATGTCTACCTTGTTTATGTACTTTAAATTTATAAACGTATTTATATGCACTTTTAAGTATTTTATATATTATTTATTTATTTTTATGTGTTATTTTTTATGTATTATGTATATATGTATTTTTTAAGTTTTTTATATAAATATTAATATATTTTTATGTATTTTAAATGTATAAACATATTTTTTACATTTTAATATGTATTTTTAAGTATTTTAGATATTTTTATGTATTTTGATGTATTTTTTATGTATTGCGTATTTATATGTATTTATGTATTTTTTTTTAAAGTTTTTTATATAGATATTTATATATTTTAAATGTATAACTGTATTTTTCTAGGTATTTATGTATTTTTTACTTAAAGTCATATTCACCATTTCATCCAATTCGTACAACTTATTCGAGTATGTCTAGATGGTTTTCCTACATACCCACATATTTGAAACTTTTCCCATTAACTTATCTTGAATTAAACATCGAATGGAAAAAGCTTAAAGCCTATGGGTATGTAGTAAAATCATCTAGACATATTTGAAGAAGTTGTGCGAATTATATGCAATAGTGAAAACAACTTGAAGTAAAAAAAATACATAAATACGTAAAAATAATACAATTAAACATTTAAAATACATAACATCTATATATAAAAAAACTAAAAAATACATAAAATGTAAAAATACATATAAATACATAATACATAAAAAAACACATAAAAACACACAAAAAATATGTAAAATACTTAAAAAATACACATAAATATATAAAACAATATGTTTATACATTTAAAATACATAAATATACATAAACATCTATATAAAAAACTTTAAAAAATACATAAATATGTAATACATAAAAAACACATAAAAATGCATAAAAATATGTAAAATACTTAAAAATAGATATAAGTACATAAAAATACTTTTGTACATTTAAAATACATAAACATCTATATAAAAAAGTTAAAAATACATAAATACGTAAAAATACATAAAAATACATACAAATACATAATACATAAAAAATATGTAAAATGGTTAGATATGTAAAAAAATTGTTTATACATTATATACAAATTTTGACGAAATCTGCAAAAAAAAAACTCATTATTTTCAAAAAAATAACAATTTGGTCTCATAACCTGTTGAACAGTTCAAAATTTACTAAAGTTAATAATTTAGCCGGTTAATTGGGTTTTTCTATTCAAAAAGTGAAAAATTCAGAATTTTTCATTCAAAAAATAAAACTTAAAACTTTATTAAAAAATTACCCAAAATATTAGAATTTTTCTAAAGATTTCTCTTTATTAATATGAATAGAAAAACTAAAACATTTTTGGCTTTTTAATATGTTTTAATTACATAAACATATTTCGACAATAAATATGTTTTATGAATAAGACAAATTGAATCACTTCACTACCGTATAAAAAAATATTTTTTTTCTAAAAAATTACAATCTATGGGCTACGTGGAGCCACCCGATACGTAGAATGGGCTCTATAGAGCCACATATCATCATTTTATTGACTAGCATTTTTTTCCATCAATTTTATTTTGTTTTGTTTTTGTCTTTTAAAATATAATTATTTATAAAATGAGTATAGTCATGCAAATTAAAAATAATATATTTTTCATTTATTGTTTTTATAACAAACAAAAAACATTTTGTTTAATAATAAATTTTGATTCATAACATTAGAGAAGAGGTTAGTTTGTCGATTCTTATTTTTTATCAAAAAAAATAATACTATAATGCATTCTAACAATTGTGTGGTTACACCACGAAACACAGAAATAAATAAAAAAAAATTCATATACCTATCATTCACACCCATAAACCCATCCTCATACATCTACCCAAACATATGTAAGAATGAACAAAAACCAAATAACAATAAAAAAATCCAAAAAAAAAAAAAAAAAAAAACAAAACCAAAAAGTTGATATTGAACAAATAAATTGTATGGTTTCTTTATTTTGTAATAATCGAGTATTAGAGTGGCGTGGTTTTGCGTTCTATACCGCAATTACGAAATGGCACCACACCATTCTTAAGAACTGCGAAACAAAAATCACACTGTATAATCTTTTAAATATTTAAATAATATATAACCAACTTAATGTTTATAAAATACATCTCTTTTTATGGTTTTTCAATTACGTTTCACTGAAAGGAAGACAGAAAGTGAGATTTCATTTTCAACCATAGCTCTAACAAATTTAGTTTCAAGATCTATGAAATGTGTATTTGGCCATAAAAAAATATTAAAATTGTATGTTTTACTAATAGTTTCCAACTCTTTCTATAATTTTAACCATATACTACAAAGTTATTTTACATTGGTGTTCGACTTATTATATGCCCAAAGAAGTTAGATTATAGTAGATCGATTTTGCGGTTTTAAAACCGTCCCAATGCAAAAAAAAAAAACCCACCGTACCTACTGCAGTTTAAAAAACTAAACCAAACCATATATACAAACCGAATCACATCACTACAAACAGCAGTAAGCACATAAGTTGCATTGTGCGGTTTAAACATAATAAAAATCAATCAACATGGTTTTTGGTGCGATTATAGCGAAAATCATATCCCTTTCTCCTTATCGTACCACCGCATCATACCCTAGATGCATGTTCTGAAAACAACCAAAGTTCTTAATATTTTATTCTCTACAAAATTAGCATATTCATGAAAATTTGAAAAAAAAAATCATTTATATATAAAAGTTTTTATATAGACTTTGTTTAATAACAAATTTTGGATGATACAGTTTTGAATTGTAATATTTTGGATCAAAACTTAAGGATCATAAAACATTTTGATTCATAAGATTTTTTTGATCAAATCATTTCCAAATCAAATAAAGTCTTTTACGGTAGATTTTGGTTCATAACTATTTCGGTTCATAATACATTGAATCATAACATTTTGGTTCATAACATTTTAGGTCATAACATTTTGAATCATATAATTTTGTATCTACTTTGGATTGTGCGGTTTAAACATATAAACCAAACCATATATACAAACCGAATCACATTACTACAAACAACAGTAAGCACATAAGTTGCATTGTGCGGTTTAAACATAATAAAAATCAATCAACATGGTTTTTGGTGCGATTATAGCGAAAATCATATCCCTTTCTCCTTATCGTACCACCGCATCATACCCTAGATGCATGTTCTGAAAACAACCAAAGTTCTTAATATTTTATTCTCTACAAAATTAGCATATTCATGAAAATTTGAAAAAAAAATCATTATATATATATATATATATATATATATATATATATATATATATATATATATATATATATATATATATAAGTTTTTATATAGACTTTGTTTAATAACAAATTTTGGATGATACAGTTTTGAATTGTAATATTTTGGATCAAAACTTAAGGATCATAAAACATTTTGATTCATAAGATTTTTTTGATCAAATCATTTCCAAATCAAATAAAGTCTTTTACGGTAGATTTTGGTTCATAACTAGTTTTGGTTCATAATACATTGGATCATAACATTTTAGGTCATAACATTTTGAATCATATAATTTTGTATCTACTTTGGATCATATAATATTTTTGAATCATAACAAACTAATAATCATAAACATGTTGAATCATTTCTTTTTCTCTTTACAAACTTACTTTTATAGTGAATAAAAAAACCCCTTAAATTTTCAATTTGTTCGAAGACAATTTTTTTGGTTTTATCCTAATTTTTTTACAAAGGAGAAATTATGACAATAAAGCACACACACTTATACATACACATTCGCGCACAACGAAACACACATGTTAACGCCAACAAGCCCATGCAGAAAACGACGCCTACCCATCTCTCCCTACACCCACCATACTCCATCCATACACTAGCCACCTACCCCTACCCCCACAACTACATTACTATGACCATAGGCCTACCACATCCTCATCTTACCCCACACCTACACCTCCTACACATATTAGCATTAAGTTATTCAAATGACATTTCGGTTAGAGTTATGATAGAATAGGGCTTGAGTTAAAGTTTTGAAAGTTTATTTTAAAGATTGGGTCAAATGGTGTCATAACTTGGAATTAGGAAGTGGAAGGTCCATTACTGACATGAGATCAAAGAATGTTAATAAGTTTTACATACTTTCTCCAGTTGGAGAGAACGATCGGGAGAAAGAGGGGGGGGGGGGGATGTCTCCAATAACGATCTATGAAGAGTTGGAGTGAAATCGAAAGATTTGAATGATTATTGAAGAGTTTAAGCTTGAAACATCAATTTGGAGCATGGGAAGGTTTACCCTCATCACTTGCTTCTCTTAAATTTGACCTAGGGTTTGGGTAAATACCCAATCCAAAATTTATAATATATATATATATATATATGTGTGTGTGTGTGTGTGTGTGTGTATACATATATATATATATATATATATATATGTGTGTGTGTGTGTGTGTGTGTGATTTGAGTTCAATATAGTATTAGAAACTTGTTTTAGATCATCAAGGCATCATTCTCTCACATTTAAAATGGCTGTTTTATATTTGGAACCCTAAATTGATTAGAAGTTGTACTCTAGCCATTAAAACTTGCATACAAGATTATTTTCATGATTTTGATATCAAATATATAATCTTATGGCTAGATAGAGTAATTATTATGTTTTTATTTGATTCTTATATGATTCCATTAGATCTTTTAGAATTATGAGCTTAATTGATGATTATAATGGTGATCTGCCATTGGAATTGAATGAAACGATGTATAAGCTAAGTTATTTTACAAATTATTTTCATCCAATAAAAAAAAGTTATGGAAGTAAAACTATATGTCTTTGAAGTATTTTAAAAGTAATAAAACAAGGATTTGAGCTCATAATCACCATAAATAGATCTATGTCTCTCAATTCCATTATTGGGATTGAAATCATGTAAGAAGGAATGGAATTAGAAAATGATATTTGGAATTATAACATATTATTTGTTTAAATCATATTTAGAATTATCATTGATGATCATTAAGCTATAAGGAATCAATTTAGAGATGACAATAAATTCATTGAGGACTTAATTCCTAATAAGATGAATGATGTCTTAGGTGAGTATGCCCTTGTGCTTATGAAAGCATTAAGACAGTTAGTAGTTAATACATGAATAAAATATGCACATGAAGAGCTATAAATGAATTTCAAATGATTATATTAAACCTCGTTCCAAGCATTACTATTAACTGGATAAGTTTTGGAAGAATTGGAAGCCAATAGAGAAACAAACAATAACATAAAGAGAAAATCTTCATGGTACCTAATAATAAACCCATAGGTCGTTGGTTTTCCAAGAGAAAAAAAGCATGGTGAGTGTGGTATGTTGTTTAGATCTTGAAAAATATTTATAAGTTAAGTTTTGTTTGTCTTCTTGACCTCAAAACAATTCCATTGTTCTTCTAATAATATAACCAGCTTATTTATGTTACACTAGCTTAGTTGTGTGGGATTTAATAAGATCTTAATTGATTAGTATATGTGTTCATTTAGGTGAACATGGCTTTTACAAACAAAATAAGGTGAGTACATACCTAAATACATGTCCCTAATACGATTAAAGATGATTTTTATGAATTGAACTATATTAATGATGATTATATATCTTCCATATTATATGAAATACAATATATAAACTTATGTTCATTCACAAAAATGATATGTTAGAAAGTATTCACAAAAATTATATTTTATAAAGTATTAATGATGATTATATACCTTCCCTACTATGTGAAATACTATGCGTAAATTTATGTTCATTCATAAAAATGATATTTTAGAAAGTATTTCTCTTATGAATAAATCATAAGATATCTTACACGTGGATTTTCCTCATGAAGTTGTGTATTTACTTAGGTTCAGTAATGACTTTAGTGATCAATGAAATCATGGATATTTATGATTAAACCAATAACGAATGGATAAATGACTTGGTGATGAGATTCTACATATACCTCACTTATGCATGAATGTTAGGTACTTCTTGTACGTTGCCTATTGATAATTCACTTGTACCTATAAATGACTAAATGAAGAGGAATGTGTATTGGAATTTGTAATAGCTACTACATATACTTCATAAAGCTATCTAATGAGTATCTATGATAAATAAATATTTTAGGATATGAGAGGAAATTGGAAGGGCATATATGCATGTTGCATTGCATCTTATTAAGGATATAATATAATTGATGTTTATGATTAAATTTTTAAATAACTTATGAATATGATTGACTTAATATTTGTGATGATGACTCACAACGACTATGGATGTCATATTAGGATAACTCAAAATGATTATATATGACATATGAGGAGGAACCAAAATTATTATGGACGACATATGAGAATGACTAAAAATGTCAATTGACGATGATTTTATAACTAATGACTAAGGATTCTATAAATGCTTTTTTTTCCCTTAAAAGTAATGATTTATAGACTACTTACGATCTTTTAGATTTTTTTTGGTCATTCGTTTGAGGAATATGTCATTTCCTTAAACTCTTAGGATGTTGTACCTCGATATTACTTTGTAGGCTTCCTAAACCCAACCTACATATTTTGACATGTCTTCATACTAGTATGAAGGTTGATGACAAAGATGGTGGATTGGATATTTAGAAGGCCACAATTGATGTAGTGGTTACTTTTAAAATTTATGTTATAATATTGTTTATTACCTCCATATTATATACTTTTGAATTGAAAGCTGTATAAAACTAAGAATTTGGGATTGTATTTATGCAAAATGATGATTTTAAGAAAACTAAATGAATTTTAAAAATTTAATCATCTAAATTATATAATGGTTGTATCAATTGGTATCAGAGCATTTGTTTATCTGAATTATAGAGTTATAAGAATATTTTGAAATTAAAGTAGTTTGACCACAGTCTAAGCATTGTAAGTTTATATGTATAAGTTTCTAATTGTTTAATTAATATATTAGAATTAACATCTAAAAATTTATCATAATCGTAAGAACTAGGAATCGAGTTCTAATTATGGTGATGAATAAGCTTAAATAAAACGTTGAAGTGCAATCTGCATTGACTATGTTAGACGGAATCTAAGCTATCAATTGGGCGCTATAGCGGCACTATAGCGTTTTTCGGAGGTCAAGAACTGCTATTTTCAGTTTAGCATTTTCATTTCATGCTACCGCTATTAGCAGTGCTATTCACTGTTATTTCAGTAACAGTTGTAGCGACGCTACGAGTGCTATTCAATTTTCGTTCACATTTTGGGACATTTGGTTACTTTTTCAATGAAAAACTTGCTTTAATGATCTCACTACACTTTCATTTTAAAAACCTCAAACAACTGACATAATTAAAAGCATTCAAATCAACAACTTCTACCGACAACTCTCTATTTCTACCGACAACTATCTTTCTAATCTCATTTTGTACCCACGGTGACTTGAGTTGCTTTGGTCGGACTCCATTAATGTTTTTTTTGTAAATCGACCCGTACCTATAAGGCTACTACTTGGGACTTAACTCCTTAAATCAACCACGACCTACTAATACGATATTGAACCCGTGAAATGCAATTAAACTCTATTTGACACTTTGATACTACCTAGTTTCCATATTACTATAATAGTATATTATGTTTTGTTTTTATATGACTTTTTAGTTTTGATGATTTTCATTCTATATAGACTTATAGTATTGATACTTAAATATATAACTGTATATAAATATAATATAAAATTATAAATTATACATAATATTAAAAAATCGCTATACCACCGCAATAACCGCGATCTCAAATAACGGCATGCGATTGATATTGAATTTGACCGTGAGAACTGCATAGGACGGAAGACAAAAAAAATTTAGCTAAGAGGATATCTAAAAAGAAGAAAAATGGTAGGAGCACTGCAAGTGATGTTTGAAGGGCATGAGATTTAAATCAAGAATAAAGTAAGGAGAGTGATAGGAAAAAACCCCTTCCAAAGTTGTGTATAAAGATAGTTGTAGGAATTTTACCATGTCGTATGAAAGCAAGAAAAATGAGCCTCCATCCGAGAGTCTCTTAATGGAAGCAGAAGTTATAAAAAGGATATGTAACTACAAAGATTTTAGCGTGCATGAACCCTTAAGTTACAATGGAAATTTAGATTCGATGATTTTGTAGTATTAGATCATATATGTGGAAATGACATTCTATTCATGTCAATCCATAATGACTGTAACATCCCGATGATGAGGTACTTCTAAATTTGGTCATATAGTTGAATTATATTTCATTTTGGTCCCTAAGAGTTAGAAAGTGTGAAAAAGGGACCCTTAGTGGCAAATTGGGAAAAAATGGGAATTGATGAGTACGTTGTGTGTATGTGGCTTTCATGCAAACCCTAATTTTATGGTTTTGACTCCTATTTAAGCAACCTTATGGACTAATATCCTCTTCTTAACCAACCTCCTTCTGTGATTTCGACCTTCAAGCAACCCTAGAGCAAGAGAGAGCAAACTTGAGCTTTAAAGTGAGTTTTAAAGTGGTTTTGGAGAAAGAAGAAGGTGGTGAGAAGACCTTGGATTTGAGTACACTTTGGACCTGGGATTTCCTCTTGGTTTGCAACATCTTGAAGGTATAAAGCTTGAATCGTTGTCACTCTATCTTGTAGATCTAAGTTTTTGCTTTTTAAGTCACCATTTTGGTCCCAAATGATGATTCATGAACAAAGCATGTTCTTAAACCATTAAGCTATCCTTTCAGACCTTTGGAAGGGTTTTGAGTCATAAAATGAGTTTCAAATGGTTGGTTTTGCCCCATGCATCATTTAGAAGGTCTTAATGGATTAAAAAAGTAGAGTTAAGCTCTTAATGGACATGAAAAGTCATAAAGTTGGAAACTTTATAACTCTTGAGGGTAGGTTAAATGAGAAAAGTGAGAAAGTGATAGGTTCATATAATGAGAAAACTACATTCCAAGCAAGATACACACACTTTGAATTTTTAGTGATGCCTTTTGGCTTAACAAGTCTGCCTCATAAATTTTATGGACCTTATTAATAGGGTTTTTAAGCCATATCTGGATAAATTTATTAATATGTTTTTTTGATGATATCCTATTCAAATTTAACAACAAAAGAGCATAAAGAGTATTTAAGATTGTTTCTTGAAACATTAAAGAATGAGAAACTTTATGTTGAGTTCTCTTTCGAAAAAATATGTGGAGTTTAAAAGTGTGAATTTTAGATTAAAGATTAAAGAATTACAATTTCTTGAACATGTAGTGAATAAATATAGGCTAACAATAGTACAAAACCAAACCAAGATAGTCATGAATAGTAGAAGTTTTCTTGTATTTGCAGGTTATTGCTAATGATTCACAGAAAGTTTTTCCAACAATTGGGGGGAGGTCCTTTAATTTTTTTGACTCATAAGGATATGAAATAAGGATGCAATTTCAAGAGAAGGCCTTTGAGAAACTAAATAAATGTTGTGAGAGGCACCCACTCTCACATACTAAAGTGAGTAGAACATTTTGCAGCATATATTGATGCATCATGAACTAGTTTGATTTGTGTCCTTACCCAAAAGGGAAAGTGATAGTTTATGTATCTCGTCAAATGAAGGTGCATGAATTGAGCTATATTACCGATGACATAGAGTTAAAAGCGTTCGTTCATCCATTAAATATTTAGAGGCATTATTGGTATGACACAAAGTGCAAGCTATACACAGATCCCAAAAGTTTACAACATTTGTTCAATAAAAAAAGACTTGAACATGAGCCATAAACAATGCATAAAAATATTTAAATATTATGATTATGAGATTGTTTACCGTCCTGGTAAAGAAAATATTGTAGTTGATGCTTTGAGTATAAATAAAATGGGTGAAAATGAACATGTTAAAGAAAATATTGTAGGCTCAGTTGAATGCAATTAGGAATGAGAATATAAAGAAAGATAAATTACGAAGATCAAAAACTTTAGCAAATTTCAAATGGTTTAAAGACATTTCAAGAAAGCATATGGATGCCATGGTTCAGAAATGTAGGGAAGATGTTTCTAGATGAGGCTCATAAATTAAGGAACTCAATACCCCCAAATCTCCAAGATGTATGGGGACTTGAAACTTTTTTTATATGTGGCTAACAATGAGTATCTGTATAGCAAAGTATATTAGCAGTTGTTTGGCTTGTTTGTTAGTAAAAATAGAGCATCATTGTCCTTATGGTGATTTGGAACCACTAGAAGTACTAACGTGGAAATGGGATAAAATCACTATGGATTTTGTAACCAACTTTTAAAGATCGAGAAAGTTCATAATATAATTTGGGTGATTGTAGGCTGATTACCCAAGAATACACTTTTCCTTGTGGTTAGAAACATGGCCAATTAAAAAGTTTGCTAAATTATATGTAAAATAGGTGGTGAGAGGATTATTCTTACATATTGTATGTAATAGTGGCAATCGTTTCACTTGTCCGTTTCAAAAGATCATGAAAGAAGAATTAGGAAATAATTTATTGTCTAGGAAAACTTATCATCCTCAAATATATTGTGAAAGAGAGTGGACAGTTCACAAATTAGAATATGTATTACATGCATGTGTGATAAAGTTTTTGGGTAATTAGGACTTATATATCTATTTGGTAGTGTTTTTAAATAACAAAGATTATCATTCAACTATTAAGATGTCACCATATGAATCTTTATACAAGCATTAAGTGTAGATCACCATCTTGTTGGTTTCAAGAAAGAAAGAAGGTGTTTATAAGGCTAAATTTAATTCATGAAACAACCAAGAAAGTGGAAATAATAAGAGAATAATGATGGCAACCCAAAATGGTCAAAAGATTTATGCTAACTTGAACAATCGACTAATGGTGTTTGAAGTTGGTGATCAGGTGTTACTTAAAGTATCACTGTGGAGAACATGATTTATTTTTGGAAAATAAGGAAGCTTAACCCAAGGTACATTAGAACATTGAACATTTTGGAAAAGATTAAGAAACAAGCATATCCATTAGGATTATCTACAAATATGGGATTCATAATGTGTTCTATGTATGTTATATGAGGAAACAACTTAGTGATAAAGTCTATTTCTTGCCGCTAGAGGGGATTTGGGTTGATGAAAACAAACAACTAGTTGAGGAACCCAACGATATCATGGATTTAACGTGAATAAATTAAGAAGAAATATGAAAGATCTAGTTATTATATATGAGAAAGAGATTTATACATATGTTCTTGGAGTTTGTGACTCTAAGGATGAAATCATCCTAAGGGTAAGTAAACGCAACACCTTATAGTTCGGTTTAATCTAAAAGAATTGTTTATAAATATTAAAATAAAGAAAATAAAAAGAATTATAATTATTTGTAGCACCCCAAAAATCAAGGTAAAATTTTTATTTTTCAAAACTAAACCAAAAACCAAATTTTTTACAAAACTTAGTTTCCGTAAGTCATAATCACAAAGCAGAGTATCCTTAAATCAAATCTCATAAAATCTGAAGGATGTGCACGATCAAGCCTCCGCCTTGCTCTGATCATCTGAAGTACCTGAAACATAACACTTAAACTGTAAGCCAAAGATTAGTGAGATCCCCTAAATTACTACACACAACCATATAGATAACAACATGTATATATGAGCCTTCAGCCTGAATGAACCACCTTGCAGGGACTAAAACCTATATGGACTTCTCTTCGGGCCTTCAGCCTGACTGGGCCGCCTCCCGGGCCTTCAGTGTATCCAGACCGCCCTACGTATCGTGGCCTTTATCACAAGCAGGACCACTTCAACCCAACAAACCATAACATGTATACATATACAATGGTAATCAATAACCAGCAAGTACAGGTAACCATATAAATCTACAAGTCTAACATATACTCAGTGAACTCAGTTAATCATACAGATCTACCGGTCTAACACATAACCAATATAACATCAATCCAATATACCAGGATACATAATCTAGTGGATCAGACTTGGTGCCTTTGACCCACTAGTACAGTGAGAAAAATCACTTCACAGTCTGAAATGATAGTTGAATAAATCACTTTTTTAGATACTGCCTCTACTGATCACCTATACACTAACTGGGACACAAGCTTCAATCTACTACTTAAAATACCTAAAATGATCTAAATTCAAACTTCGTCAAAGTCAACAGTCAACAGTCAACGGTCAAATATAATTGGCCGCCATGTCGTTCCCATCCTTGACCACGCCATGGCCACTAAATTACAAAGTAGATGAGTCTTAGCGTAGTTGCCATGTCGTGGAAGCCTAGGCCATACCATGGGAACTGGGCTCCTAACAACATAATAGATTAATTCGTTTTCTTTGATCCTAAGGGCTCAAAAGCTTAGTTCTGATTCGTTCTAAGGTCTATGTGGTTAAAGTTTCCAACTTTATCCCTTTATACCCTCCAAGAGATAAAGATCTCACTTCTAGGGCTAAATAGGGCAAAAAAAACATAACATTGCTTAACTCATTAAGCACTTTCTCTTGAAGACTACTTGATCCTCATTCCCAGAAATGTTTGTATCATCATACAAAAACATAAAAACCCTTACTTTCCAGACATGCATGGCCAATGCGTCTTAGACTTTCACTAGGTCAAAATGAGGGTTTATGACCAAGATTCCATGCATGACACCAAAGCTCACTTAAAATCAGATCCAAGGCACCAAATACTCTAAGTTACCTAGAGATTCATAAATTTGCAAGCCTTATGAGTGATAGGTTTTGAGCATTCTAACACTTCCTAAGTGTACATGCAACCCTAATAACCTTGGATCTATGTTTGTCTAATTTGTCATGCAAAGTTGAATTCCAAGGTTATATCCTATCTAGCATACATGGGGAACAATTTTAACATAAAGTATAGATAGAATAACTTACCTTGTTGTTGCTTGTGTTCCTTGAAACCTTGTGAGCCTAGCACCTCAAGTGGTGATGCCTCAAATGCTTCACACAACACCAAATGCTCTTGGAAGAACTTATGAGAGAATACTCACTTCTTCAAATCGGCCAAGCCCCCTTATTACTTAGTGTAACCGATTTGGGAGGAGATCATATTCCTTATATAGTGTTGACACATCTAGGGTTAAACCCTAATGTGTCATGACTCTTCATTTCCATGACCCATGGGTTTGTAACTCCCATGGAGCATCCATGGAGCATCCTATGGGTGGAACCCAACTTGATGATCCATGGAGCCTTTTAGCCCACTATACAAGATATGGATGATTTACTTAATCAACCCATATATTTAATTAGTTATCTTTTGATCACTTAATTAATTCTAAATTAATTCTTGATCAAACTAATCAAATAATATTATTAATATATTAGAACTTATAATATACTAATAATCTCCAAGCGTTATTTCTCTCATTTAGTTTATCCAATTGCATGGTGCCATGCAACCCAAATGGACCATGCCGGGTCGGGTCAAGTACATACCAGAAATAGTTATGGACTTAGACACCTTATCCAACAGTCTCCCACTTGGATAAGTCTAGTAACTATTACTGCAAGTATGACTTCAGGAACCGATCGGCAATCGTAGCTCTTTACAAGGTTTCTCGAAACTTGAGAAGATGATGGTACGCCATTTAAGATAAGTGATCATATAATCATCTGTTCTAGATATCAGTCGGACAAATACATGGAACAATGTCTTACTTATTGTCCAACATTTGTTTCCCGATTTCCGATTTGTTTGACAAAGAACTTTATTGAACACATCAATCTGGTTCTGACCGGGCCCGGTACATAGGTCAAAACAAAATCATCGAGGGGCCCAGATATCAGCTTCTAATCCAAGAAGGAACAGATAAACTTCGACTCATATGTTTGTTCTACTACTCATTGAATTACACATAAGAGCACGATTTTATAACATCGAGTTACCAATGCGTTTTTCGTACAATCAATGCATAACCAACTCGTAAGTAACAAATCATATCTCTAGGTTTAAAGACTTATATGATATTACCGTCTCACGATCACTCGAGATAGAATTCCATGAAGTGATTCCAGTGAGCGTGGGTTGAGTCCAATGCTCAGAACTTATGAGCACTCATGATTGTTGTAGCCTTGTCCCAGACCTCTACAACCAATCATGACAGTCTTGATTCATACCTACTTCCGACATATGACCGACTGTGGAGGTTTGAATAATATGTTAAACCAAACAAAATTATTCTGGAAGTCAAAACATGCAAAAGAAATATAGTAAACGATCGACAAGAGATAGCAACACTTTACTTATAAATAAAACACTTTTATTCATCATCAAATGTCAATTACACTTTACAAATTTCGAGATTATCTAACTACTAAATTTAATATCATCCTTCAGCCCTATGCTCCGAGCATGCTGGAGATGCTTAACCCGAGTCAGTCCCTTCGTGAGGGGATCTGCTGGGTTCTCATCCGATGATACCCTCTTTGCCACGAGGAGTCCTTCTTCGATCCGATGTCTGATGAAATGGTATTTTCTGTCGATGTGTCTGGATCTCCCGTGATCCCTTGGTTCCTTGGCTAAGGCAACAGCACTTTCACTATCACAGAAAATTTCCATCGGCTCTTTAATAGCTGGTACAACTCCAAGGTCTCCAATGAAGTTCCTCAGCCATAACGCCTCCTTTGCCGTTTCGCTAGCTGCAATATACTCTGATTCACAAGTAGAATCTGCCACTGTCTCTTGCTTGGAACTCTTCCAAGAAATTGCTCCTCCATTTAGGGTAAAGACCCAGCCCGACTGAGAGCGGAAGTTATCCCTATCAGTCTGGAAGCTAGCATCACTATACCCTACAACTCTCAAGTCATCACTCCCACCGAGGGTAAGGACCCAGTCCTTAGTCCTTCGTAGGTACTTGAGAATATTCTTTACCGCAATCCAGTGTGCCTTGCCAGGGTTCCCCTGAAACCTGCTAACCATGCTCAAGGCAAAGGCTACATCAGGTCGAGTACACGTCATAGCATACATGATCGAACCTACAGCCGAAGCATAAGGTATTCGACTCATTTCTGCTATCTCAGCCTCAGTGCTAGGGCTTTGTGTCTTACTCAGCTTGGCGCTACTCTGGATGGGCAACTCTCCTTTCTTGGAATCTTGCATTCTGAATCTCTTCAGAACCTTCTCCAAGTAGGTACTTTGACTAAGTCCAATTAGTCTTTTACTCCGATCTCTCAAGATTCTTATCCCCAAAATATAGGCAGCTTCACCAAGGTCCTTCATAGCGAAACACTTTCCAAGCCAGGACTTTACTTCCTGCAAGGTTGGAATGTCGTTTCCTATGAGTAGTATGTCATCCACATACAATACCAAAAAGCTAACTATACTCCCACTAGCCTTGACATATACACAAGATTCATCTTCACTCCTAGAAAAGCCTAATTCCTTGACCTTTTCATCAAAGCAAAGATTCCATCTGCGAGGTGCTTGCTTTAATCCATAAATGGATTTCTCAAGCTTACACACTCTATTAGGGTACTCGTTACTGACAAAACCCTCTGGCTGACTCATGTAAACATCTTCAGCCAACTTCCCATTAAGGAAAGCGGTTTTGACATCCATTTGCCAAATTTCATAGTCATGAAATGCGGCTATGGCTAACAGAACCCGAATAGACTTAATCTTGGCTACCGGAGAAAAGGTCTCATCATAGTCCACTCCAGGAATTTGAGAGAAGCCCTTTGCAACCAGCCTAGCCTTATAAGTGTGTACTTTACCATCCATGTCGGTCTTCTTCTTGAAGACCCATTTGCACCCTACAGTCTTTCGACCTGGTACATTCTCAACCAAGTTCCAAACTTGATTGTCATACATGGATTGTATCTCGCTATCCATAGCCTCTTTCCATTTAGCAGACTCGGGGCCCGCCATGGCTTCCTCGTAGCTGTTAGGGTCATCATGACTTACTAGTGTCTCATCACTAATAAGTGTCTCACCTTCTGCAGTAATATGGAATCCATAGTAATGCTCAGGTGCACTCCTAACTCTCGTGGAACGTCTCAGAGGTACAGATTCGTCAATTGGCTCAACAGGAGTTTCCTCCTCAAGTTGAGGGCTAGAGTTTGAAGTTCCTTCACCACTTGACTCTTGAATTTCTTCAAGATCAACTTGCCTCCCACTGTCTCCTTGGCTTATAAACTCTCTCTCTCGAAAGACTCCTCTTCTTGCTACAAAGACCACATTGTCACTAGGTCTGTAGAAGAGGTAACCAAAGGATTGTTGTGGGTAGCCGATGAAAATACACCTCTCGCTTCGGGGTTCGAGCTTATCATGAGTCTCACGTCTCACGAAAGCCTCGCATCCCCAAATCTTGATGTGGTCTAGTTTAGGTACTTTACCAGTCCACATCTCGTGAGGAGTTTTGGCAACTTTCTTTGTAGGGACTAGATTAAGGATATGGGCGGCAGTCTCTAAGGCATACCCCCAGAATGAGATTGGTAGCGAAGCTCGACTCATCATGGAACGAACCATGTCCAACAAGGTTCGATTACGCCTCTCAGCCACACCATTCAACTGCGGTGTCCTGGGACGTGTCAATTGTGAGACAATCCCACATTCCTTTAGATAGTCGAGGAACTCTGAACTAAGATACTCACCACCCCGATCGGATCGAAGTATCTTAATGTTCCTGCCCAATTGATTCTCGACTTCCTGTTTAAATTCCTTAAACTTCTCGAAAGTCTCTGACTTATGCTTGATTAAGTAGACATATCCATATCTACTGTAATCATCGGTAAAAGTCAAATAATAACGATTAGCATCTCTTGTGGCATGTTTGAATGGTCCACACACATCCGTGTGTATAAGGTACAACAAACCTTCACCCCTTTCACACGAGCCTGTGAAGGGTGACTTTGTCATTTTTCCAAGTAAGCATGATTCGCAACTATCATTTGACTTTAGGTCAAACGACTCCAAGACTCCATCCTTTTGGAGTTGGCCTATGCGTTTCTTGCTTATATGTCCAAGACGACAATGCCATAATGATGCTTTATCCAAGTTATTATTATTAGAATCAATACACAAAACATTATTTCCTAAGTTATCTACAATAGATACAGCTTCATACACACCATCACAAGGTAATGCTTTAAAATAAAGTACATTATTAAAGAAAGCATTAATCGAACCAACTTCATTATCAAACGAAAAGGTGAAACCTTGTTTGTACAATGCATGAAAGGAAATAATATTTCTTGCCATTTCTGGCGAATAACAACATTTATTCAAATCTAAATTTAACCCACTACTTAGCGATAAAGTATAAACTCCAATCTTGGTGACAGGTGTAACTTTCCTATTCCCCATGATTAAGTTTATTCTTCCTTGCTCCACATTCTCACTTCTTCCTAGTCCCTGCAAGTCACAACAAATATGAATACCGCAACCTGTATCAAGGACCCAAGATTTCGAATGGGGTGAGTTATTAGAAATGATAGTGTAAATACCTGCATGGTTGGGTTTGACTTTCCCATCCTTTACATCTTGCTGGTACTTTGGGCAGTTCCGCTTCCAATGAGCTTTTTCGTGGCAATAGAAGCATTCAGCCTCTTTTGGGTCAGAAGAAGGAGTAATGAAACCTTTCTTGGTTCCACTTGAAGAAGAGCCATCAAGGGTCCGAGCCTTGGTACCCTTTGAAGATCTCTTTCTCTTCCTCCCTCGACTCTGCCCGATTGCCAAGACCGGAGTTGTTTCTGGAGTAGGAGTGATAGCAACCGACTTCCCCTTAAGACCTGTTTTTGCGGTCTTGAGAAGTCCCTGAAGTTTGCTGAGGGTGACCTCTTCCTTGTTCATGTGATATGTCATGCGGAATTGATCATAGCACGATGGTAAGGAGTGCAAAATGATATCTATTGCAAGCTCCTCAGGGAAGTTCACATTGAGCTTCAGCAACCGATCCACATACCTTTGCATTTTCTGCATGTGGCTCGTGACGGACTCTCCGTCCTTCATCATGGTTGTTATCATGGAGCAGATGACTTCGTACCTCTCTTGTCGTGCACTTTGATGGTATCTTTCCATCAAATCTTGGTGCATTTCATAAGGGTAGAAGTCTTCATAAGACTTTTGGAGTTCAGCTGTCATGGTGGCTAACATGATGCAAGCCACCTTGGTTGCATCTCTTTCATGAGTATGAAAGTCAGCGATCTCCTGGGGAGTTGCAGTGGACTCGTCAATTTCCTTAAGCTCCTTGTCGAGGACATATTCTTTGTCCTCGTAGCGGGTAATCATCCTGATGTTTCTGATCCACTTATTGAAGTTGGATCCATCAAAGGTGACTTTCCCACATAGACTCATAAGAGTAAAGGAGCCATTAGGATTCGAGCCAGAAGCATTGTTTGAAGACATCTGAAAAGAAGAACAAGTTTAGTTTAGATTTAAGAGAGTCCTTAATAAAACACCCAAATGTAATATTAAGGCTAGGATCCAATCGCAATATAATATAACTTAGAAGAGGTATGCCGTAATCTAAGCTATACCATATTTGAAAGGTAGGTGAATGACGATTCACCAATTTCCACCACGAAAACCGAAATATTAAATATTTAGTTTTTATTGATTTTAGAAATTCCTAGATTCTTTGAGATCCAATGAATTTTTCAAAGGCATGTTTCGATCTCGGGAGTGCCCTCCAGGTTTTGTGACTGGGATGCCGAGGATCACAAAACGAGGTGTGAAGTAACCATGCAAATCACTTGGTACCTTTAAAGTTTATCACTCAATCGATGTGCCGGTAAACCACACACGCTCCACCGATACTATAATAAACCTTAAGTCACCCTTTACCTACCTTGTTAAGTCCAAGTTAGTGTGCCGGTTAACCACACACGCTCCACCAACGACTTTGACAAAGTGTAAAGTGTAATTTCATGGATTAGCACCTTATTCACATTTTTCCTAAAGTAACTAAGATTGGGAATTTAATAAACATTTAGTTACTTTATTATATTCATCATACTTTGAATGAGAATTTATAAGTCCTTGTCTTACCCGTTCGGCTAACGACCCTCCACCAGTCAAGCAAGCGGTGGGTGAGAATATACACCCATTAAGTCACCATTTTATAGGCAACAACCTTATACCCACCTTATAGACCGGCTTCGTGAATGAGGCGTACTAGCGGTAAGACGACTTGTTCTTATACATATATATATAATTATTAAATTATCATAATATAAGTATAAGGGTTGAATTTTAACTTTTAAAATTCTAGGGGTTGGAACTAAAGTTTTAACTTAACTTTACTTGTTCCAAAACTTGAGGGCAAGTTTTGTAACTTTCAAAACTTTTCATTTCTTGTAACTTATGAGTTTAATAGAGTCATAAAATGAAGACTCTTCATTTTTATAACTCTTGTGTTTTCTTAATGGTTTTTAACTCAAGTGACTCTTGGTTTTCCATAACTTAAGGATAAGTTATGGACTCCATTAAAACACATTATGATCAAGAATTAAACTACCAAATAGGTTACAAATAATTCCTATGATCATCTAAAACATCATAAGAACAAGAACATGAATATGAACATAATCAAAAATTACATAAAACTTTGTAATTTTGATAACTAGTTGTTGTAAATGAATTAGCAAAACATTACACCACCAAAAACAAGTTTATATTTACTAAAACAGTTTAGGGTAATGTTTCTAATTCATTTTCCAGCAACTGAATCGAAATTCTGCACTCATTCGACCCTACTCGCCGAGTGCATGAACATGACTCGCCGAGTTGGTTGAAGATACACATGGACTCGGCGAGTCCCCCCTATGGACTCGGCGAGTCCGATCGCAGACAGCAAATTTTCGAATCTGTTTTCAACTTTTAAGAACAAATAAGAACAAACAAAACTGGCTCTGATACCACTGATAGGTTTTGAGCATTCTAACACTTCCTAAGTGTACATGCAACCCTAATAACCTTGGATCTATGTTTGTCTAATTTGTCATGCAAAGTTGAATTCCAAGGTTATATCCTATCTAGCATACATGGGGAACAATTTTAACATAAAGTATAGATAGAATAACTTACCTTGTTGTTTCTTGTGTTCCTTGAAACCTTGTGAGCCTAGCACCTCAAGTGGTGATGCCTCAAATGCTTCACACAACACCAAATGCTCTTGGAAGAACTTATGAGAGAATACTCACTTCTTCAAATCGGCCAAGCCCCCTTATTACTTAGTGTAACCGATTTGGGAGGAGATCATATTCCTTATATAGTGTTGACACATCTAGGGTTAAACCCTAATGTGTCATGACTCTTCATTTCCATGACCCATGGGTTTGTAACTCCCATGGAGCATCCATGGAGCATCCTATGGGTGGAACCCAACTTGATGATCCATGGAGCCTTTTAGCCCACTATACAAGATATGGATGATTTACTTAATCAACCCATATATTTAATTAGTTATCTTTTGATCACTTAATTAATTCTAAATTAATTCTTGATCAAACTAATCAAATAATATTATTAATATATTAGAACTTATAATATACTAATAATCTCCAAGCGTTATTTCTCTCATTTAGTTTATCCAATTGCATGGTGCCATGCAACCCAAATGGACCATGCCGGGTCGGGTCAAGTACATACCAGAAATAGTTATGGACTTAGACACCTTATCCAACAATGAGATCTCACCACTCAAATCCATCAAGACATGAAGAAAAGGGACAAAATCTAGAGATCTAACAACTTAGAAAGGAAAAAGGTTGGATCTTCGAGAATCACCAAGGTCCAGGAGATGTGCTAGCTGATGTAGATGATGCTTGCAAGGTAAAATACCACATGAAGGGATTCCTTCTCTTTCAAAGATCACTAAAAACACCAAGAATGAGTTAATACTTCAATGGATGCTAGGGTTAGGGTTTCTAATCTTGAGAGGGTGATGGAGGCTGAATGTTAATGAAACCCTAGCCTTAGTGTTCTTTAAATAAGGCTCAATGTCGAAAGATTAGGGTTTACTTTAAAAACCCCTGCCACACTGTGGCACTTATAGCCATACCGTGGTGGTTCATTAATTTTGTGATCCCAAAACATTACCGCCACGTCGTAGTGAATCTCCACCATGTCGTGGCCTCCCAAAATAAAGGTTAATATTTAGAAATTGGCTCATCCTTGGAACATGTGTTATGATTCTATCCCACTTAAACTGGAATTCCGTCCTCAAAATTGGACTTGATTAGAATTCCTGAAAACTATACTAGCACTATTTCACATGCTCCCTCTTATCTTTGCAAGAAATTAACACATCTAACTTGGAAGCCCGGGAGACCCTCCAGAGCCCAAATGATTCCAAAAACAATCCAACCGCTTGAAATTTCCAAGTACGCCACCCATCTTTGTTTTCCCCAAGGGTTCAACCCCACTGCTAGTGAACTACTCAAACTAGGTAAATCATGAAACTACGAATGCACATACTTTCACTTCACAAAATCAGAAAGTCACCGCTTTAAACTTCTAGGGACAAACACATTGTTTGTCGATCATCCACCCGCCACACCTACTCCAAGTCTCTACCCAGAAACACTACCAAACCGAGTATAATAATACTCAAAATATCTTGATCAAGAATTAAAATCCAACCTAAACTCAAAAATTAGACTATAGCTTTCAGATACATACTTGGCTTCTTGTCAAGTTATCACCATCCCACTTATCCGTGAGCATATCAGTGGTCAATCAGGAAGAAAATCTTGGCAATTTTCATATTCCCATGTGCTCAGGGGAACCAATTGACTAACAATCCATCTAATATTTCTACAAAGAACACCGCCATTGGCAACTCAACCCACTTGAAAACCGATTTTGCAACAACGAATAAAGATTCACTAAGAAACTCGTCGAGGAACTGCCGATAAAAAACCATGACTATCCCAACAAGTCTAAATCTTACCAAGGTCCGATCGACCCCATCAGCTACTCAGCCATCAATAGTATCTCTGTGTTGCCCAAAGTGCCTCACTATGCCAAATACTAACGAATCACACATACGAATCTCCATAGCACATTTTCCGACCCAACACACCAATGAAAACCAGAATGGTTTACGAATCATAGTGACACCATCCAATCATTGGAAAGAGAAGCTCATAGTACCTCACTGTTCTTGCCATCATCCAATCTCAGCCATGAAGTTTCCCGACCATCACCCGATGGGCTTATAGACATACGTTCATCATCCCACCGACCTGCAGGAAACTAGACAACATCCCACTTAAAACTTATCAAAACCACTTGATCCATACCATACCACAATACACAACCCTTCCACAGTCTCACAATCATTCTTGGTATGACCTAATTCACCTTATTGAATGCTATGAGCCAAGTCGTTGGCTTATTACACTTCCACAGTCTTCATGGGTCCAACCAGGGTCTTGTCGACTACTCACAAGAATACCAATCCAAATATCAACACAATTCAAACCCTAACTCGTGGGGCCCTATTAAGCATTTGGGTCGTGCTTCGAACCCCAGAGCCTTCATTAGACAAAAACATGTAGAGAGATCCTAGCACAACCCTCAAACTAAACCTATCCATGGCTCCAAAATACGTCCCTATCTTTGCTTCATGTCCCTGGACACGATAACATTAATCATTAATACTTTATTCCCTTATTACAATAGACCAATGAACTCTATTCAATGTGTGAGCCTCAACTCATACCATAACTAGAAACCAACTATCCTTTTATCCTAAGATACAAAACTCCAAGCCGATCCGTACATGACAATATTTCCAACACTCAGTGGCGGTTCTCCCCCACTTGGAATTATCCATTCCCTTATGACTTCAAGAATTTACTCTAAATGCCCATAATTCATAGCGACAACACCCTAATACTTCTGACTTGTGATCAAAATCCATATCAATAGACATCCCCAATCTTAAAACCTTCTAATCGTAAAATATCAATCTTAAATAACAGAACATATCCTATAATTGTTTAACTTATTGCACCAAGCCTCCTTTTGAAGGAAGAACTCCATACTAACTTGAATGATAATAGAACCGAGATCGTGTTGACTCCTTTCCAACCCTAGTAGCACGACCCACCGAAAATATATTTCACATATATATGAAGTCCTTTCAAAAAATTGGTCAACGTTGCTCCAAAACTCTAACCATAGGTCCAAAAATATCCATTGCTCCACGCTTGAAGAAAAAATGGTGTACCCACGGCATTGCTAACTGATACTACTCGACAAAAATCTTGAACAATCTTAACCACTGAACAAAACTTGTGAGAAGGTGCTTCCACCACACCCTGAAGTAGGTTGGTAAATCAACAATAACTCTGTTATACAAATTATAGTGATTGATTCAACAAGAAAATCAACCATTCAGTTGATATACAACCAAATCGACATGTGCTCACCTTAACTCTATTTAGTTTTCCAAGAAGGGATGACCATCTACAATGAGATCTTGTCTAGACGCTTCTGGTGCAAGGACTGCGCGCAGAACCTTGAAAGTATGAACCTGACAACAACTTGAAGGGTTTTGAGCATTCTAACACTCCTAAGGTGTACATGCAACCCAAGAAACCTTGGAGATCTGTTTTACTAAGATACATGCAAATTTGTTTTTCCAAGGTTTTTAACCTAATTAGCATGGCATGGGGAACTTTGAAACATAAAAACTAGTAGAAGAACATTCCTTTCTTGTTGCTTCGATTCCTTGAGAACCTTGTGAGCCTAGCACCTCAAGTGTGATGCCTCAAATGTTTCACACAACACCACAACTCTTGGAATAACTTTGAGAGAAGTACACTATCACTCAAAATCGGCTAGCCCTCTTGTTCTACTCATAGTGCCGATTTTGGTAGCCCATGGGGTCCTTTTATAGTTGTGTCACAAGTAGGGTTACATCATGTAAACCCTAATTGACATGGCTTTTCATATTCCATGATCCATGGGTTTATAACCTCCATGGACTATCCATGGAGCTTCTTATGGGTTTTAGCCCAATTCAATAAACCATGGATCATTAGACCACTATAAAATAATGGATGATTTGCACAATCAACCCCATATATTTAATTAGTCTCCTTTGGATCACCAAATTAATTCTAAATTAATTCTTGATCAAAACTAATTAAATAATATTATTAATATATTATAACTTATAATATATTAATAAACCATAAGTTTCCTTTCTCTCATTTAGTCTATCCAAGTGTTGCAATGTCATGCAACCCAAAATGGACCATGCTAACCGGTTCAAGTACATTCCATAAATAGTTATAAACTTAGACACCTAATCCAATAATCTCCCACTTCAATAAGTCTAATAACTATAATTGTAATAATGACTTCAGGAACCGATCAACAATCGCTGCTCTTTCAAGGTCTCGCAGAACTAAGATGATGATGATACGCCATTTAAGATAAGTGATCATATAATCCTCTGTTCTAGATATCAGCCGGACAAATACATGGAACAATGTCTTACTTATTGTCCAACAGTTTGATTCTCGATTTCCGATTTGTTTGATATAGGACTTAATCGAACACGTCAATTTAGTTCTGACCGGGTCCGGTACATAGGTCAACACAAAATCATCGAGGGGAGCAGATATCACTTCTAATCCAAGAAGGAGCAGATAAACTTCTACTCATATGCTTGTTCTACTACTTGTTGAATCATACACAAAGGCACGTTTTATAACATCGAGTTACAAAAGCATTTTCGTGCAATCAATATATTACCAACTTATAGTCAACAACTTATATCTCTAGGTTTGAAGACTTATATGATATTACTGTCTCACGATCACTCAAGATAAATTCTGTGAAGTGATACAAGTGAACGTGGGTTGAATCCAATACTCAGAACTTATGAGCACTCATGAGTGTTGTAGCAACTCTTGCTATGTCCAACACTTTAGACATCTACAAGCCAACTTCATGACAGTCTTGATTCATATCTACTCCCAACATATGACCGACTATGGAGAATTTGAATAATATGATATAACATAACATAATTATTCTGGAAGTCAAAACATGCAAAATGAAATGATAGTAAACGATTAACAAAAGATAACAACATTTATTTATCATCAAATTTCAATTACACTTTACAAACTTCAAGAGCTATCTAATTTCTAAAACTAATATCATCTTTTAGCATTATGCGCCTCGCATGTTGAAGATGCTTAACCCTACCCAGTCCCTTCGTGAGGGGGGGGGGGGGGATCTGTTGGGTCCTCATCCAATGATACCCTCTTTGCCACGAGGATTCCTTCTTCTATTCGATGTCTGAAGAAATGATATTTTCTGTCGATGTGTCTGGATCTTCCTTGATCCCTTGGTTCCTTAACTAAGGCAACTGCACTTTCACTATCACAGAAAATCTCCATAGGCTCCTTTATAGCTGGTACAACTCCAAGGTCTCCAATGAAGTTCTTTAGCAATATAGCCTCCTTTGCTACCTCGATTGCTACTATATACTCTGATTCACAAGTTGAATCAGCTACTATCTCCTGCTTGGAACTTTTCCGAGTATTGCTCCTTCGTTTAAGGTAAAGACCCAGTCTGACTGAGAGTGGAAATTATCCTTATCAGTCTGGAAGCTAGCATCACTATACCCTTCTACTCTCAAGTCATCACTCCCACTGAGGGTAAGGACCCAATCCTTAGTCCTCCGCAGGTACTTGAGAATGTTCTTTACCGCATTCCAGTGAGCCTTGCCAGGATTCCCCTGATATCTGATGACCATGCTCAACGCAAAGGCATCATCAGGATGAGTACATGTCATAGCATACATGATCGAGCCTACAACGGAAGCATACAATACTCGACTCATCTCTGCTATATCAGCCTCTGTACTCGGGATCTGAGTCTTACTCAATCTAGTGTTACTTAGGATCGGTAATTCTCCTTTCTTGGAATTTCGTATGCTGAACCTATTTAGCACCTTATCCAAGTAGGTACTCTAACTAAGTCCAATTAATCTCTTACTTTTGTCTCTTAAAATCCTTATCCCTAGGATATAGGCAGCTTCAACAAGGTCCTTCATAGCGAAACACTTCCCAAGCCAAGACTTCACTTCATGCAGAGTTGAAATGCCATTTCCTATGAGTAGGATGTCATCCACATACAATACCAAAACACTAACTACACTCCCACTAGCCTTGACATATACACAAGATTCATCTTCGCTCCTCGAAAACCCAAAATCTTTGACTTTCTCATCGAAAAAAAGATTCCATCTATGAAGTGCTTGTTTTAATCCATAGATGGATTTCTCAAGCTTACACACTCTATTAGGGTACTCTATACTGATAAAACCCTCTGGCTGGCTCATGTAAACATCCTCAGCCAACCTACTATTAAGGAAAGCAGTTTTGACATCCATTTGCCATCTTTCATAATCATGAAATGCAGCAATGGCTAACATAACCCTAATAGACCTAATATTTGCTACTGGTGAAAAGGTCTCATCATAATCAACTCCCGGAGTCTGAGAAAAGCCCTTTGTAACCAGTCACGCCTTATAAGTGTGTACATTACCATCCATGTCGGTCTTCTTCTTGAAGATCCATTTGCACCCGACTATCTTACGACCTGGTACATTGTCAACCAAGTTCCAAACTTAATTGTCATACATGGACTGTATCTCGCTGTCCATATCCTCTTTCCATTTAGCAGCCTCAGGGCCTTCCATGGATTCCATGTAGCTGTTAGGTTCATCCAGACTTACCCCTGTGATATCAGTGATAACTATATCACCTTCCGCAGTAATATGGAAACCATAGTAATGCTCAGGTGCATTCCTAACTCTCGTGGAACACCTCAGAGGTACAGACTTATCTGTCGGATCAACATGAGTTTTCTCCTCAGGTTGATTGCTAAGGTTTGAGGTTCCTTCACCACTTGACTCTTGAATTTCTTCAAGGTCAATTTGCCTCCCACTGTTTGCTTGGCTTATGAGCTCTCTCTCGCGACAGACACGTCTCCTTGCTACAAAGACCATGTTATCACTGGGTCTATAGAAGAGATAACAAAAGGATTTCTATGGGTAGCCGATGAAAATACACCTCTCACTTTGAGGTTCAAGCTTATCATGAGTCTCGCGCCTCAAGAAAGCTTCACAACCCCAAATCTTGATGTGGTCCATATTGGGAACCTTTCCAGTCCACATCTCGTGACGTGTTTTGGAAAACTTTTTGGTAGGGACTAAATTAAGAATATGGGTGACAGTCTCTAAGGCATACCCCTAAAATGAGATTGGTAGCGAAGCTCGACTCATCAAGGAACGAACCATGTCCAACAAGGTTTGATTATGTCTCTCAGCGACACCATTCAACTGTGGTGTCCTGGGAGGTGTCAATTGTGAGACAATCCTACACTCCTTAAGATAGTCGAGGAACTCTGTACTAAGATACTCACCACCTCGGTCGGATCGAAGCATCTTAATGTTCCTGACCAATTGATTCTCTACTTCCTGTTTAAACTCTTTAAACCTTTCAAAAGTCTCTGACTTATGCTTGATTAAGTAGTGATGTGTGTAAAAGCAACTAGTTTTAATCCTACTAACTTAAACACAAAGACAAACACACGAAAGGCAGTGTACCTATCGATTAACAGTTTAGTTCAGGTAAGTAGGGTATCGAACACAGGGAATGGTAAACAATTAAAATAGATGCTAATATTATCTAAATAAAACAGGTAATAGAAAGAGTTTTCTCTAGTTTTGCAAGACTAGAAATTTAAACAATTAACTAAAACTTAAACTAAGAAACTAAGAGCTAAGCAAATAAAAATCAACTAAATTCAATAATAAAGAGGACTTCTGTTTAGGTTCGAATCATTTGTTCCCATGGATGATTTTATGGTAAATATATCGAATTAATTATTCATTGGTTACCGACTAAAGTGATTAGATTCACATTCACTATAGCTAATCCTTAGAAAACAGATTAATTCAAGCAATGGCCAGTTGTCTAAATTAATGAATTTCCTAGTTTGTTGATTCGGGTTTAGAAAGACTTGTAATTAGCTAATCAAATTGGTGATTCAATTAACCTCTTGTTGATGGTGTATCACACAAGCTCACACATTAACTTACCTATCTTCAAGTTAATTCTAGTTTCACATTCGTTATTCCTAGACATACAACTATGTGGTCACGTAAATCATATGAAATTAGCAACTAAGAGATGTTCATACAACTTAATTACTGATTTATTAACAGAAGAACAGTTATTGTTAACACATAAGGTTCTTTAACAAGCTTAATAAAACATAATCACCAATTAAAATTAATCCTAATCAAATAATCAATCCATGTTCACAAATTCATCTACCTAAACAGAAGTTATGAGTTTTTAGCTCATGATTACAATGGAAACAAGCACAAAAACGAAATCAATTGGTAAAAACATAGTTCAAACAAGAGATTAGGTAAGAGTAAACTTGATTTTGACTTGATTCTCCTTAAAATTGAATGTAGGGTTGATTCCCTTGCTTCCCACGCTCCAGCAGCACCTTTAGTCGACAATTGGCCTCCAAGGGTTCGTCTATATCCTAGGGTATCGATCTGAAAGTCCCTTTATATAGATTTTCACAAAACAGGGGCTACTCGGCGAGTCCATTGACCTACTCGGCGAGTCCATCACTTAAAACCCGTGTGCGGCAAGTCAGCGCGTCTAGAATCGCGAAACTTCAGACCAACTCGGCGAGTAATCGACCCTACTCGCCGAGTACGTTTGGAATCAGCATTTTCTCAAAACACGAAAGTCATCCGAAATTGTGTCTACTTTTCAGAACATTTTGAATCTCGTCAATCGGAGTTACGGTTCATGAGATATGGCCAAAACACTGACGAGGGGTCAAGCTATCCAGCAACATCCTTCTTTCTTCAAAATCCAAGATCCAAGCTTCCAATAGCTAGTTCCGCTTCCTTTTCCATCCGAGCATGTCATTATTGCTGAAACATGAAATTCTAAACTAATTAAGCACCTTTTGCTCATTAAATGAGATAAAATCAACATAAAGTATTAAGATAATGCATGAATTTTATAACTAAATATGCCCATATCAAAATACCCCACACTTGACTTTTGCTTGCCCCCAAGCAAAATTGAATTTTAGTATACTAATATTACATAAGACAATCCCAATCAAACCCAGCCATTATGCCAAGACTACAACGCATGCATTTGTGTCTAAAATTTTCCTAATAACCCCCATACTCCAAATACTCACAATCCTCATAAACATTCGCCTACTTTTTCCGAACAATGCTCATTTTATGCATCCCTCCGAATCCATCCTCAGAAAACCTCTTAACCTCAAGGTATTTTTGGTTGAGCAACCCAAGCATACATAATCTAGATAATTACAATTTATGATACCACATTGGAGCTCTTTGGAATTCTTCACTTCTTTGACATTTGATCTTTAATTTCTTTGAATTCACCACCTTTGTTGTTTGATTTTTGGTATCTTCAACTTTTTGAATTTCTTTGGAATTTTCGATCTTATAACTTCATACTTAACTTTGATGCTCCAAAAATTCTTCAAACTTTTTCTTGTAATTCTCTCTTTTTTTTATTACATGTACCTCACTTTTTTTTTCACTCAAATCCCTACATGCTTAAGCAGGGGCGCTCAACTTCAACCTTTATTGGTTAACGATAATAATTTTCCTAGATACATTTCTGGTACACGATGCTAAACATATTGCATCCTTCAAACTAAGCGAGGTCGTGTTTTTGTCCCATGATTTCACTAGAATAAGGAAGCCACAAATGCACTAGAACGTATATAGGCTCAACTAAACATTTGGGTTTTCATGCAATCATCAAATATAATACTAGCATGATCCCTAATTGCTTTACGAAAATTTTCTAAATTAATCCTATCAATTTTAATGCAAACATTTCAAAATTTATCAAAAATAAACTAAAATTTTAACTAAAATAACCAACCCCCTACCCCACACTTAATTTATGCAATGTCCCCATTGCATATTATGCATGATAAAGAACAATAAAACAAAAAGGGAATTGGAACAAACTCCCCTGGGATAGTAGTTGCAAGGTTGAACTTTCTCGTTTAAAGCTCCATCTTCAGCTGACTTTAGACATGGGAACAGCTCATCCATGCCTTGGGTGTCATGCGTCTCGTGTGATTGATAGCTCCAAAATATAAGAGAAAGACTCTTGGAAATGCTAGGAAAATGATCTTCAAAGAATAGAACCAATGCCCATATCAAATGTCATCAAATCTTCAGCTCAAAAGTAAGAAGAATGAGCGACTCGTCGAGTAAGTATGTAGACTTGCTGAGTTGAAGCACACAAGTAAAAGAAAAAGGAAAACAAACATCAAAATTAAAATCCTAAATTACCCTAATAAACTAGAAGTTTAGAAAGAAAAAGAAAAGAAAACTCTAATGACGGGTTGCCTCCCGCAAGCGCTTCTTTTTGTGCGAGTCATTAGCTAGACTCCCAACTTAATAAACATCTAATAAATTTGATGCCCATCCATCCATTGCATTAAATATTTTCTTTGGACCAATTTGTAAAATTCGACTCTTTGCTTCAAAAATTGGCCAAACAAGCTTGAATTCATAAAACCCAAGAATATTGACAAGGGTTGGAACTGGTCGGATACTAATCATAAATGGATCGTGATTTAGAACTTTCTCCAAAGTTGGAATCGTCACCCCATGCTTCGAAACACAAACCGGAAGAACAGGGGACCATGTTGTGGTAATGGTCAAACCATGAGTTGGTTCCTGCAATTCAGCTTGTTCTTGTTCTTCATCTGACCCTTCTGCCAGCAACCTTTCCAGCTCCTCCAAATCTCTTTCTGGATTAAATTCTTCATCTAGTAAATTTAGATCTTGTGACTCAGATTGTTCTTGTGTGTTGGGCAAGATGTCATCTAACCATCTATCAAACTTCTTCAAATCTTCATCCCATCCACACTCCTCATCTTCTAGCTCAATTTCCTGTACTAGTTCCTCAAGAAAAGCATCAAAAGCATCGAGATTTGGAAAATACATAATAAATAAAAAAAATAAACTAAATAAACTAAATAAAAAAATAATAACAATTACCAAATAAAATTAACTATTTAGAACCGTTCCCCGGCAACGGCGCCAAAAAACTTGATGTGTGTAAAACCAACTAGTTTTAATCCTACTAACTTAAACACAAAGACAAACACACGAAAGGCAGTGTACCTATCGATTAGCAGTTTAGTTCAGGTAAGTAGGGTATCGAACACAGGGAACGGTAAACAATTAAAATAGATGCTAATATTATCTAAATAAAACAAGTAATAGAAAGAGTTTTCTCTAGTTTTGCAAGACTAGAAATTTAAACAATTAACTAAAACTTAAACTAAGAAACTAAGAGCTAAGCAAATAAAAATCAACTAAATTCAATAATAAAGAGGACTTCTGTTTAGGTTCGAATCGTTTGTTCCCATGGATGATTTTATGGTAAATATATCGAATTAATTATTCATTGGTTACCGACTAAAGTGATTAGATTCACATTCACTATAGCTAATCCTTAGAAAACAGATTAATTCAAGCAATGGCTAGTTGTCTAAATTAATGAATTTCCTAGTTTGTTGATTCGGGTTTAGAAAGACTTGTAATTAGCTAATCAAATTGGTGATTCAATTAACCTCTTGTTGATGGTGTATCACACAAGCTCACACATTAACTTATCTATCTTCAAGTTAATTCTAGTTTCACATTCGTTATTCCTAGACATACAACTATGTGGTCACGTAAATCATATGAAATTAGCAACTAAGAGATGTTCATACAACTTAATTACTGATTTATTAACAGAAGAATAGTTATTGTTAACACATAAGGTTCTTTAACAAGCTTAATAAAACATAATCACCAATTAAAATTAATCCTAATCAAATAATCAATCCATGTTCACAAATTCATCTACCTAAACAGAAGTTATGAGTTTTTAGCTCATGATTACAATGGAAACAAGCACAAAAACGAAATCAATTGGTAAAAACATAGTTCAAACAAGAGATTAGGTAAGAGTAAACTTGATTTTGACTTGATTCTCCTTAAAATTGAATGTAGGGTTGATTCCCTTGCTTCCCACGCTCCAGCAGCACCTTTAGTCGACAATTGGCCTCCAAGGGTTCATCTATATCCTAGGGTATCGATCTGAAAGTCCCTTTATATAGATTTTCACAAAACAGGGGCTACTCGGCGAGTCCATTGACCTACTCGGCGAGTCCATCACTTAAAACCCGTGTGCGGCAAGTCAGCGCGTCTAGAATCGCGAAACTTCAGACCAACTCGGCGAGTAATCGACCCTACTCGCCGAGTACGTTTGGAATCAGCATTTTCTCAAAACACGAAAGTCGTCTGAAATTGTGTCTACTTTTCAGAACATTTTGAATCTCGTCAATCGGAGTTATGGTTCATGAGATATGGCCAAAACACTGACGAGGGGTCAAGCTATCCAGCAACATCCTTCTTTCTTCAAAATCCAAGATCCAAGCTTCCAATAGCTAGTTCCGCTTCCTTTTCCATCCGAGCATGTCATTATTGCTGAAACATGAAATTCTAAACTAATTAAGCACCTTTTGATCATTAAATGAGATAAAATCAACATAAAGTATTAAGATAATGTATGGATTTTATAACTAAATATGCCCATATCAGTAGACATAACCATATCTACTAAAATCATCAGTAAAAATCACATAATAGCGATTAGCATCCCTTGTGGCGGTTTTGAAGGGTCCACATACATCAGTATGTATAAGGTCCAACAAAACCTCACCCCTTGCACAAGTACCAGTGAAGGGTGACTTTGTCATTTTCCCAAGAAAACAAGATTCACAACTATCGTATGACTTTAGGTCAAATGACTCCAAGACTCCATCCTTTTGGAGTTAGTCTATGCGTTTCTTGCTTACATATCCAAGACGATAATGCCATAATGATGTTTTATCAAAGTTAGTGGAAGAATCAATACACAACACATTATTTCCTAGGTTATCAACAACCGACACAGTTTCATACACACCATCACATTGAGTTAGATTAGATATAAAGATAGTCCTTAATAAGACAACTAAATATAATATTATGGCTAGGACCCAACACAATATTTTATAACTTAGAAGAGGGATGTCGTAATCCAAGCTATACAATATTTGAAGGTAGGTGAATGAAGATTCACCAATGTCCACCATGAAAAACAAAATAAATTATTAGGTTTTAATTGGATTTGAAACTCCTAGATTCATTGAACTTTTCAATGACATGTTTCAATCTCTAATGTGCCCTTCAAGTTTTGTGACTGGGATGCCAAGGATCACAGAACAAGGTGTGAATTAACCATGCAAATTACTTGGTACTCTTAATGTTTATCACCTCACCGATGTGCCAGTTAACCACACGTGCTCCACAGATATATGATAAAACTTAAGGCACCCTTTGCCTACCTTGTTAAATCTAGCTTAGTGTGTCGGTTAACCACACACGCTCCACTAACAACTTAAGCAAAGTGCAAAGTGTAATTTGATGAGTTAGCACCATATTCACATTTTCCTAAAGTAACTAAGATTGTGAGTTTATAAAAACATTTAGTTACTTTATAACCATCATAATTTTAATGAGGATTAAAGTCATTGTCCTACCCGTGCGATTAACGACCCTCCACCAGTTAAGGAAGTGGTGGGTGAGAGTGGACACCCATTAAGCTGCCATATTATAGGCAACAACCTTATACCCCCTTATAGATTAGCTTCGTGAGTGAGGCCTACTAACGGTAAAACAACTTCATCTTATATATATATATATATATATATATATATATATATATATATATATATATATATATATATATATATATAATTATAATTAACTTAAAATATTATAAAGTATAAGGGTTGAATTTTAACTTTTAAAATTCTAGGGGTTGGAACTAAAGTTTTTTAAAGTGACTTTACATAGTCCAAAACTTGAGGGCAAGTTTTGTAACTTTCAAAACTTTTCAACTTCATAACTTGTGAGTTAATGGTTTATTAAAATGAAAGACTCTTCATTTTATGTAACTTATGTGTTCTTTAATGTACTTTAAAAGAAAGACTTTTGGTAATCCATAACTTGTGGAAAAATTATGGATACCATTAAAACAGATCAAGATCAAGAATTAAACTAACAAACTATTTGCAAATAATTCCTATGATCTTCTAAACTCATAAGTGTATGAACATTCAAATCAACAATCTTAAGAATAATAAATAACACATACAAAACTTGAAATTTTGATAATAGCCATTGTAAATGGATTAGCATAACCATTACACCATCTAAAACAAGTTTTATAAGACCAAAACAGTTTAGGGTAATGTTTCTAGTCCATTTCCAGTAGCAAAACTCGAAAATCTGCATTCACACCCCCTACTCGTCGAGTGCAAGAACCTACTCAATGTGTAGGATGAAATAACATATGAACGCGTCAAGTCCCCCCATGGACTTGGCGAGTTCACTCAGCAGAATGCAGAAATCTTGAGTTTTTTCAACAGTTTGCATCAAGTATCAAGAAAACAAGCCTGAGCTCTGATACCACTAAATGGTTGTGAGCATTCTAACACTCCTAAGGTGTACATGCAACCCTAGAAACCTTAGATTTATGTTTTTCTAAGATACATCCAAATTTGTTTTTCCAAGGTTCTTAACCTAACTAGCATGGCATGGGGAACTTTGAAACTTAAAAGCTAGTAGAAGAACATACCTTTCTTGTTGCTTGGATTCCTTGAGAACCTTGTGAGCCTAGCACCTCAAGTGTGATGCCTCAAATGCTTCACACAACACCACAACTCTTGGAATAACTATGAGAGACATACACTATCACTTAAAATCGGCTAGCCCTCTTGTTCTACTCATAGTGCCGATTTTGGTAGCCCACGGGGACCTTTTATAGTTGTGTCACAAGTAGGGTTACATCATGAAAAGCCTAATTGACATGGCTTTTCATATTCCATGATCCATGGCTTTTTAACCTCCATGGACTACCCATGGATCACCTTATGGGTTTTAGCCCAATTCAATAAACCATGGATCATTAGCCCACTATACAAGAATGGATGATTTGCACAATCAACCCCATATATTTAATTAGTCTCCTTTTGATCACCAAATTAATTCTAAATAAATTATTGATCAAAACTAATTAAATAATATTATTAATATATTAGAACTTATAATATATTAACAAACCATAAGTGTCATTTCTCTCATTTAGTCTATCCAAGTGTTGCAATGCCATGCAACCTAAAATGGACCATGCTAACCAGGTCAAAGACATTCCAGAAATAGTTATGAACTTAGACACCTAATCTAACACAACTCACCTTACAACCACATTCTGAGTAGTCCTTTAAACCTCACCACCGCAAAATGGTCTCAACAATCTCAAATACCAGGCGTCTAATGAGCTTACACTGTAACTTTCTCTAACCCATTATGCTGGAAACATCAAGATTAATCTAGTTGTTGATCCTTAAAGCAACACTCTTAGTCCTCTTCTACTCAGGGCTTATTCCCTCATTGGTTGATGTATCCCACGATGAAGCCTAACACCAGTCCATCTAAAAATCCTCTAAACACATGTCTCGGTATGCAAAATAGCATATGACAATTATTTAAATAATAATAACAATCAAGCAATCATAACGAAATTCAAATTCTTAAGTAGGTAATTAAGTAAATTGAACATAACGCTTCACATACAATCTCATGATCATAAACTTTAATAATAAGAGCATGAAGGATTCGAATACCACGAATAATGGAGTCTAAGCCACCCTGATCGACAAACCATGAACGATGGAGTCTAATCCACCCCGGTTGACAAACATGAGCAATTAGCCATAATGTGACAAGGGTGCTGACAACAATGACATAATTCAACCTCCATGGTGCAATCTTGGCGACCGTGGCCCTTCCATCGGCACCTGCCACATTTAAACTTTCCACGCACAGGCTCATAGGTTCCTCCATCCTCAAGTTACAAAATGTGGTCCCTATGGCCCCCAGTACCCAGGTTAGCAATATTGAACTCTTAGCCCATCACTGAAAATGTCGAACCATGTGCCTGTTTTCTCTTCCCTTGACATGCTCCCAGCTCAATATCTCTAACTGCAGTCGCCTAAACAGTCTCTTCCTCGATCCAAAAGGCTTTATTTCATTCTTTAAACTTGAAAATCAGTCTATTAGTGATGTGACCAATGATACTAGGAAACTCTTTCAGTAAAATCTGCAAAACCTCAATGGTAATCCAATCACGTAGTCTGGTGTTGTCCATATCAATCTCGGAGGACCCTGCACCCCGTCCAGGCACCGATATCATATTAAACAAGACCAAAATGCCATCATTAATCCATCACACTTTACCCGATATACAGAAAATCTGCACATCAATCCCCTTCTGACTTCTTAGATTCCTGTGATTTTTCCATGATTTTAGTATTATCTTGTGCTTTGAGTAGTACGGTCCCACTACTACCTTCCACACTCATCCATATGTTCCTCAAGAATCATCTCAAGTCCTCTAAGTCACCAAATCATAATAATACTCCTAATACCTTCTAAACAACATACTACCCGCTCTAAAGCACTACCTGGGTTCTCCTAGGATCCCCACCTCACTCTACCATTGGCTGCTAGAGGATTCCTATTAATTTCAGCTAACTACCTCATGGATAAAATTACATGAAACAAAAATTAAATATTCTTAGTCTAAAAAATGCAACCCTATGACATTTAGACTCAGATGAGAGTTACACAATAAGACCAAAGTTATCACTCTATGATTATTTAACCTTTGTAGCATGTAACTTCATATATTTATTTAATAGTTAACTCACATCAATATGATTCCTACAAAGCACAAGGAAAGCAATACTCGAGAAGTGAAACCGACTGACATTAGGACACCATAAAAGGCAGATCCCCATACACAATTCCTAACCATTAGGCCCAAAAATATAGTATACACATACATCATATATCCACCCTCTCAAGAGTAACTAAAAATTCCTTACTTGTTGGCTTTCTACAACCCACACTCACTTATGAAACTACCACTAACTCTGTAGCCGCTTATGTATGCTAATCATACATAACACCGGATTCGATAGACAATCGAGTACTTGATTCTACCCTAAGCCCACAACCAAATGAGGAATAGGAAATAAAGCTAAATCAAACATTTTCAGGCTATAAAATCTTAGTTATGTACAACTATGAAGCATACACTAAGCAACCACATTCATAATTTCTATGGTTGATTGTATACTTTTGAAAACAATTTTTTGAAAACTTTTATAGATCCTTAGTTTGAGTCTAGATTCACATGAATGCTCTTCCAATTTTCTCAAACCAAGGCTCTGATACCAACTTGTAACATCCCAAAAATCAAGGTAAAATTTTTATTTTTCAAAACCAAACCAAAAATGATAATGTTTGCCAAACCAAGGCTCTGATACCAACTTAGTTTCCCAAAAATCCAGGTTGGGCCTGTCCACTTGTTATTTATTCTTAGGGTTTAGCTATTTAAGGTGCATGCATGCACTGTTTTATGTAATTGTCAAATCGACTTTGTAAACCCTACACGCCTTTACAGTATCAGTTCTTAATCGAGCTCTTCTAAGACTATGATTCTTTAATGTCATGCCTGCAGATTCGGGCTAGTCAAATTAGAGACGATAAGAGTCAAAAATGACTTTTTGATATAGGATTATTTAGAATAAATAATATTAACTAAGTTGTAGTATATTTCACAAGGTTTTCGTACATATAAAGAACGTTGAAATCCGAGTTATAACGTTGGAGTTATGATCTGTCAAAGTTTTGCGACAAAACCGGCACGATACTGGGAATTATAAAAAGTGAGTTTATGATAAAGTACTTTTTAGCCTTAGTGACCTAAAATAAAGTTGTATAGTACATCTCCACCTATGTGTGGATATAAAGAACATAAAAAACGGAGTTCGTATGCAAAAGTTATGGCCTTCCGAAGATTCAACTGTCTAAGGGCATGACACGTGGCAAAAACCTAGCCGCCTTAAGTCACGATGTGGACATGAAGGCCACGATGTGAAACATGTCCGGGACACTAATCGGTGCTAGAAAACACATGTTGAAGCTACAGGGTGACTCATGGATGTTCATGACGTGACCCTGGGTATGTCGTGTCGTGAAATGGCCCAGAACACCCTATAAATAGCAGGTTCACCTCTTGTTCTCCTTACACCGTTTCTTTTCTTTCTCTCTCGTTTCTGAAGGCTGTTTTCATTTTTGAGCCTGACAACGACGAACCTCTGACCATTTCTAATTAGATTCTACCAATCACGCTACTAAGTTGAGTGCATAGTCCCTTTCATGAACACAGTTTTAATACAAGTATTGATTAAAGTATTTAATATATGTTTGTGTGTGAATTATTTGTTGTTGCCCGAAATATGTGTTAGATATATATTTGATCATATACAATGTGCGAATCAGTTATGGTTCTATATGTGTTAAGATGTGTATATATGATATTATTACTTAAAACTCTGTGTTAAGTATACACTAGTTAGCATTGCCTAAACGGAGATAGTATTGAAAATTGATTATAAGCATTGTAGTTTTGCCTAGTGATGGGTTAATACTTAAAAGGGGATGTTTAGTTCAATTAAGTTTGGACATTGGGTAGCCTCTTATTAAGAGTACGTATGTGGTGAGATTTATGATCGGTAGAGTACGTCCTACGTACAGAAGTACATTTTATGTATGAAGTCTTTTTCAAAGTTCTGTGTCTTAGGTGCTGCTTGTACCGGGGTATTATTATGTTCTTTGTTACGAGTCCTACGTATACCAGAGTGTTATAAAGTGCCAGAAGTACTATCATGTACAAAGTCTTTTTGACAATATTGTGCGTCGGTTACGGGAGCGTACGAAAGTATTCTATTAGTATTTCCCTATACTTTTTATTTTGAAAGATCTTTGGAGTCAGCATTTCTTTTATGAAGTGATCAGATGAGCTTCATATGTCAGTGTTTCCTTTCACGAAGTAATTAAGGGAACTTCGTAGACTGCCTAATAAAGTGTATCGGTAATAGACCACTACTAGGTATGCCTGGTGTTATGTTGTCGGATAGGATGAGTCTGGGGGTAATATACCTCACGATATTCAGATCACTGCTAGGCAAAGTTCGATGCTGGATAGGGTGAGTCTGGGGGTATTTCACGATATTCGGACCACGGCTAGGCATTGTTATCTAGATAACTACCCCTGACTTAATTATCTTGTGGTTCTTTCTTTTACGAATAAAGGTTCGTGGTGAAACTTATTCCATTCCCCTCATTTGATGTCTTTATTGATTCTCGTTTGCTGCCAGGGAATTTCCGAAGCAGCTTCGTCAGTTTGTTGTTCATATCGATTCCTTAGGCTAAATCTCATAAGATCATTGTATAGGTTCAATATGTTGGGATTGACGGGATGGGATAGATTGTTTTAGAGATATGATATACATATGTTAATAATAATAGTGGTCTTGCAGGATTTAGATATACATTAGTATCATATAGTTTGAACTAGGTGTTCGTTAAGTATTTTCAAACAGAGTGTTTACCAAGTATTTTGATTTAAGTGTTCACTAGTTGTAATCTAAATATCCTAGCAGCTGCGCTTAAAGGATTATATTAGCAACTATAGATTTAGTGTCTTATATATGTACGTTGGTAGCTATGGGTTTAGTACCATATAGATGAACATTGGTAGCTATGGACTTAGTACCTTGGCAGTTATGGTTTTAGTGCTTGTTATATAAACTTCAGGTAGCCATGGACTTCGTGCCTATTCCTTAGGTCAATCCTTATGAATGAAGAATAGATGATTCTTAGGGTAGATCTTTAAGATTAAAGAAGATAATGGGGATGGGTAATTGGGTTGTTTTCTTAATGGAACATAATAATAATATTATTGTGGGTTGAAAACCCTATGTACTCACCAGGTTTCCCAACCTGACCCACTCAGTTTATTTGTATCATAGGTATCGATACGAAGCTACTTTACACTAAGAGATTAAAGGAGATGTAGATCACTAGTGTAAATAAATGTAAGGTATGTTTATGATTATGTTTCAGTATTGACGATGACATCCCAAAGTTTTAATATGAATAAAATACATTTCTTCGGAAACACTTTGATAATATATTTATCATGTTTTTCTGGGAAAAAAATTCCGCAATATATTTATTTAAAAATATACTATGATTTTCATAATATACTATGAATGAAGAATAGATGATTCTTAGGGTAGATCTTTAAGATTAAAGAAGATAATGGGGATGGGTAATTGGGTTGTTTTCTTAATGGAACATAATAATAATATTATTGTGGGTTGAAAACCCTATGTACTCACCAGGTTTCCCAACCTGACCCACTCAGTTTATTTGTATCATAGGTATCGATACGAAGCTACTTTACACTAAGAGATTAAAGGAGATGTAGATCACTAGTGTAAATAAATGTAAGGTATGTTTATGATTATGTTTCAGTATTGACGATGACATCCCAAAGTTTTAATATGAATAAAATACATTTCTTCGGAAACGCTTTGATAATATATTTATCATGTTTTTCTGGGAAAAAAATTCTGCAATATATTTATTTAAAAATATAATATGATTTTCATAAACAAATCGGTCTTTTCTAGCCGTGAAAATGGGGATGTCATAATTAATCATTCGACATATTTGATATTCATTCTGTGTTCTTAATTTGTTTACCTGTTTGAATCTATCGGTCATTCTAGATTTATTCTCAACAATTGGTATCAGAGCCAGTGGCGAGGGTTCGATTCTCTCAGGGATCAATTTCTGAGGGGGGGGGGGGATTGTTGGGGGTCAGAAATGGCATCAACTAAGTCCTCGCACAATGGCTTGGAGTGCCGCAATCGAATGCCTGGTCATGGAGGGCTGAATGTGCTATACAAGTAAGGTTGCGCCCTTTCTAACAATATTTGGTTTTAGATCAATCAGTAGCGCTGATTTTCAACAAGTGGTATCAAAGCAAATGGGTCTTCTAATCTCTCTGAAAGCCTTCAAGTTTCGTATCTTTGTTAAAGTTGCTAATGTCCCTCCAACAGATAGCGGTGCAGACCATTTGTCCTTCTCGTTCTACTTGAAGCATATGAAGCCATAGTATGAAACTTGGAGAAAACAAGGGTTATGGTATGATCACATTTCCGTTTGCAAGGTTGCATACGTAGATTCTTATCAATCTCTTTCATTTATTAGTCAAAACACAATTGATCACATTAAGGCTACATTTGGCAGGTGCGATTGGACGAAATTGGACATAAAAATATTTTTTAGGAAGCATTTCGCATACTTGGAACAAGAAAAAATTGGGACATTCATCAATTCTTATGGGACTAATTAATGAAAATTTATTCCCACCCAAAAGGATGGAACACATCAGGACCAAAAGATATGTTGCCTTTAAATTGTCTACTACCACTAATTCACCTTCCCTAGTGACATTCGGATGACCTTCCCCTTTCCTTATTTATGCTCACCACTGTCACCATCGATGTCCCTCCTTCACTTGCTTTCACCACTAACACACCCCTTCCCCCCCCCCCCCCCTTTGTATCTTTGTCATCTTCCCCTTACACATGTGTTCCATTCTCTAACAACTTGAAAAATTCTAGAGCAAACTAGGTCTAAACTTCAACTATGTACCAGTGAATTCAAAATGTAACTTGATGCTATAGAACTATGATCGTCATGAAGGATGTTTATATAAGTTATTATATGCATTATTTGAAATCCATGGTAATAAACCTAGGAAAGTAAAAAAAAATGGTTATTACATAAAAGAATACTTGTGCCATGCCTTTGAGATTTTGATTGAGTGTGATCGAACTCTCCCTTCAAATATCAAACCACAAGACCGAAATCACTACATTATGGCCCATTAGGTACAAAATCACCTTCAAGGGGAAACCAAAAGACTGGAAACACCTATTTAAGGCGAGTGAGGTATCGGATGATTTCGGTCATGCTAGGACTGAAATAAAACTTATGTTGGCCGAAATCTCCAAATGGTGACCAAGTGGTGCCACTTTAATTGTTGAATTAGCTTCCCAAGGTGATAAGTGCACATACCAAGGTAAGTGTCACCTCATAATCTTATCCTCCTCATTCTATTTAATCACAATTCGAAGAGCCATTTCCAAACTCATTTCTTAGTAAACATATTCCCTACCATTCTCTTAAATACTGAAAGTCACATTTCTCTCAAGACTCAAAACCCATTTCCTTCATTATTCAAGTTCAAAGATCCTAGGAAACATTCCTCAAATAGTTATAAGTTCTAGGTAAGTAATATTTATATTAGCTAGTGTTTATATAACACTTGTAATACTAGTCTCATATATTCACACATTATTATGTGTTATAAACTCATAGGATTCAAACACCATCACATACTCTAACTCGAAGATCATCGTTTTATCTTGTTGTCTAGTTGCAACCTCACATAAGGTGAGTTCATACCCACTACATTTTTCAAGACTTTGTCTATGTTTTAGGGTGAAATACAATTAACACACAAGAATATTTAGGTTAAAACGCAAATATTTAAATACGTTATTTTTCCATTTTTACGAATAGTGTTAAATATGCGAAACGACTTTACTTTCAACCGTGTATATTTTTACGTACAACATTTTGATAAAAATGTAAAGATATGAACAATGGTTACAAAACATACTACATTATTCTTATATATATATATATATATATATATATATATATATATATATATATATATATATATATATATATATATATATATATATATATATTGTAACATCCGGATTTTCAGGGTTATTATTGTGTAGTTTAATCTTTTGCTTAAAGGATAGACTCGAAGAGTTGAGGATCCAAATCGCCGAGTCAAGACGGGTTTTTCACACAGATTTGATGAGTGGACTCGACGAGTCAGAGGAGGGACTCGCCGAGTAGGTGTTGGGCAGAGAAGCCCTAATTTCTCGGGTTTGGGACCTATTTAAATGTCCTTATGGCCTTCATTTGCGGCCACTACACCCTGAGGAACCCTAGAGAACAGAGAGAAAGCTTGTGGTGAAAGAGGAGTTGGTGTGTTCTAGCAAGGGGAAGGATGGATTTCGTGTTAGGTTGTTTTGTGGGACTCAAATCTTCTATCATTTCGTTCAGAGCTACTGTGAGAGGTAAGGATTCATGTGCATCTTCATTTGTGTGATAGATTTCATGAATCTAGGGTTTCTTCTCTTCTTTTGGTAAGAGATCTAGAGTATGTGATGTCCCATTTGTGTGTATATCTTCAGATCTGGACCTTGAGAGGTCCAGAGAGTCCCTATTCCCCAGCTTTATGCAGTCTTTTATGAGTTTGGAGCGTAGGTGGTCATTTTAAGGGTTATTTCTCCATCTATGGCTAATTGTGGGTTGCATGAACGTAAAGTTTGATCCTTTACGTGACTTTTGAGTACTAGAAGGTTAGATCTACTAGCTGGTAAAGTGGATCTGGCCTCAAAAGGTCGAATGGGCATAGTCATGGAGGAAACTCGCCGAGTCCATGGGAAGACTCGACGAGTCGAGTTGGGTTGCCACCCGATTCGAATCCAGTGGAGACCCGTTGAGTGGAAGGTTCACTCGACGAGTCGAGTGAGGCCTTAGAGGAGTCAGAAGACGCGCATGGACTCGCCGAGTCACTCTTGTGCACTCGACGAGTCTGGTCAGAGTTGACCGTTGACTTGAGTTGACTTATGTTGACTTTGGGGTTTTGGTCAACATAAGTAATGGATATCATAGAGGGGTAAAATGGTCTTTTACCCACTACCCGATTAGAGAGGGAAAGAGAAATTTTCGATTTAATTAGGGATATTTGCCTTATGTGTTAGGCGGTGGCGAGTTCGAGATTCAAGTGTAAACGATTTTTTTTAACGAATAATTTGTTTAAAAATTTTCGGTGTTACATATATATATATATATATATATATATATATATATATATATATATATATATATATATATATATATATATATTACGAAACGTTCATTTCATTAAACAATATAAATATAGTTTACGAAACTTTACCCTTTTGTAACCCCTTGAGCAAAGGGTAAAATTATATAAAGTACATATATAATTGTTTTATAGTATGTTCGATATTATCCTAGAAAGAGGGGATAATTTCATATACAAACATTTTCATTTCAAAAACATGTACACTCGTTGAATAAATTTGTGAGACATTATTTTCATCGTACCTAACTGAGGTATACACGAAAGTCCTGTATTTATAACCGGAATCTCCGATACGAGAGTATGATACTTGTGTATAGATTTATACGGGACTGATGATCCCACACCTTGACTATTAGCTACAGTCATACCGACAGGTTATGGGTGAAAAATGTCATAAATAACTCGGTGCCTGAAGAACGACGAGGCACGCACTAAATCTTCAAAGCACGGTTACGAAAACTCACATGGGGAAACGACTATATGTATATTTTACACGAAAACACATTTCTTCAAACGGTTTTATACATGAATAAAACTACATATTACTACTTTAAGTACGGAAAACACAAGTACATTTCGGTCTTGGAACATTTAAGACTACAACTCATGTCTACGGAAAATATTGGATTTTCTGGAATAAACATTATTATTTTACAAGTGAACGGCTTACATCTCATTTATTTGAAAATATCGGATTTTTTGGAAACAAACACGATATCTTTTCATGGAAAGGCTTTGTATTTTTCCTAACAAACTCTTATGAACTCACAAACTTAAATGTTGACACTTTTTCAAACAACTTGTATTCTCAGGGAATCAATAAAACAAGTAACCAACAACTATATTTATCAAGGATGTGACTAATGTAGCCGAGGAATGGTCGTAGTGAACGACAAGTCTAAACTTACCTACAAATCATGCAAAGAACCTCTAGACTTAAAATAATATAGGAGTATTTTGTGATACGATAAAACCACACACTTAGATTATTTATGTAGCACTTACCCCTATACTCGAATAGACTCCATTGTAGGACTCTACTTACCCGGAGATCCCTACCTCCCCTAACCAAGGACACGAAGGCTGGATTGTGGAAGATCTAGAGGAGGATTCTGAAGAGATTTTAGAAGAAGAAGAGGATGAAGAAGAAGTCGAGGAAGACACCAAATCCGAATCCGAAGTATACAACCCTCTACATGTCGTCCAAAACCCCATACCGAACTTCCAGGGTCCGGTGCCTCGATGGGCAGTGGACTTGAAGAGATGGAGCCAAGAGCATGGATAATGCCCACCCTTTGGTATGGAACGGGGTTTCTACAATCTTGATAAAGGAGGTTCAACAGACAAGGCTCTTCCTGTCATGGTCTGTCGCATCGCCCGACATGGAGAGCAAGCAAGGGCATCTGCTAACCATATTATAGAGATTGGCGACAACACTAAGGTCACCGCATTCCGTCTTCATTGTCTGGATGAAGATCGTGATCGGACCCGAGATCATACTAAGGCCCTTCAGAGGGAAGTTACCGCAACTCGGGTTGAGATGAGAGAATATCGGGAACGTAAGGCCATAATGGAGAGGCATGTATTTGAGGCTGAGCACCGAGTGATGGAAATGCAAACCTTCATGACTTCATCTCATGGCCCATAGAAGATCAACCGCCACGAGTAGTTCCTATATTACTCATGTTTAGTTATAAGATTAGGTGTCTTCTTTCCATATGTAAGTACGACCCTATGAATAAGTGATTAGATTATTCCTAAGAGTTGGTATGCTGTCAAAATTTTCCCTTACATTGATGTATTGTAGACCTGCTTAAAGGTCAAAATTTTCAACACTATATATCAATGAAATTGACATTCACTTCATTTCATTGAAGTGTCCCTATTAAATTCATAAATTGATCGAAATCATGTAAATTAACTATGATAGATTTCCATCATATATCGCTTATCAAATACATTAAAGTCGGAACATAAAACACATGGATCTAAAATAATCTAGACCGTTAGCACCTGACTTGTAACCATTATTGAAAACTCATCATCGTTTCATCTTTAAACTTTATAGCAGAAAAATTCCTCCATGAAAATCTAACAGACGTTTCAACAACACAATAGCAACACCGACACCACCACCACAACCCCACGTGGATACTGCTTTCTTTCAAGCTGCTGTAACAGCCGCCGTAACCATTACCATAGCACATATTAGCTCTAACGGTGCCATTGGGGCTGAAATTGGTACTAATAGTTCTAACCTAGGTGAAAGCCATGGATGACAAAGAGGATGCTCCTATAAACATAAAGCCCAAAGCATTCTATGGTGATGGAGGTGTCATCTCCTTGACAAGGTGGTTCGAGAAGACCGAGTTAGTATTTGAAATATGTGCCTGTCCGGAAGAGAGTAAAGTCAAATTCGCAGCCTTCACAATTACCGATGGGGCCGTCTCTTGGTTGAACGGTCAGGTCAAATCACTAACACTCTTGTGGCCAACGAATTGAGATGGGAGGACCTAAAAATCATGATGCTAGTAGAGTATTGCCCAAGGGGCGAAGTACAAAAATTGGAGCAAGAACTCTGGAACCTCACAATGGAGCATTTTGATATAACAACATACACCACGAGGTTCGGTGACTTGGTAGTGCTTTGTCTCGGGATGGTCACCCTAGAAAGCAAAAAGGTGGAACGTTACCTTTGGGGACTATCCCCCTAGATCCAAGGAAATGTGGCATCTGCAAACCTTTCTACCTTCGATAGTGCCAAACGCTTGGCACGAACGCTTGTAGTTCATGGAGTCCACCATGGCTTTATGACGCCCATTCCCGAACAAGCAAAAGGGAGTGACAACAAGAGAAGACCCTGGAACAAGAGGAAGAACAAATCAATGCACGAGCCCACCAATTAACAAAAAATAGTAGTAGCCCACACTGTCACTGTCCCGACCACCCCAACACAAGCAAAGCAATATGCTGGAACCCTACCTAAATGTAACAAGTGCAACTTCCATCATGTTGGAGCTTGTCGGGAAATGCATTGAACAAACTGCAACAAGAAAAGGACACACTGTCCGTTTCTATAAGGAGCCAGCCCAATAAACAATCCCAACCACGACTATCGGAGTAAGCCGAACATGCTACGGTTGTGGGGAAACGGGGCACTTCAGGAGGGAATGCCTAAAAGCCAATAACAGGAATGGTGGGGGTACAGGGAGAGTTTTTACATTAGGGCACGAGGAAGCCCTGAAGGATCCCACAGAGGTTACCGGTACGTTTCTTCTCAATAACTCATATGTATGCATACTCTTCGATAATGGTGCAGAGAGTAGTTTCGTAAGCCACAAATTTAAACATATACTCAACCAAAAACCACAAAAACTCAATGAAATATTCATTGTATATATGGAAAATGGTAAAACTGAAATCACTAAAGACGTATACATTGGGTGCGGTCTAACTATAAACAATCATTCCTTTCAAATCGAATTAATGTCCGCCACAATAAGGAGTTTCGACATCATCATTAGTATGGATTGGTTAAGTCCTCACCACGTCGATATGTTACGTTACGAAAATGCCATTCGACTCAACTTACCAAATAAAGAGACCCTAGTCATCTATGGTGACAAACCTATCACAAGTCTCAAAATCATCTCGCGCATCAAGGCTCAGACCTATTTGCGTAAGAAGTACCATGCATTCCTAGCACACATTGTTGATAAGAATAAGGAGGTAAAGGATATCAAGGATATTTTGGAAGTCCGTAACTTTCCTGATGTATTCCCCAAAGACCATTCGGGAATACTTCATGTGCTACAAGTTAAGTTTAGAATCAACTTAGTTCCTAGAGCTACCCGCATAGCCAAGTCCCCATACCGATTGGTTCTGGCCGAAATGTAGGAATTATCTAGTTAACTAAATGAACTGCTGAACAAAGGATTTATCCGACCATGCTTCTCACCTTGGGGAGCACCATTTCTGTTTGTTAAGAAGAAAGACAAATCTTTTTGCATGTGCATTGAGTATCGTGAGTTGAACAAACTCACCATCAAAAACCGATATTCTCTACCCCAAATCGATGACCTATTCGACCAACTTCAAGGAGCATGCTACTTCTCAAAATTTGATTTGAGGTCGGGTTACCACCAGTTGTGTATCCAGGAGGAAGATGTTCCCAAAATGGCGTTTCAGACCCGCTATGGTCACTACGAGTTTGTGGTAATGCCCTTCGGATTGACAAATGCACCAGCTGTGTTCATGGACCTGATAAATCGGGTATGTCGACCTTACTTAGATAAATTTGTGATAGTATTCATCGATAACATATTGATCTATTCACGAAGTAAGGAAGAGCACAATCAACATCTACGATAAGTCCTGGAGACATTGAGGACGGAAAAGCTATATGCCAAGTTTTCCAAATATGAATTTTGGATCTGAGAGGTGGACTTCTTGGGTAATGTGGTCAGCAAAGAGGGAATACATGTGGACCCCTCCAAAATCATGGAAATTAAGAACTAGAAAGCACCAAGAACCCGACAGAGATCCACCACTTCTTAGATCTTGATGGCTACTACAAGAGATTCATAAAGGACTTCTCTAATATCGCAAAGCCACTCACCACCTTGACCCAAAAGGGTGTAATCTTCAACTGGGAGGAGAAACAAGATGCTGCTTTCCAGATGCTAAAGTAATCCCTATGCAACGCCCCTATCGTGTATCTTCCAGAAGGAACCGATGACTTTGAGATCTACTGCGACGCTTCAAATCAGGGTCTTGGGTGTGTGCTCATGCAACGAGAAAAGGTCATTTCCTATGCCTCCAGACAACTTAAGACTCACGAAGTTAACTACACCATACATAACCTCGAATTAGGAGCTATGGTGTTTTCTTTGAAAATCTGGAGACACTGTCTTTATGGCACGAAGTGCACAATCTTCACGGACCATAAAAGTCTCCAGTGCATCTTCGATCAAAAGGAACTCAACATGAGGCAACAACAATGGGTGGAGCTACTAAACGATTACGAATGTGAAATTCGTTATCATCCAGGCAAGGCCAACATGGTAGCAGATGCCCTCAGCCGAAAAGAATACTCAGGTCTTCGAGTAAAGTCGTTGACCATAACTATCCATTCACACCTATCCACCCAGATCAAAGAGGCCCAGCTGGAAGCCTTGAAAACTGAAAATGTCTCCAAAGAATCCTTGAGAGGAATGGATAAAATTTTGGATGTCAAGGGTGACGGAGCTCGTTATCTCTTGGATCAGATCTAAACACCAAAGTTCGGAGGATTCAGAGATGTTGTGATGAACGAGGCTCACAATACTGGATACCCTGTTCATCCCGTTTCAGACAAGATATACCTGGACCTCAAGAAACTTTACTGGTGGCCAAACATGAAATCCAAAATCGCTACCTATGTGGGAAAGTTCCTGACTTGCGCTAAGGTCAAGGTAGAATACCAAAAGCCCTCCGGTTTACTAAAACAACTAAAAATACCCGAGTTGAGTTGGGAGCGAATAACCATGGACTTCATCACCAAGTTACCCAAGATGACAGGTGGACTGGACACCATCTAGGTGATCGTTGATAGATTAACTAAATCCGCGCACTTCCTACCAATAAAAGAGACGAACAAGATGGAGAAACTGACCAAAACATACATTTAAGAAATCATGCGACTGCATGGAGTACCAATATCCATTATCTCCGACAGGGATAGTAGATTCACCTCACGGTTCTGGAAGCCACTACAAAAATCCCTAGGAACTAAACTCAACATGAATACGACCTACCACCCACATACCGAAAGACAGAGCGAAAGAACTATCCTAACATTGGAGGATATACTGAGAGCTTGTGTGATAGACTTTGGTAAAGATTGAGATACCCATTTACCGCTCGTCGAATTCTCATACAAAAATAGCTATCACACTAGCATCGGAGTTGCTCCATTCAAAGCCCTCTATGGCTACAAGTGCAGGTCACCTCTGTGCTGGGTTGAAGTGGGTGACACACAACTAGAAAAGGGCCAAGTTCCAGACAACACTCTCATCGACCCCGAGATCATAAGGGTAACAACGGAGAATATCGTTCAAATCTGTGAACAGCTGAAAGCATCTAGGGACCTACAAAAGAGTTATGCAAATAAAAGACGCAAACCCTTGGAATTCTAGGTGGTTGACCACTTTCTATTAAAGGTCTCACCCTGGAAGGGAATGATATGATTTAGAAAGCGTGGGAAACTAAATCCAAGGTACATCGGGCCTTTCGAAATCGTTGCTAGAATCGGCTCGGTAGCTTACAAACTCCAACTACCACAATAACTTAGTAACGTACACCCCACCTTCAACGTGTCCAATCTAAAGAAATTTTTGTCCGACGAAACTCTTGTAATCTCACTCGATGAAATTGAGGTAAATGAAAGTCTCAACTTCATCGAAGAGCTAGTGGAAATCATGGATACAAAAATTAAGAGAACAAGGCAAAGTCGTATACCAATAGTAAAAGTCTGTTGGAACGCCAAACGAGGACCTGAATTCACATGGGAACGAGAAGATCAAATGAAACAAAAGTACCCACATTTTATCCCCAACACTTGAAATCCCACTCAAAGTTTAAATTTCGAGACGAAATTCCTTCTAACAGGGGGGATGATGTGACAACTTAAAAAATTCTAGGACAAACTAGGTCTAAACTTCAACCACGTACCAGTGAATTCACAATGTAACTTGATGCAATAGAACTATGATTGTCATGAAGGATGTTTACATAAGTTATTATATGCATTATTTGAAATCCATGTCGTAATAAACCTAGGAAAGTCAAACAAAGATAAAATGGTTATTACATAAAAGAATACTTGTGCCATGCCTTTGAGATTTTGGTTGAGTGTCACCAAAATCTCCCTTCAAAGATCAAACCATAAGACCGAAATCACTAGATTATGGCCCGTTGGGACCGAAATCACCTTCAAGGGGAAACCACAAGACCGAAAACACCTAGTTAAGGCTCATTAAGGCCGAAATCCCTTCATCAGGGACCAAAATCTCTTTCTTAGGTAATGCCATGACCAAAATATACTTTGTGACTGGGGTATAAGATGATTTCAGTCATGCTAGGACTGAAATCAACCTTATGTTGGCCGAAATCTCCAAATGGTGGCCAAGTGGTGCCACTTGAATTGTTGAATTAGCTTCCTAAGGTGTTAAGTGCACATACCAAGGCAAGTGTCACCTCATAATCTTATCCTTCTCATTCTATTTAATCATGATTTGAAGAACCATTTCCAAACTCATTTCTTAGTAAACATATTCCCCACCATTCTCTCAAATACTCAAAGAGACATTTCTCTCAAGACTCAAAACCCATTTCCTTCATTATTCAAGTTCAAAGATCCCAAGAAACATTCCTCAAATAGTTATAAGTTCTTGGTAAGTAATCTTTATATTAGCTAGTGTTTATATAACACTTGTAATACTAGTCTCATATATTCAGACATTATTATGTGTTATAAACTCATAGGATTCAAACAATGTCTCGTACTCTAACTCGAAGATCATCGTTTTATCTCGTTATCTAGACGCAACCACACATAAGGTGAGTTCACACCTCTACATTTTTCAAGACTTTTTCTATGTCTTAGAGGGGGAATACAAGAAACACATAAGAATATTTATGTTAAAACACAAACATTTAAATAAGTAATTTTACCATTTTTACGAATAGTGTTAAGTACGCGAAATGACTTTACTATCAACCGCGTATATATTTATGTACAACATTTTGATAAAAATGTAAAGATATGAAAAATGGTTACAAAATACACTACATTATTCTTATATATATATATATATATATATATATATATATATATATATATATATATATATATATATATATATATATATATATTAATTACGAAACGTTCATTTCATTAAACTATATAAAATAGTTTATGAAACTTTACCCCTTAGTAACCCGTTGAGCAAATAGTAAAATTATATAAAGTACATATATAATTGTTTTACGACATTTTTGATATTATCCTCGAAAGAGGGGACAATTTCATGTACAAACATTCATTTCAAAAACACGTACAATCATTGAATAAATTTGTGAGAATTGTCTTCATCGTACCTAACTGAGGTATACATGAAAGTCCTGTATTTATAACCGGAATCTCCGATACGAGAGTCTAATACTTGTGTATAGATTTATACGGGACTGATGATCTCACATCTTGACTACTAGCTATAGTCAGACCGGCAAGTTATGGATGACAAATGTCATAAATAACTCGGCACCTGAAGAACGACGAGGCAGACACTACATCTTAAAAGCACAATAATGAAAACTCACATAGGGAAACGACTATATGTATATTTTACACGAAAACACATTTCTTCAAATGGTTTTATACATGAATAAAATTATATATTACCACTTTAAGTACGGAAAACACTAGTACATTTTGGTCTTTGAACATTTAAGACTAATAAACACTATCATTTTACAAGTGAACGGCATACATTTTATTTATCTGAAAATATCGGATTTTCTAGAAACAAACACAAAATCTTTTCATGGAAAGACTTACTATTTTTTCATAACAAACTATTATGAACTAATCAACTTAAATATTAACATATTATATGGTTACCTGCTATTACCTATTATAGTAGGTAACTATCGTAATTTGTGAAACTATTTAACAAATTAAGATTAAAAAATAATTACCCTTGCAAGTTATTTTCTCTTTATTTATGATGTTTTTCATTTATTTTAAAATGATGGAGGTGAACTTTTGTGAAAAAGAAAGGGTTAAAATAGGACCATAACTAAACTTTATTGACTATGGCTGCTTGCTTTACTATTACTGTACAACTGGTAAAGTTCAACATCGTCTGGTTGGGCTTTAACTATCCAATACAGTTGGAACCTGATCGGTTTAAATCCAACACGTTTTTATTTAAAAAAACAAAAATGAAAAGCCAAAAAGTTGGCTGAAAATAGAAAATTTCAGTTCATGACAAAGGGTAATTTCGTCATTGCAGAAAACAGTGCATTTTAAAAAGCCTAAACGAGACAAACACGAAGTCCAGCGATAAGGACTCAACTGCATGTGAAATAAAAATGGACCCTGAAACACTCTCGGCGAACTTGTTTAAGTGGGACACCAGAGCCGCCCTGGCTCCGCCTGCGTCCCGTATTTACGAACCCATAACATTACAACAACAGCCGCAGCAACCACCACCTCCTCCTCCGTCCATGGTCGCAACCTCGGCGGGGATGGGTGGCTATTTGGTCCGTGATAACAGGGATCTTGGAGGGTTGGAGGAGGTGTTCCATGCTTACGGTGTACGGTATTTCACGGCCACGAAGATAGCGGAGCTTGGGTTCACGGCGAACACGCTGTTGGACATGAAAGATGAAGAGCTCGACGAGATGATGAACAGCTTGTCCCATATTTTCCGATGGGATTTACTTGTTGGTGAGAGGTACGGCATCAAAGCCGCCGTCAGAGCGGAGCGACGCCGCCAGGAGGAGGAGGATTCGAGGCGGCGCTACCTTCTTTCTTCCGACACTACCAACACCCTTGACGCTCTATCTCAAGAAGGTTCGTGTATTTTCATACATTTTTCCATGCAGAAACATAAAAAATAATTACCTTCTGTTTGATATGCTTTGAAGTTTATCACTATTTGATAAAATTCTAAGTTTTATTGTTGTTAATTTTTTTGGCAAAGGCTTGTCGGAAGAACCGGTGCAACAAGAAAATGAAGCTGCGGGGAGTGGCGGTGGCGGAGGTGCATGGGAGATGGCGGCGATTGGGAGCTGTGCAGGAGGAAAGGCGAAGCAAGGTAACCAACGGAGGGGCAAGCAAATTCGTGTAAGGGGTAGAATCGGATCGTCTTCACAAGTGGTTGGAGGAGATGATAATTACGAGAATGAAAGTGAGGACGATCCAGAGAATGGTGGCGGTGGCGGAGTAGAGCGGCAGAGAGAGCATCCGTTCATTGTGACTGAGCCGGGGGAGGTGGCGCGTGGAAAAAAGAATGGACTTGATTACCTGTTTCATCTATACGAACAGTGCCGTGATTTCTTGATCCAAGTTCAGAGTATTGCGAAAGAGAGGGGTGAAAAATGTCCAACCAAGGTATTATCATTTTCTAATTTTCCAACATATTCATATTAATAAAGAATAATAACTTTATATAAAGATAACTAGTATAAAATTTAAAAGATATACATACTTATCTAACTTTTTATTTTTTAAAACAATGTTAAATTCGAAGTTTATTTATTTGGGCAACCAATTTTTACAACATTGTAACTATATTTTTGTTTCCTTTCAAAAGTAAACGATTTGTTTTTAGATAATTTTTTGTAATCATGAGAAGCTAGCTAGTAGACAGTAAATACTCATGACATCTATCAAATCTTCTTTTATTTAGAATTATAATTATTACCATGATTAAAGTATATATCCTGCCAATAATAATAGAAATTCGAATGATTAACACTAAATTACATAGGTTACTTTTGGCAAATTTTACCTTAATACAATTGTGTTTCCGAGCGATTTTTATTTTAGACAAATAATGAATCATTTTTTAGTAGTCTAAGTTAAAAACATGTATTCAAATAAAAATCTGTTCAATCAAATATAAAATACAAGTCCTTTTACATTAATTTTGGAAAGTTAGGTTTTTTATTATAAACATACTATCTTTTATTAAATATCGGGCTTTGCCTTTTAGAGTATTTTCTTTGAAATTTATATAGGATACATTTCTTGCATGAATTTGTCATCTTCTTTCATATTTAAATGCACATAGATATATAATGGAAAGGGTAAAGAAGTGATGATTTGGAGTGTGGTCAGTATTAAAGATTTGTATTGTCCGGTAAATTTAGAGAAAGTTGTGTGTGACAAGAGAAAGATGGAGTCCTAGAATCATTCACATGTACAGTACTTCTGCCTCACAACCAATAGCTGGATCTGTTCCCCCAGTCGACACGTGTTGTACGGATCTGCACTCCACCTACCCCTTCACCTTTTTCTAACCCTAATTCACATGTATAGTATTCATCACAAATAAATATAAATATTTGACTTGAAAGAATGAAGGATGATCTATAACTTATTAAATAAACATATCTGATTGGTTATCATATTGGGTCGGGTTTTGTTTAGGTGACGAACCAGGTGTTTAGGTATGCAAAGAAGGCAGGTGCGAGCTACATCAACAAGCCAAAAATGAGACACTACGTTCATTGCTATGCGCTGCATTGTCTTGATGAGGTTGCTTCGAATGCACTGAGGAGGGCTTTCAAGGAGAGAGGTGAGAATGTCGGAGCTTGGAGGCAGGCTTGCTACAAGCCATTGGTATCGATTGCAGCTCGACAAGGTTGGGACATTGATGCGATATTCAACACACATCCACGTCTGTCGATATGGTATGTTCCAACCAAACTCCGGCAGCTCTGTCATGCTGAACGCAGCAGTGCTGCCATGGCAGCTGCTACTGCTGCTTCGACTTCCGTCGTTGGTTGTAGCGGTGGTGGTCATCTCCAGTTTTAGGTTAATTACTGTTTGTGGGATGAACTTTATGGGCTGGTTAATTGTTTACTAAGATAATGGAAGTTTTAGTTTGAAATTCCATGCGGTGTATACGATGAATGACTGTAGTAATGCTTGTGCTTGCATCGGTGTTATAAATATGTTGGTTAGTTTATGACCTTTGATTTATTTAATTTGGGTCATTATTATTATTAAATTTCAATTATGATTTGTATTCGTATATGTTAAAAACAAATATTATTGGCGTTCGTTAGCACTATGTGTATTTGATAATACATATATGCAAAAACTAAACCAATTACGAATATGGTCATCCTTTTTTTTGTGACCGAGGTATTCATTTGTTTGACTAGGTTTATAGGTATATACACACTCAAATGGTGCGCTCCTATTGAATAATATGAATGTTAAACATAATTCTTATCGGATAAAATAGAAAGTAACACATTCTGAACCTGTAAGTGTTTCATGTATTTCTCCTTATTAATAGGTGAACGTGTAATGTCTTCCCATTACACAAAACCTCACGAAACCATTATCTTATAATCCACCAAGAGTTTGTAGCGACTCACAAAAGTTTCTATCCATATGTATCTAGTTTATACAATTAATATCACATTCACGTAGGATATGTTGTATTTCCATTTAGCCAAAGTCTAACTATAGCTAGTTACATCAACAACGTAATTTAACTCTATAACATTTTAATAAATAATATAAGCAAATGGTTACAATCCATATCTATGAAGTTTATAAAAAACAAGTAAAAAATAACATTCAAATATCTAATATATAGTAACCTACTAGTTTCATACATGCTATGCTATAGATTGGTCATGAACTGCAATCACAGGATTTGTAATGAGAAACTATAATGTCAAAATAATCCACTAGATTACATCTTGCATTAACTTTCGGAAAGATGCATATACTTGATATAAGCATGTAAAGAAAATGATGAAAAAAAATATTGATAGAGGATCATGGTCCAACATGAAAACATAAAGACAACGAGAACCGAACTTCATACTGCAAAAGAAAATACTAATCTTATTGATCTGAAGCAATTTAGTAGTTACAACTTCTAAAAAACATTTGCAAATCGGTAGTGATTACTCTAACTTTAAGCCGGTGGAAAATAATAAACACAAATTTAGGAATCGTTTATCATATAAGTGAATAACGAGAGAAATGAAGGAACTGGTGAGAAATCGTTTATTATGTAAGTATATATAACAAACCATATATTTGTCAAGAAATCTTTATAAATGACTTCTTGATTACTGATAACGTATACACTACAAGAATATGAGTCTACAGCAACGAAAGCTATAGGGACGACAAATATCGTTGCCATAGAGGATCATATAGGAATGACAAGTCGTCACTATAGAGTTGACTAATTTAGTTTGACTTCTGAACCGAAAGCGACGATAAATCGTTTCTGTAGTTTGAGCAGGAACAAAAAACAATTGGATGGTATCCGAAAAAGCTGTAGGGGCAACATATCGTCCCAAACATAAATTTATATATATATATATATATATATATATATATATATATATATATATATATATATATATATATATATATATATATCAAAAGCCAAAGTGACGTCGTTTTAATGGGCAGCTATAGGAACAACTTATTGTCCCTATAGGGTTTCGCTGAGTTAAAAACTTTTTCCCAATCCTTCAACCTTATCGTCCTTATCGCACCCACAACATAGTTCCTCTTGTGAGCTGAGGCAAAATCGTTGGTGCCTATAAAGCGGCAGGTAAGTTTGATCGTTTATTGCCCACCGTTTCCCTTGTCCACTCCTTCAACCTTTCATTATGATGTTTTCCCTCCAATTTTGGATTTATTCTGTTTTCCGAATTGCAGGTCAGCGGTTCCCTCTCATTCCGGCGGTCTCCCTGTTTTTTGAATTTGGTTTTCTACTTCCTTAACAGGTATGAATGCTGTCTAAGTTTTAGAATGCAATAACCTTCCTTTCTCCTTATTCATGTATATGTTTTCTAGGTTATTTCCAACACTTATTTGTGTATATGTTGTCTGGGGGACACAATTGAAGTTGAGACTTGGACAACAGGAGTGCGAGATCAACATATCGTGAGTTGGACAACAAACAATTAGGTTATTGTTTTCTATTATTCTATCTTCTAAGCAAGGATGTAACAGCCCTAGTGCCCCACCCCTTTGATTGTCTCCAGATCTTTTGTAGAATACTAGTATTTGTTGTATATAATCTCAGGTCACAAATTCATCCTAGGAAAAGACCCACGGTTAACAAAGACATTAAATTTTGACTTTTTACTTGTTCAAAAAACAGTAGAGAGAAAAGTAAGAAGTTTGGGAAGTTAATCTTATATTTTTCCACAAGCAATTCTTTGAAATTAAAGGGGATTGAATTTTTCATGTTAACAAGACTTTCAGTCTTTTAATAGCTAGCATTGTTATGCCAAGACAAATTAAATGCCTTTTTGTCATTCCAATATAATGAAACATTTCATTCCTTCTCTGATTCAGTGGCACCTTTTAACTAAAATTTTTAGAGAAAAAAGGTTAAGGAACCTCAAAAAAAAGGTTAAAAAAAGGTTTAACTACATTCGGGTACTTGAGATGGGTCATTAATAAATTTTTAAATTTTTACTTATTAGTTATTATTTTAAGTTTTTGTTTTTATCTATTCCAACTTAAATATAAATGAGGTTATTTTTTTTGTCTTTTATAGAAAATGAAAGAATGGAATCGAATTCCAATTCCACTTGATTCTGCTAAAATCCATAAACCAATGCTTTTTTACCTTTCAAGCTGAAAGTTACACCCCGAGTTCACAAGCTCGAGAGTCGCAAACAGTGTAATCAAATCTATAAAACAGAAAAAATAATATAAAAGTTGATTTTCTGAATTATGTTTAATCCACCAAATTGTAAGCAAGAAATTGAAGTTTAAGGTCATGAAAACAGAAAAAACATACTTATCAACATCTATACCATTATCAACATCTATAAAACTAAATAATATTTTATGAATGCCAACCAAGCATATGAGGAACTGGAGTTTATTCAGACTCAAATTACTTTTGACATATTTCATTTCTCCAGAAACATTATGTCAAGTTGCCAATCAAGCAACTTGTTGGAGTTTATTCAGACTCAAATTACTTTTGACATATTTCATTTCTCCAGAAACATTATGTCAAGTTGCCAATCAAGCAACTTGTTATTGCTTAGTGTCATTCTTTACCTTTTCAAAATGAGTATTAATAATGAGTATCAATTTTGGTCCCTGTACTTTACTGTTAATCATAGGTTTTATCCAAGTTTTGATTTTGTAAAAAATATGTCCTAATGGTTTTAATTTGTTGTTGAATCATTAAATCTAGCCATTAGTTTGTGAATTTCTAAATAAACTATTTTTCCCTTGGACCAAACCTAGAAAAATGATATGTCCAAGGATCATATTTGTAATTTACTAAGTATTATATAGGATAATATTTTTGATGGCATATAAGTGAATATAATAGAGTGAGTTTCATTTATATCATTACATACTTTTAATATTACTTTTATCTTCTTACAAACTTTAAAATTACATGTATATCCCTTTAAAAATATAAAACTCACATTTATATCCACGTTTATTATTTAACTAGATTTAAATCAAATTAATATTCAAAAAACATTTTAAAATTAAAATTCCATATACCCTTCTCTTAGGTTTCAGTATTAAATTGATTAATGAAATTCTTCTTTAATTGTAACTAAATTGTTTTAACTATAATTTTTAATTTGTAAACGGTATTTTATTAAAATCATATATAATTTTGGATTTAGTAAAGAAATGGATTTTGGATATGTTTTCTAATATTAAATTGTTGTGATTCTAATTAAATTATTATTTTAGATATAAATACGAGTTTTATAACTTTAGACGGATATATGCATAATTTTAAAGTTTGTAATGATATAGAAATAATATATACACTTTGTAAGGATATAAACAAATTTTCTCAATATAACAATATTGTCTTAGAAAATGAAGTATCCCACTGTTAGGCTTACTAAATTACAATAGTTGAATAGACTATGAGTTGTGTATGGCAATTTACAACATACTCTTTCAAATCAATGTCATCATTTATGTAACCTTATTGTAATTTTTGTTTATTAATTTTTTTTATAACGGTTATGAGTTTTTCGGGTTTGGACCCACTTTCATCTCTAAGGCTCTAAAATCTAATCATCAAAATATTAAAAATAACATTTTAAGAAACAATAGTGAGGATCGAACTAAGGTATTCCAACTTTAACCTTTTATGTGCATGAACCATCTGAACTACAAATACCTTTGATTCTCTAGTTTTGTCCCTCTTTATTCTGAAATAGAAGTAGAATTCTATAAAAAGTAAAGGAACATAAGTAAAATGCTATAATTTGAAGTATAATTCCATAATTGAAAAAACAACATAAGTAAGATGCTATAAATAATATATATATATATATATATATATATATATATATATATATATATATGAAAAAGTAGAATGTTATAATAGATAAATGTTATAATATGCATACATTCTAACTTTTAATAATGAAACAGTTATGAGTATTGATAAGAGTTGGATTACGTTGCAAAATTGAAGGTGTCCAAAGTTCATAAAAGGGCTTAACAACTTCATAGAGATCGCCAAGAATCATGTCGATGATGAAGGAAAAACATGTTGTCCGTGTATAGATTGTGTGAATATGTTTCGGCATATTGTGACCACAGTTTATGCACACATACATGACCGTGGGTTTGAAGAATCATATCTAATATGGATTCATCAGGGTGAGGAATATCCTCCTTCAGATTTAGACAACCATTGGGCTTCAAAGTACTGTAGTACTAGAGTTGTGGCAGAGGAATATCCACATGAAAAGATGTTTGATGTAATAGATGATGTTATAGAAGAGGAAGATCCACATATAGAAAACATAAGACAAGAAGCAATTGGTTTAGACCCAGAGTTTGATGCATTGTTTGAAGAAGCCAATCTCGAGTTATACCCTGGTTGCAGTTGGATGTCTTCCTTAAACTTCCTAGCAAAACTGATGCACATTATATTCATCAACAGGTGGAAAGACAGTTCATTTGACCAACTTTTGAAGTTTTTAAGAGTTGCATTCCCGAAAGAAAATAGATTCCAACTTCACTCTATGAAGCTAAAAAGAAGTTGAGAAAGATTGGGTTGGGATATCAATCTATCCATGCTTATGTTAATGATTGTGCTCTGTTTTGGAAAGAGAATGATTCAATGCAAAATTGTCCTGTTTGTAAGGAGAGCAAGTGGATTGACAAAAACACAAAAGGGAAGAAAGTGCCACAAAAAGTGTTACATTATTTTCCTTTGATTTCCAGGCTTTGTCGAAGGTATAGTTCAAGATTCAAAACAAAAGATATGATTTGGCATAACATTGGGCATTCAAATGATGGTACGATGTATCATCCGGTTGATCGGAAAGCATGGCAGGAAATTGATAAGCGATATCCCGAGTTTGCCAAAGAACCTAGGAACGTCCGATTGGGTTTGGCTGCCGATGCTTTTAATCCATTCAACAACATGAATCATCATTATAGTATGTGGCTGGTAATATTGACAACATACAATACACCACCATGGTTGTGTATGAATGAGTCTTCTTTCATGTTTAGTTTACTAATTCCTGGTCCTAAATCACCTGCGAAGGACATTGATGTTTTCCTGAGGCCTTTGGTGGACGAGTTGAAAATGTTATGGAGGGATGGAGTCTAAATGAGAGATGCATCAACCAACACTGTATTCACAATGCATGCATCACTATTGTGGACTATCAATGATTGCCCTGCCCTTAGCAATTTGTTTGGATGGAGTGGTCAAGGTTATAAAGCTTGTGCTACTTGTAACAAAGACACACCCTCGTGTTCTATAACCAGCAAGATAACTTATGTTGGTCATAGACGATTCTTACATAGCAGGCATAAATGGAGGGATATTTTACTATTTAAAGGCAAGAAAGAGTCAAGAACACCTCCTAGATGATTGAGTAATATATAAATAATAGAGCAGCTAGACCGTCTCCCCACTCGTATTCCAGGAAAACACCCTAGCTATGGTGGTGGTGTGAAAAGAAGGCGAACCAAGTCAGAGTTAAATTGGACCAAAAAGAGTATCTTCTTCGAGCTTGATTATTGGTGTGCACTCGATCTAAAACACAATATAGATGTTATGCACGTGGTGAAAAATGTTGGTAAGAGCTTGTCAGGTACTTTTTAGCACCCGGTTCCTGGTACGTATTTTAAATATGAATTTGTGCACTGTTACTCTGGGACTCGACAAGACGGAATCCCCAACTTGTCGAGTCGAGGCAAAGTTCGGATGCGGGTGGAAGAATCTACTCGCCGAGTTGGAAGCCCCGACTCGATGAGTAGACCTGTCTGGATGAAACCCTAAGTAGAGGGTTTGAACCCAATTTAAACAACTTATAGGGTCTCCACTCTAGCCTCCATCACCCTCGGACTCTATTCACGAAACCCTAACTGATTATTGAGTGTTCTTGAGCTTTTTTGCCATTTGTGTGTGTCTTTGAAGCTTGAGAAGAAAGAGGAGGCTTGGGAGATCAAGAGAAAGAAAGTAGATCTAGAGGTTTTGGCACATTTCCAGCTCGGTTGATGTATAAAGCCGATACCTTGACTATTCATTTATTAGATCTCCATTTAGGGTTAGTTTCTACCTTTTCTAAGTCATAATGAAGACATTTTTGGGATTGTGTGCTTCTTTGGGGTTGTACATTCGGATCTTGAACCTTTAAGGGTTCACATGTCATAAAGATGCCAACTTTATGGCCATGAGAGTCCCATGCACCTTGTAGACTTCATTTTGGGTCCTTATGAGCTAGTTAACCCATGCATGCACATAAAGTTTATAACTTTACATGCTATATCGATCCTAGGAGGTCAAATCTAGGCTCTGGAAGCATTAAGACCGACTAAAATCAACTTTATGGACATGGAATTTAGGGGACTCGACGAGTCGTTCATGGTACTCGACGATTCGGGTTATGGTTCCCCAACATTTTCTGTTTCTAATCGATCTTGTTGTGTCTAGAAGAGGACTCAACAAGATGGATGTGAATATGGACTTGAAGATCAAAGAACTCGATGAGTTCAAGGATGAACTCAGCGAGTTCAAGGTAATGTCCCCACTATATGAAGAAGAACTCGACGAGTTCAAGGAAGAACTCGGCGTGTCAAGGATTAAACACTTCAACTAGTATAAAGCAGGACTCGACGAGCTCAAGGGTGGAATCGGCAAGTCATGAGCAAAAGGTCCCGACTCTGTATGAAGAAGAACTCAACGAGTTCTTGAAAGACTCAATGAGTAGGATCGAAGTCCCAACACTTTGAGGTTTATGGAACTCGACTAGTTGGGTCAACCATATGTTGACCTTGAACACAAGTTAACTTTGACCAAGGTGTTGACCTTGATTTTGACTTTGACCTGAGTTGACCCATGAAAGGATTAAGAGTATGAAATGGTAATTAAGGAAGGTTGTTATGTGTATGAGTTGATAGGAGGTTATCCCATCACCAAGGATAGTTCAAACACTTCACGACATTGAGGTGAGTTACCTTCCAGTAGAAGTAGGTCTAAGGCACCAAGGGCGGCCCACTAGTAAGTATTATAATATAGATAATTATCTTCGTGATAATTATCTGGTACATCGTTATCTATTATGATGATGTGCTAGCCTGATATGATGTTATGTGATAGTAGGTAGTAGGGGGAATAATCCTCGTGTTACGGTCGTAAGGACCGAAGGGTAGGTCGGGCACCCAAGATATGCTCGACAGTATGTTATGCTATGTAATTATTTGGTAGTGGTAGGGGTCAAATAGTCCCCGTAGTTGGTTAAGATAAAACAGAGAGTAGGTCGGCACCCCCGAATTGCCGAAAAGGGTAGGTTGGCACCTTAGAATTGCCAAACAGGGTACGTTGGCACCCCGGAATTGTCTGACATGGGAGGTCGGGCACCCCAAAATTGTCCGACAGTATGTTAGTTATGTGGTATGTGGTATGATGGGGGGGGGGGGGACTCTCTAAGCTTCATGCTTACAGTTTTTAGTTTTGTTTTCAGGTACTTCTTCGGCGAAGGGGAAGGAGCTGGCGCGGTAGCAGCATATCACACACACATAGGATTTCCGCATTCTGAAATTCTTGGGATTGTACTCTGAGATTATTACTATTTCATGAAATACTTTTTGAGACATGTGAATATGGTTTTATGATATGATGTGAAACTATGATATTTTCTTATAAATGTTTTTCTAAATCGTTATATAGTAAAATGAAATTTTTGGCCTTGAAAATTGGGATGTTACAAGTTGGTATCAGAGCCTTGGTTTAAAGGATTCAGACACACTTTCGGGAGTGTCTAAACTCAAATCGAGGGTTTGAAGGATTTTCACAAGAAAATAGTTTTTCCAAAAGTTAAAGTAAAGAGTTTTGAGAAAGAACAAGGTGTATGATGCATGCAACCGGCCGAGCTCAAGTAAGTTTTCCCCCAAAGATACACATACATTTTATGTTATGATATGATATGATTATGAAAACTGCATGCTAGATTATGGATAAGGATCTAGGAAGATGCATGATATGCATGTTATACGTGCTTATTGAACCACATGATAGTACTGATTAGTCAGTGATATGATAGCATGGATAGGATATGCTTGGTTTGGGTTACTTAATGCCCGAATGCTGCTTGTTTTGTGCTATGAGGAGTTCTAGCTATCTTTAGTTAACTAGTAAACGAATACATTACATTACATATTACAAGGAATAAATAATTTAAGAAGGTTAGGTCTAGCCATATTTTGCAAATCTTGTTTGAGTCCAACCGTTGTAGGGTAGGACCCCTCATTCGAAGAATTATCTAGTCTTAGTGATATGTAATGGTATTCGCGAGCTAGTTAGGTAAAGGTAGCACAAACTTCTTATGCAGCTGATGACGGAGAGTGAGTTAGAGAGTTACCCTAGGTTAATCCTAGGATGAGATTAGCGTAGAGTGCAACATTAGTAGAAAGGACTTGGTAAAGTCAAAGAAATCTTTGAGCAAAGTACGGATACATGTGGAGCGTAGTATAGGCCCATACTAATGAAACCAGAGGATCCGTACTTGATTCAAGGAGGGCTAAGATGGAACCAGGGAACTTGTAGAGTATGTGAGACCTCTCGAGATTATGTATGACCCTTACACTCATGTATTTTGTTTTATAATGGTGGTGATTACGCGTCACAAAGCTGGAGGATCAGGATCAGGGTCGGGATCGGGTTTAGGTTCAGGTTCTGAGCCAGCTGATGAGGGACTACGCGAGTTCATCACGTTTGAGATCACGAGATGCATTCTTGAGTCGACCCCGGTGATTTTCAAGTCGGTCAAGGAAGGGATCCTCGAGCTGACAGTGGATCGCCTCAGGGCATTCAGGAGCGACATGGTATCTAGCCAGATAGGGACGCGCACATTCTCCTTCAAGGACTTTAGGGGATGTGGTGCACCAGACTTCCACAGGGTGAAGGATCCCATTGTTTCCAGGAGGTGGACCGCAGACATGTAGTCTACTTAGTTGACGAGCTTCTGCCCCGAGGGGTCGAAGGTTTGGTATGCAGCAGGTTTTTGAGGGATTGAGTTGAAGATTGGTGGGAGGCGGTCGATGATTCTTTGGGAGCCTCAGTCATTGAGGCTATGATGTGGTCTGACTTTGTGACCAGGTTTAGGGTTGAGTTTGCGCCGGTTGTAGAGCTTCAGCAGCTGGCCAGGGAGTTTCTTGACATGAGACAGACTATAGAGACGGTGGCGAAGATTACCGCCAAGTTCTGGGAGAGGGCCTTATTGGTGCCTCAGTATGCAAGGGACGAGGAGATGCAGAAGACCCGCTATCATGACATGTTGAGAGTTGACATTTGGAAACATGTCAGCTCCTCGACATATCTAACATTGGATGACATGATTGCGAGGGTGAGGGAGAGGGAGACTGATATAGAGCACCTTAGGAAGAGGAAGGCAGGGGATGGACATGTTACTGCGGGTTCGGGGAAGAAAACCAAGGGATACGGCACTAGGCCAAGGGCTAGCCGGGCCATAGCCACTGCAGGAAATGCGGCAGGCCGCATGAGGGAGTTTGTAGATTGGGCTCATCGGGCTGCTACAAGTGTGGAAAGACCGGGCACTTTAGCAAGGATTGTACTGCCCCTACCCCTTCATTCCAGACATCAGACCTGATTTGCTTCCACTGCAATCAGAAGGGCCATAAAAAGGCTGACTGCCCGAGAATGACAGCAGCAGCAGCACCAGTGACAATGCCAGATCCAGCAACCCTGCCGATTACGGATGGCCAATAGGGCAAGACAGATACTCCGGTGGTGAGGAGTCGAGCCTTCTAGTTGACAGTTGATGAGGCGCGTGCCACACCCGATGTAGAAGCGGGTATGTTTTCTTCTCTCTAGCTCTTATTATATGTCATTTATTATATTTATGTATATGTTTTATGTGTTGTTTAGGATCGTTCCATGTGAACGGTATCCCAGTTCAGGTGTTATTCGATTCGGGAGCTACCCGATCATTTGTCTCTCTTGCACTTAGCAAGAGGTTCCCTAAGTCTTCGGGCATGTTGGATTGCCCTTTAGAGGTCAAGATTGTTAACGGCGGATCAGTATGGGCATTATAGGTTTTCAGAGGTTGTGTTTTGAGACGGTATGAGGAGCGCTACCTAGTAGACTTGGTTCCTATTCCATTGAGTGGGAACAAGGTTATCATAGGTATGGATTGGTTGAGCCCTAATGGGGAAGTGATCGACTAGGCGCAATAGTTTGTATGGGTCGGGACCCCAAGTGGGGGAGAACTGGTAATTTAGGGCGAGAGGCCACAACGTGGACCAGCTTTATGCTCAGCAACGAGGGCTAGGCGCTACCTTCAGCGGGGTTGCGTAGGGTGTGTCTCCTACGTTATGGATACCTGGGAGATGGGTAAGGCGACTGTGAGTGATGTACCAATGGTGCGAGAGTATGCAAATGTATTCCTAGAGGAGCTTCCGGGGATACCTCCGGAGAGGCAGGTAGATTTTAGGATCGATCTGGTCCCTGGTTCGGCTTCAACAACCAAGGCAACATATTGGTTGGCTCATCCTGAGATGAAGGAGTTGTTGATGGGTTTTGTACAAACAATCCTATGTGTGAATGCAACCCTAGATTTGGATCTATGTTTTCTCTATTAGATACATAACTTTATGAACACAATAAGAACCCTAGCTAGCAGGTATATATTTTGAAATTTGTATAGATGAGTAGATCACATACCTCTTGTTGTTATATTGCAATAACAACGCTAATCTTCAATCTCTTAGTCTTGAAAGCAAGTACCACAAGTGTAGTACCTCTAATGGCTCACAAACACCACAAGCAATTGGAGAGGCAAGTGAGAGAGAGAGGAGAGAGGATGAAGTCGGCTCTAGGAACCCTAGGTAATCAAGTGGCTGATTTCCTTAGGCTTAGGGGTCTTTATATAGGGTAGAGATTAGGGTTTTGGTCCGTATCCTTATCTAGTTGCTTGCCCACCAAGTAACCAAAAGATAAGCCTTGAAAGTCCTTATCCTTGGACGATTTCAAGGGCCTTATCCCCTTGAATTCGTCCACCTCTCCCATAGGGCATCCATTGCCCTGATTTGCAACTGTCACATAATTACAATTTAGCCCTTGCAATTTAATTAATTACATTTGATCACACAATTAATTCTTAATTAATTATTAACCAATATTAATTAAACAAATATGATTTCTCCTATTAATATATTATTCCTATAATATATTAATAAATCATAATAACCTTTTTCTCTATTATTTCTTCAATCAATTTGCTTTGGTGAAGGCAACCCAAAAGGACCATGCACAACTGGGTCAAGTACTTACCAAATATGGTTACGGGCTTAGACACTAATCCAACAGTCTCCCACTTGGATAAGTCTAGTAACCACAAATGTAAGTAAAACTCGATTAGCAATTGTACCTATCAAAGACGTTGTCAAACTCTGATCTTATCATTAACCTGTCCTTTAGATAAGGGGTCATACAGTCCTCTGTTTTAGATATTGTGCGGACAATCTTATGGAACATAGTCATACTTATTGTCCAGCAGCTAGTTTCTCGATCTCAGATTCATTTGACATAGAACTTAATTGAACACATCAATTCAGTCCTGACCGGGCCCGACACATAAGTCAAATCAAAATCATTGAGGGGCCCTGATATCGCTTTTACCCTCTAAGGATAAAAGAAATAAATAAACTTCGACTTATATGCATTTACTACTCACTAATCAATTATACACAACAATGTGTTTTATGACATCAATTTACTGATGCGGTTTTGCATTATCAATGTACAACCAATTAGCAAACAATAAACCATATATCTTGGTTTTAAGACCATATGATATTATCATCTTGCGATCACTCGTGATAGATTCCATGAAGTGATTCCAGCAAGTGCGGGTTTATTCCAATGCTCAAAACTTATTTATAAGCACTCATGAATGTTGTAACAAACCTTTGTTATGTCTAATACCTTTCAGAAAATCTACACACCAATTCATGATAGTCTTCATTCATACCTACTTCCAACATATAAATGACTGTGGATCGTTTGAATAATTTGATTATTCTTAATTAACTCAATTATTCAGGAAGTCAAAACATGCAAAGCAAAATAATAGTCAACCAATTAACATAAGACAGTAGCTATACTAATAAATAAAACTCCTTTATTTAATCGTCAAATGTCAATTACAATTATCTATTACTTAATTCTAAACTATCTAATCCAAACTATCATCGTCATTCAGCCCAATGCTCCTAGCGTGCTGCAAATGCTTAACCCTAATCAGTCCCTTTGCAAGCGGATCTGATGGGTTCTCCTCTGACGATATCCTCTTGAATATGAGGATTCCTTCTTGTACCCAATGTCTAATAAAGTGATATTTTCTGTCGATATGTCGAGATCTACCATGATCCATCGGTCCCTTGGTCAAGGCAACCGCTCCTTCATTATCACAAAAATTTTCTATAGGCTCCGTTATGGAAGGTACAACTCCAAGGTCTCAAATGAAGTTCTTTATCCATATTGCCTCCTTTAATGCTTCACTCGTTGCGATGTACTCTGATTCGCACGTTGAATCAGCTACGGTTTCTTGCTTGGAACTTTTCCAAGTCACTACTCCTCCATTAAGGGTAAAGACCCAGCCCGATTGTGAATGGTAGTTGTCCCTGCCGGTCTGGAAACTGGCGTCACTATACCCTCGCACCTTTAAGTCATCACTCCCTCCGAGAACCAGAAACCATTCCTTGGTCTCCGATGGTACTTAAGGATATTCTTGACTGCAGTCCAATATGCTCTGTCGGGGTTCCCTTGATATCTACTAACCATGCTCAAAGTGAAGGCCACATCAGGGCGACTACAAGTCATATCATACATGATTGAGCCAACTGCGGAAGCGTAAGGTACTCGGATCATCTTAGCTATCTCGGCTTCGGTACTCAGACTTTGAGTCTTACTCAACTTGGCATTACTTTGGATCGTTAATTCTCCCTTCTTTGAGTTCTCCATACTAAAACGTTTTAGTACCTTGTCCAAGTAAGTATTCTGACTAAGTCCTATTAGTCTCTTACTTCGGTCTCTCACTATCCTTATTCCCAAAATATATGAAGCCTCTCCGAGGTCCTTCATAGCGAAACACTTCCCGAGCTAAGACTTAACTTCCTGCAGTTTCGGGATGTCGTTTCCTATGAGTAATATGTCATCAACATATAACACGATAAAACTAATTATACTCCTACTGGCTTTGACATATACACATGATTCATCTTCGCTTCGTACAAATCCAAACTCTTTGACTTTCTCATCAAAGCAAAGATTCCATCTGCGAGATGCTTGTTTAAGTCCATAAATGGACTTCTCAAGCTTGCACACTCTATTGGGATGCTTCGCGTCGACAAAACCCTCTAGCTAAGCCATGTACACATCCTCGGCCAACTTCCCATTAAGGAAAGCGGTTCTGACATCCATTTTCCATATTTCATAATCATGAAATGCAACAATGGCCAACATCACCCTAATAAAGGTCTCATCATAGTCAACTATGGGAGTTTGAGTAAAGCCCTTCGCAACCAATCACGCCTTATACGTGTGCACATTCCCATCCATGTCCATCTTCTTCTTGAAGATCTACTTGCACCCAAACGTCTTACGTCTGGCACATTGTCAACAGAATTCCAAACTTAGTTGTTATACATGGATTGAATCTCGCTGTCCATCGCCTCTTTCCATTTCGCAGACTCCAGGCCTGCCATGGCTTCCTTATAGTTGTTAGGTTCATCTAGATTTACTAGTGTACTATCACTAATATACATATTCCCTTCGGTAGTAATATGAAAACCATACAACTAGGGTTGAACTCTAACTCTTTCGGAATGTCTAAGAGGTAAAGATTCGTCAATTGGTTCAACCGGAGTTTCCTCCTCGGGTTGAGCGCCAGTGTTAGAGGTTCCTTCATCAATCGACTCTTGAATCTCTTCAAGATCGATTTTCCTCCCACTGTATCCTTAATCTATGAGTTCTCTCTCTCGGAAAACCCCTCTCCTCGCAACGAAGACAACATTGTCACTCAGTCTATAAAAGAGATACCCAAAGGATTTTTGCGGGTAGCTGATGAAAATACATCGCTCACTACGAGGTTCGAGCTTGTCGTGAGTCTCTCATATTACGAACGCCTCGCAACCCCAAACCTTGATATGTGCTAACGAGGGAGCTTTCCCTGTCCACATGTCGTGAGGTGTTTTGGTAACCTTCTTTGTAGGGACTAAGTTAAGGATATGGGCGGCAGTCTCTAAGGAATACCCCCAGAATGAGATAGGTAGTGAAGCACGATTCATCATGGAGCGAACCATGTCCAACAAGGTTCGATTATGCCTCTCAGCCACACCATTCAACTGTGGTGTCCTAGGCAGCATCAACTGCGAAACTATTCCGCATTCCTTGAGATAGTCGCGGAATTCAAGACTTAGGTACTCTCCTCCTCGATCGGATCGAAGCATCTTGATAATCCTGCCCAATTGATTCTCCACTTCTTGTTTAAACTCTTTAAACTTTTCAAAGGTTTCCGACTTGTGCTTGATTAAGTAAATATACCAATATCTACTATAATCATCAGTAAAAGTCACATAGAGGCGGTTCGCGTCCCTTGTGGTGGATCTAAAGGGTCCACATACAACGGTATGTATGAGATCCAATAAACCCTCACCCCTTTCACAAGTGCTAGTGAAGGGTGACTTGGTCATATTTCCAAGTAAACAAGACCCGCACACGTACATCATCCCTGAGGTCGAATGAATCCAACACTCCATCCTTTTGGAGTTGGGCTATGTGTTTCTTGTTGACATGTCCAAGACGACAATGCCACAAGCATGCTTTATCCAAACCATTGGAAGAATCCACACACAACACATCATTTCCTAAGTTATCTACAACCATAACAATTTCATAAATTCCATTAGAAGGCAATGCTTCAAAATATAAGACATCATTTAGGTAAGCATAAATTGAACCTTTCTTATAATCAAACGAATATCTAAATCCTTGCCTAAACAAACCATGAAATGAAATGATGTTTCTTGCCATATATGGCAAATAGCAATAATTATCTAAATCTAAACCTAATCCATTACTAAGCACTAAAGAGTACACTCCAATCTTGGTGACAGGCGACGATCTTCTGTTTCCCATGATTAGATTTATTCTTCCACACTCTACATCTCTATTTCTTCTTAGTCTCTGCAAATCAGAACATATGTGAAAACCACATCCTATATCAAGAACCCAAGAAATAGCATGTGATGAATCATTAGATTTAATTGTGTAAATACCTGCGAAAGACGGCTTGATCTTCCCATCCTTGATGGCTTGCAGATATTCCAGGCAGCTTCTCTTCTAGTGTCCTATTTTGTGGCAGTGGTGGTCCTCTGACTCCTTAGGGTTTGAGTTGGGCTTAGCAGAACCAACTTTGGTTCCACTAGAACAGGTGCCATCTTGGGGCTTACCCTTGTAGTGTCTCTTTGAAGGAGCCTTCCTCTTCTTGCCCTTCCCTTGGCCAATGGCCAAAACAGGAGCAGCGGGTGGAGTGGGAGTTGATGCAACAGACTTGTCCTTGAGGTTGCTCTCAGCAGTCCTTAGGAGCCCTTGGAGTTTGCTTAAGGTGACCTCTTCTTTGTTCATGTGGTAGGTCATCCTAAATTGGTTGTAGCACGAGGGCAAGGAGTGGAGAATGATGTCGATAGCCAAATCTGCCCCAAAGTTAACATTTAACTCGCGAAGACGATCAACGTAACTCTGCATCTTTTGCAAATGCGAGGTTAAGGATTCTCCACTTCCCATCTTAGCGGTGATCATGTTGGTGATGATCTCATAGCGCTCTTGCCTTGCGCTTTGGTGGTACCTCTCCAGCAAATCTTGGTGCATTTCATAGGGATACATGTCCTCATAGGACTTTTGGAGTTCAAGATTCATAGTGGCCAACATAATGCAATGGACTTCCGTTGCATCTCGCTCATGGGTCTCAAAGACCACCATTTCTTCGGGAGTAGCAATTTCCGGATTGATCTTTTCAGGCTTCTCATCGAGGACATATTCTTTGTCCTCGTAGCGGGTAATCATGCGAATGTATCTTATCCATTCGTTGAAATTCGATGCGTCGAATGTCACCTTTTGACATAGGCTCATTAGCGAGAATGAACCAGCGGCAGTGTTGTTTGCATTTGCGTTAGACATCTGCAAATAGAAAGGAAAAAGTTTGATTAGAATTGAATCCCTAATTAAACACCCAAAATGAGAAATTAGGGCTAGAATCCAACAACATTATTTACACATTAGAAAAGGGATGCTGTAATCCAACATGCAAATAATTTGGAGGTAAGTGAATGATGATTCACTAAATCTTCACCATGAAAAACATAAGACTTTAGGTTATAAATGTATTGAGAATTCCTAGTAGATCTGATAATTAGGTTGCTTGTTTTAGTTTGGTTTGTATGAAACATCTAAACAAAATCAAATTTGGCTCTTCATTTTTGGTAAACCTAGCATGTAAGATATTTTAAAAGTTTGGATGGTATGATATTTGGAATGATTTAGATTTAAATTAACTGTTTCTGGTTTTATTTTATATGAAAACTAGATATGAGACTCATATATTACATGAGTTAATTTAAAAAAATTAATATAAATGTCAAAATATTTGAGAATTTTGAATTTATAAGAAAATAAGAAAAATAATTATTTATCTTAATAGAAATGTTTTTTATCTTTTAAATTTAAACAAATTATTTAAATAAAAAAAATACCAAAGGAACTATAATTTTGGGAATATTGAAATTAAAATGTAAGTTTATTAGTGAAATAAATATCAATTTATTACTATATTTATTGCAATTATTACATTAAAATATTATGTAAATTTTATTAAAATAGAAAAAACTCATAAAATCATGATATGTGGAAAAAAATTAATTCAAAATAACCACAAAATAACATTTGACAATGAAAGACCCATACTTTCATATTTGACAATTGTTACTCCAAAACATGCTACATCATATTCATAAAAACGAAATTTTACATAGGTAAAGTGATTACAAATGATTGGATACGAACTGACTATTACAAAGTGTTATATATTACACAACTATCCAGCATACTATAGTTTTATACATACGAGAAAATACAATAGTTTCAAACTATTCAAAATCTTCTATCAGTATATAACTATACTGGATGCTTATCTCCTGCAATTATTAAACATTGAGAGGGTAAGCGGTGACGCTTAGTGAGTTCAATAATAGATATAATATAATGTTATGCCATATATATATATATATATATATATATATATATATATATATATATATATATATATATATATATATATATATATGGAAGAAGCAAAGAGAACAAGAAACAACAAAGACATATGTGAATCATGTGATAAGCTTTTCATATCAATCAATGATTTGATTTAAAGATATACAATCAATGAGACATAACAATTTCCATATTTGATGTACATAAATAAAGCTTCGGCTCAAATGGCACAGAAGACATACACTTTCCGATTAAACATTTTGGTAGATTTCAAGCTTTCAACCCTGTTTAACCTTCTACCAATGCCATAGAATAGAAGTCATTCTCTTAAGATACATGCTCTACATGGCCAGAGGCTGCATACCAGTACCACTGTGAATCTAAGTCATTTCACAGATTATATGGTCAAAGGTATAACTTTTGCTATCATAAATAGTAGAAATAATAACAACGGAAAAGCACATAGTACATATAACACATAACATACAATTGTTTCTATATATTAAAACTCACCGTGAAATAACCGGGATTGAAGTATTAATTTGGACAACACTTCGACTCTAAATATGACTTTCCGTGACGAAACCGGGGATTTTAGTTGAAAATCAGCCTTACACGTGCGGAGTTTCGACTTGAAGATATAATTTTCTCGGAAACTCTATGATGTCGGGACTTGTTTTGGGTGTCGGGAATGATATCGGAGCTTCGGGGGGTTAAAAGTGGGTAAAAAGGGGTTTAGAGAATGAGAGAGATAAGAGAATGTAACCTAAAACCGGAGACCCTCGGTCTCTATTTATAGGGGACCGAAGCTGCTGACTACGATGAACATAAGTCCTCTGTACGTTGGGCGTACTGCGAGGCGGCCATCTACGTGGGGGGTTGCCCTCGTACGCGGGGTGTACCTGCGATGTATCATCAGATCAGAACTCGGGCTCGGACGTGGTTGTCTTATCCGATACGTGTGCCTCGTGAGAAGAGAGAAGGACGTGGCCAACTACGGATCGCATACATGCGAAGTACGTTGGACGTACCCTTCAGATAAGGCTTTAAATTTTCATTTATTTTTATTTAAAAACTTCAAAAATTCATATCTTTTGCGTACGAGCTCCGTTTTTTATGTTATTTATATCCACGCGTAGGTGAGATTATACTCTACAACTTTGGTTTAGACTCCGTCTACTAATTTTGAATTGATTTTTAATATTATATTTTTAATGGGCCGGAAAAGGAAAAGTTCATTAAAAATTCATAGCTTCATCATCTGACGTCCGTTTTCTTCTATATTTTACCGTTAAACTACAATCGATGAGATCTTCGATTCTCGTTTAGGTTGTCTTGGCTAAAACTCACTCGATCTTTATTTCGCGTTTTTAGTTGTCTACTGCTATACCGAAATTTGTAAAAATCATAACTTCCTCATACGAAGTCAGATCTTGACATTCTTTTTATGGAAATTTTCGGTTTAACGAATACTACGACTTTCATTTAGATCACTAAGGCTAAAAAGTATTTTATCAAAAAATCATTTTTTACGTCATACGACGTCGTGCCGGTTCTATCGCGAAACTTTGATAAGTCATAACTTCTTCTTTATAACTTAGATTTCGATGAGGTTTTCGCATAAACATTTCTAACGAGATTCTTTACAATTTTCAATAATATATTTTTACTTATTTTCAACTTTATATTTTTGTTAATTTCAATAATTGACATTTGATTGGAATATCATAAGACTTCCAATACTTCCTGAGTGATTCTAAACATAGTTTTACTTCATTTCTAGTAAAAACTATTTGTTAGAATTCATACTAGTAAACATATAATATTTCATTATAGTATTCACTTTTTAAAATTACAAAATACGATTTCAAAACGTGTATATTACTGACAAATTGAATAAGAGTGTGGCAAGTAGCAAAAAAAAAAACCGTTATTTATTAGAGATGATTGTATTGTATATAAATTTTTTGGAAATTTAACACAAGGGGTAAAAAATGTGTAAAACATGTGAAACACATATAGGGGCGACTTATCGTCGCTATAGGTGTACGTACAGCAACAATATGTCGTCGCTATAGATAAGGTTATGGCGACAATATGTCGCCTCTATATGGGTCACTATGGCGACAATACATCGTCTCTATTGGTTGCTATATAGTGACGATTTGTCGTTGCTATAAGGGGGCTACAACGACGAAGGCTATGGCGACGACATTACAATCTAAAGCGACGAACCTAGGCAACAAAGTATATGGCGACGACAAGTCGTTGTTGAGGGCTATAGCAACGACTTTCCACTCTATAAAGACGATTTTTGTCGTCCCCATACGTTAAAAACCTTATGGTGAACTAACAAGCAAGCGATCGGTTGTCTAGAAATCATTTATCTAGAAATCAAGAAATCAAAAAATCGTTTGTTAAGAATTAATTTATCAAGAAATCAAGAAATTGTTTACTAATAACGAATAGATACATGTAAGTGAATAAGGAGAGAAAAAATCTATAAATCGTTATCAGGTAAGTAAAAAAGATGAAGTTTTATACAAAAATCGTACCCTGGGATTATGAGAATGAGAATGAGAATGAGAATGCACTTAGGGGGTGTTTGGATAGGAAAAAAAAATGCTTATTGCTTATTCCCACAATAAGCTAATTTAAGTGTTTGGATAAATTTATTAGGCTAAATAAGCTAATTTTAATAAGCATTCATCCCCATGCTTATTGCTTATTGCTTATTCCCACTACAAATAAGCTATAAGCAATAAGCTAAAAATCAATCCAAACACCCCTTAATCGTGGATGGCTGGTGAGAATGAGAATGCACTAATCAATAATTGAGAGTCGTATTCCTGTTTAGATGACTTGTAATGATTATCTAGAGAAGATAATTATTATTTAAAGAATAAAGGATAATGAGAAAGTTGGAGACTCAGGTTGGAGACACGTTCCTAGTAGGGTTATTATCGTAAAATGCAAAAAAGAAAGGAATGTCTTCCATTAACTTCCACCGTATTTGGGTGAGATTATAATGAGTTGTCATATTATACTTGGTCAAAGTTCTATTTTATTCTTGTTTATACCGAACACAATTTAAAAAATTTATTTATGTTTTGTTTGTGCCTACTAAAACACACCCTAATGGGCATCTATTGAATTAATAATAATAATAATAATAATAATAATAATAATAATAATAATAATTTTTATTCTAATAAAAGAATATTTTTATTCTTTTTTTTATATATATCATCTTATTAGGAATCCTTATATTTTATTATTCTTTTTGTCATGTATCATATTGTTATGTCTATAATTAATCAATATCACTTATTAACCTATCACTTATTAACCGATTGATTCTTTATTTTAAATTTTACACTCTAATTATATTGAATTAATAACATTAAAATAAAAAGTAAAATAAAATTAATACAAATTATAAAGTGATATAATTTCATATATTTCTTTAAATCAATGATTATAATTTTATATAACTAAAAAGATTTCTTAAATAATAATTTATTTAAAATAATTGATTAATAATTTTGAATTTTTACTATAAGAATTTAATTAATTTTGTAACCATGGTTTCCACATGTTATAAACTAATAATAATAATAATAATAATAATAATATTATTATTATTATTATTATTATGAGAAAGTTGTCATTTTAATAAGGTTAACGGCAGTAGAAGGCACCAAATAAGCAACATGCCAGTCTTTAATGAAGTGTTTGAACAAAAATGAACATATGGACCAAACTTATAAATTAAATTTTCTCAAAACCAGACCGGCTATTTATTTAATTTCCTTTTTTAATTTGTTTAATTAAATTTAATAAGTTTTTTAGCTTGTTATTACGTAAGATGAAAGTGGAGAAAGCATTTTTTTTGTATTAATACTTTTAGATAATTCATAACAATTATCCTCAAACTAGTGAGTGAGCCTATTGTAAACCATGAATCAATTTTTTTATTGGTTTTTTAGAAAAAAAAAATGGTATATATGAAATTGTAATCTAAAAAAGGCATGCATATTAACATAATAACGGTAAACAAAAATGTCTTATTTTATTAGAAATGTTCATTACATGGAAATATCGTTACATAGGGGATGCATTTGTGGAAGTGAAAGAGTCAAAGAGGGGATCAGTCGACGGTGTATGAAGGAGAAATGATGCTCTTCAATCCGCTGGCTTGAAGGATAGCTATGATTTCAAGTAAATCAAGTACCTTGGAAGAATATACGAAAAAAATTATTGAAAATAATATATTTTAAAGTTTATGAATTTTTAGAAATACTTAAAACCAAGTTGTACCTGAACTTGTTGATTCTTTTTTAAATGTAGAATTACTCCATAAGAATGCTTAAAGATAAGTTTTCTTCCAAATATTTGATTGATGTTGTTTAGGTTGTCTATGTTAGAAATTATTCATATGTATACAACAATATGTTAGAAAAAAGAGATAGAATAAATTGTTTGGATTCTCTGAAAGTCGTGATTCACTATCAAATTGAAGTATGTCGATGTTATAGATCGAACACTCAATTGGATAAAATTCAGAAAATGAAATCTTAGAATGTATATGAAAATGTTCTTCAAGATGTACCAAAAAAAATGACCAAAACACGGATATATCATTCCTGTCTGGAAACTGTCAACAGACAGTTACAAATTGTCATAAAACTATCAAACTGTCATTAAACGGATTCTCTGCCCCTTGGACCTTGTCAGGGGCTGCCGCCCCTGGGACCCCCATTCGTTTAGCGACTTCGCCTCTAAATAACAATGTACTTTAAATTTTGAAAAACTTAAACAAGTGTGCACTCCTACACCATCCTAACTTATTCAATATTCAACAAGATCACTTTTGATCAACAAATTTAATCATATTACACTTAAATAATATTTGATGATATAAAATCACCAACACAAATACATCTATCACAAACCAAAAACTACGAATGGAATAATATGAAAGGTCAAAATATATAATCAAACATCTTGGTTGTTGCTTTATAAATAGTCCCGAATAAAAAAAATATCTTCTAGAAGACTTTCAAAAATTCTTTTTTTTTTCAAAAGAAACACATTATTTTGCAAGAAAACGTATTACGAAAAAAACAAGTATTTTTAGATATTTGTTCAAAACTAATATCGTATAAACACATGATATCTCATATTTTGGTCATTATATGATATCTATTGCCTACTTTAACCAAAAAATCAAACAATTTTATATGGGACATGTGAAAAGCAAGGAAACCTCACAAATGAAATATACCATAGCTGGTCAATTTTGTCAAACATTCTCTCTTTGCAACACTCATTATCAACAACAAACATTAATCTTGTTCTTTTCAAAACAGTCTTTAAAAGCCCTAATATCCAAATTGTACTATAAATCCAAATCAAATTAAGTACCAATTAACGAAAATTAAACATCGCCTCTCAATCTTTCTGTTTTGTCATTCAAATGTCACACCCTAGTTTTACATACATAAGCGAAATTTCATAACTGCCATGAAATGCCACTATTGAAGTATGATGTGTATTTTTCCTGTACTAGTTTTTCATTTATAATTCCTAATTGATTGCATTTAAATTAAACCTTACATGCAGTGAACCCGATCGAAATATAATATAGTTTTGATAAACAAGAGTTTCGAACTCAATGGGAACGGTAGTGAATTAACATTAGAATATTTGATTATATGTTATACTAAATAAAAGAAAGCTGTAAAGGGGGGCGGTTATTATTAACTCTCAAACAAATCAAATACTAAACTAACTAGATAAATTGACTGTAAAAGAATCAAATCATGCACTTTGGTTCAAATTAGATCAAATTAATGGATAATTACTTCAGTGTAATGGATATTTATTCATTATTTACCGATTCCTAAATTGATTTGAATACTTGGTCCATACACGAATACTAATGACTCTAAGGACTTTTAATTTCATCGTTATGCAGTTAACTATCCCTAAATTCATTTTTGTAACATCGTGATTTTTCACCCAAAATTTTCTTTTTATTTTAAACACTTTTTAACTAGAATACGTTAACGTAAGTTTTATTTTGAATTTTATGAAAACATCAACAATGTTACCTTATTACCAAAAATAGCCTTCATCAAAATTAAAGTTCATAAAACCAACCAAAAACAAGTTCTCAAAACTATAAGTAAATGAAAATTCAACGACATGTCCAAAGTGGTATCATCTCTAAAATATACTAGTGTAACTATCCCAAAAGACCCTGTCCTCACCAAGCCATCAAACTATGCTACTCGTATCATTGCAAGGCAAAAAAAACAAAGAAACAAGTGTCAGCATTGTTGGGTTTTTTACACATCAAATACACTCTAAACTAGGTAGCGGAAAATTCAAAACTATGATATACTTAAGTGTACATGCAACCTATGGATCTATGGTTTCATGCTAATTACATCTGCCCTAGAAACATAAAAAAAATGAAGAAAAACATACCACTTATGCGGCCCTTGATCTCCATGCTTGAGATCTTATCATCCACAAAGTTGTTTGGATGAGAGGACCCAAAGAAGAATCTCTTCAATGATATCACACCTAATGACACTAAAGAGTAGAATAAAAACTAACTAGGAGAAGGGTCAATTTCACAAACCCTAAGAGGGTTAGAAGTCATCCCTAAGAGGGGAGGAAGAAGGGTTGGCGAAACTCCAAGCCAAGGTTGTAACATCCCAAAATTCAAGGCCAAAATTTTCGTTTTAATTAAGTTAATATAAAAACCGATAGTATAAAAACATTCATAGTGTCAACCCATATCAAAACCAACATGTCATAATGAAACAACATCAGAGTATAATCCCAAAGATCTCATGTGCGGAATACATAATGTGATGCGTTGAGATCATGCCGACTCCTTTCCTTTTGAAGAAGCACCTGAAACCAAAACTAAAAACCGTAAGCACGAACCTTAGTGAGTTCCCCCATCATACCACATACCATACAACAAACATACTTCCAAACATATCTAGGTGCCCGACCTAACCTGCTAAGCATATCTGGGTGCTCAACCTACCCATGTCAGGCATACCGGGGTGTCCGACCTACCCCTGTCAGGCATATATGGGTGCCCGACCTACCCTGTCAAGCATATCCGATTGCTCGACCTACCCTGTCAGACATATCTAGGTGTCGGACCTACCCTCCAGTTTATTTCAACCGGTTACGGGGACCATTTCACCCCTACCACTACCACATAATAACATAGCATAACATACTGTCAGGCATATCTAGGTGCCTAACCTACCCTCCGGTTTATTTTAACCGGTTACGAGGACTATTTCACCTCTACCACTACCACATAATAACATTGCATAACATATTGTCAGGTATATCTGGGTGCCCGACCTACCCTCCGGTTTATCTCAACCGGCTACGGGGTCTAACCTACCCCTCATACCACTATCACATAATATCATAGCATACTAACACATAAAGCATGACAGATAGTGGTATACCAGACAATTATCATAAAGACAATCATCTCAACTATAATCAACTACTAGTGGGCTGGCATTGGTGCCTTCGACCCACTCCTACTGGAAGGTAACTCACCTCACACTGCTGAAGTCCCGCGGATAAAACTCTAGTTGTTGAATGACAGATTCTTGAATTGTCAACATCAAAAAAACACATAATTAATAATTGGGTTCCAACACATAACCATAAGTCCATGCTTGGGGTAAAATACTACTTTACCCCCAACATAGCTTGATTAAAGCATAAGGCCCAATCCAAAGGCCCAAAAGTGAAATAATGAACCAAAGCCCAACATATGGCCCAATTTTCCAAATTGGGCCCAAACCTTTACATGGTCTTACACTAAGGACCAACCATTTATTCTAGTCCCGACACTTGGCATTCTGATGGTCTAATGTCTCATAATCATCAAGGCCCAGTTATAGCCCATCTATGGTCCAATTTGGAAAATTGGGCTCAAGCCTTTCCAATGGGCCTTATCTTAAAGCCCATCTAAATATTCTAGTCTATATACTTGTTCTTGGATGGCCCATCAATAGCCCAATCACCAAAACCCAACAGAAAGGCCCAACTCAAGGTCCAAACAATAATTAGGGTTTCCACATAAAATGACGATTAGGGTTGAGTGCTCTTACTTAACCCATTAAGGACTTAATCCATTAAGTCCATCTATCTACTAGGTTAAACATACAATATGGTCGGGATTAATTCATAATTCCGATCCAATGGTCCAAACATGTGAGTCCCGATAATTCCAAATTAACATATCCAAAAATTAGGGTTTTCTAAACCCTAATTAGGGTTTCCGACCCAATTGCATGTCGATTAGTCTATTTGTTAAGCTTTTAAGTTAATTAATTGTTAATTAAGTCGAGCACCACCTACTACCACCTAGGGTAGTGGTGGTCAATGGCGGCTTACTAGGGGTGTCAATTTATGACACGACACGACAAAAATACACGACACGAAATGAAATTGGGACAAAATCAAAATTCAAATTCGTTTTCGTGTCGTGTTCGTGTCAAGTATTAAAAACACAATGTCGTGTCGTGTCGTGTTCGTGTTTAAAAATCCACACGAAATTGACACAATTGAGCATGTGTTTGTCGTGTTTTTCGTGTTTGTCGTTTTTATTGTGTTATATATGATTAAATATGAATTAAATAAAATAATAGTTATGTAATATTATCTTTGTCGTGTCGTGTCGTGTTGTCGTTTTTTAATTGGTTCGTTTTCGTGTTAATGAAAAAAAACACAACATCGTGTCGTGTCGTGTTCGTGTTACAAAAAACATTGTCGTGTCGTGTCGTGTCAGACAAAAACACGACACGACGGCCCGATTTGACAGGCCTACGGCTTACGGCGGTGGCCACAACCTCGCGGTGGTGGTTATGATTCAAAACCAAAACATGTTTAAGCATCTAAACTAGCAATCCAATCACACAATGTAGACCACCACCCAACATGGCAGCTGGTGGCGGCAGAAGGCGGCAGCCACCACCTCACGGGGGTGGTGGGGTTTTTTTCCTTGAATAATTTAGCCAAAGAAATACATTATACAACATAAATCCAAAAGAGAAACACACTTAATATAACACACACACACACTCATCCACCCTTGTGGCGGTCGATGATGGTACAAGGTGACAGCCACTACCTCACGGTGGTGGTGGTGGCATTTTCTTGCGAAGTCCGGCCAAGCAAACGGTACACACGTCACATATTTTCCTGGCATATGACACAACCACCCACCTGGTGGCGTAGTGACGGCAGTAGCACGAATGGTGGGCAACAGCAGCAGCTAACGGCTGCAGACAGATTTGGGACGTAGCACCGATGAAATGATGACGAGGGTTGAGATTGCTTACGACAGCAACGCTAGTGGTCGGCGGCGTTGCATTGTGGAAGGAAGGTGGCAAAGAAGAGGCGCGATCCAACATAAGCAACAACAGCCTACACAACTGAATCAATGACGGGCGACGACTCTTCGTCTTTGTCGGCAGAAAAACGACGTCGGTGGCTTCTCGGTGGTTGACGGATGGTGCTCTGACTTCAACAAGTAAGGAGGTGGTGCCGAAAATCCTAGGAAAGAGGGTGGTGGCTGAAAGAGCCTCTTAGGGTTTAGGGTTACGGGACAAGGGTGGCGGATTATATACGTCTGTCCCATCTCAAACTTCATCCCATATTGACAGAACAGGACCCTCCTTTCCATATATTTTTCAAACTAAGCCCTACAATTTACCCTTTAGCCCCTGACTACAAAAATCCTTTCATAATAAGTCCATAATTTACCAAACAACCCTTGCCCTCAGAAATCTTTACAAACTGAATCCGTATTTTACCTTTTAGCCCTTGCTTCCCAAAAATCTACTCAACGCAAGTCCAAATGATACCATTTAGACCATAAATTCCTGAATTTATAACATTTTACTCCCAAGACTAACACTAATAAACTATTATGGATTTAGGGCTTCAATTAAATAATATAAAATATACTTCTCATCCCGAGGTTCATTTATTTATTTATTTTATTTAATCTTATTTATTTAAATTCCAAAACAGAATGTTACAAAGGTGCAAGGAAGAATGAAATCCCTAAGGCCCTATTTATAGCATTGGATCCCTTCCTAGGTTTTTTACTCCGTCCTATGCGGTTGATTTACTTGATCTTTACTATTCCGGACATGTCATCATAATCCGGGTCACTACAATTAGTATCAAAGTGGGTGTTCTAGAAGTTGTCAATAATTTGATCCATGATGACAACATGATTTGGTGAATCTCAAATGGATGTAAGTTCTTCATCTGTGAGAGAGTTTTTGTTCTAGAAATCGAATTTATTCTTTTTGTTCAATTCAAATTTTGATTTTCCCTCTCTAGAATATTTGTTTATTTCACTTTCTCTCTTTAGAACTTGGTTCGTAGTCACTTTCTCTCTCTAGAAATATCCAAGTTCCTTTTATCATCGTGCATTTGGCTTATGATTCTTAGATTGTGATTATTAAAGATGTCAGATACAAAGTCAATGAGAAAAAAACTTTATGGGTTATTGTTGAAAGGCGGGTTGATCATATGGGAAACTTTAATTTCTTATGGGGGCTTGAAAGATGATCATGGAAAATTGATATTTCAACCTCTTTGTAAGATTGGTAGTCTGATTGATATTACCATGGATATGTTGTGTTGTTATGGTAATAAAAAGGAAGGAAAAGAAATAGAATTATTCAAAAAAGAATATGTTTCTCTTATTGAAGACCCAAATGATCTTCATGCTCTTGAGTTTGTTGAAGATGTTCTTAAATAAGTTCATCATGTTCATGATGTTCAAGACAAGGGAATTCAATTTGATTATCATGAAGATGTAAAAGTTTTTTGTTCAACTGGAGTTCAAACCGATGAATGCTTGAATTCTTGTGATTCATTTAAAGGAATTGTGCCATATAGAAAGCCTTCAATCCAAGAAGTTCAAATGTATCAAACTCCAAAAGATTTGATTAGAAGTTGAAAAGTTGAAGTTGTCAAGAATGATGTTGTTCTTGAATCAAAACTTCACGATCCAAAAAGATGAAGAAGAAGAAGAAGAAGAGGAAGAAGATAAAAAACAAGAACAATTTGGTTTGTAAACAAATTTTTTCCAATGTTGTCTTCAAGCCGAAATCAATGAAACAAATTTGGGTTCCAAAGCAACAATCATCAAGTGTTGCAATGAATTCGAATTCCAAACCCAAAGTTGTTGAAAATTCTCAAAATCGTTATGAAGATGAAGCTAGATCTTTGAAAAATGAGAAGAACGGATTATAGAACATGCATCGTGGGTGGTATAATGTGAATATTGGAGATTTTCTTGTTCCAAAAAATTAACTGAGATCTTCCATAATCGATTCGAGTATTGCAAATGGAAAAAGAATTGTCAAGAATGTTTCTCAAATGAATTCCATAAATTTCATATTAAGATCGATACCTTGTTCTTGAAGATCCGTTGATGAACAAAGCAAGTTTTCTCAAAATTCAATCATAATTTCAATCCGTGCTTTTGTTTTTCATTTTCGATTGTTTTGACTCGTTTGAATCAAATTTATTTCAACCCATTTGCTATGATCCAATATAACTTTTCAATAGATCAAGCCCAATTTGAATTAATATCATTTCGATCTAATTTTTAACCCTTAGCCTAATCAAAATGTTTAATCTATTCAAGCCTAAATATTGATTTCTTATTGTTCATGTTTCAGTCCAATTTTGTATTCATATTATTCTTTCATCATGTTCTTCCTTCAAAGATCAATTAATGTCGAAGATCGAGTGAACAATTGGATTTTTGATAAGAGCTTAATGCCAATACTCTCATAATCAAAACAAAAGTTGTGATTTGATGTGCTTGAAATGGGTTTGGCTAATCAATTTTGAATTTTGAAAATTGATACTCTTGTTCGTTGGTTTTCTAGAAAGTGGGTGCTCCTATTCATGTATGGTTTATCTAAATATCTCAGTAGATTTGAATCTTGCTCATAATCTTGTTCGATAATAGAAAAATTCTCGAAACGGGAATCAATTTTGTGTATTTGTTTTGAAACTTGCAATCAGAATGAAGAATAGTCGAATATTCAAAGAAAGTCAAAACGAAAGTCAAAATTAGGTTCTTATGAATCTAGAATCGAAATCGAATTTGCCTTGTATGGTGTATGAATGGTTATTCGAGTCTACACGAATGATTGCTTGAATCCAAGTCGAACGAATTTTTGATCAATCGAAATTGAAAGTCATTGTTTTGGAGTATGGAATTTTGGTTAATTGTCGAAATGATTTAGCTTGAAGACGAATGGAAAAAAATGAATTGGGAACGTGTTGTCGAATCGAATCAGAAGTCGAATTTTTTTTTATGGTTGATGTAACATCCCAAGATTTGTCAACCCTGTGGATTGAAGGGTGAAGCCATGAAAGTCCAAGGGCTAAAATTCAATTATTGGGATTAGGAGGAGTACGTTGCGCGTATATAAGGGTATGTTGAGCGTACTAGGCGCGCCCTAGTACGCTGGGCATACACTTGTGTATGCACGACGTACTCATGGAAGAAGGAAACCCTAATATTTAGGGTTTGGGGACTATATAAGCAAGATTATAAGCCCAAGACCCTCCCTTACCCCAACATCCACTGCTTAGAGTCGTTTACCCCAAACCCTATCCATTTCCTTGAGTGGTAGATCTTTTTGAGTGTTCTTGAGTGTTTTAAGAATAGGGTGTTGCATCAAGGAGTTGGAGAATAAGATCAAGTTGTAGATCTGAATGTTGGTTTGTGCCTTAGAAGCTCTAGAAGGTAAAACGCTTGGAAATGTATACTTGTATGAGTTAGATCTAGTCATTTTAGCTTTTTGGAAGCATTCTTGTCCCAAAAGTCCTAAATGGTGCATGCTATGATTTGGAAGAAATGAGTTGTCCTTTTAGACCTTAGAAGAGGTCTCAAGTGATAAAAATGGTGTCCCAATAGCTAGATTTGTCTCATGCATGTAATAAGAAGGTCTTAATGGATTAAGACCATGTGTTCAGAACTTTTTGGACATCCAAAGTGGTAAAGTTCAAGACTTTATAGTCCTATGGTACTTTCGGTCGATGGATCTGGATTTTGTGCTTAAGCGCTTAAGCCATTAAGCACTTATTAGGGTTTTGGTGAAACCCTACGTACACCAAGTGCAAATCTAGTACGCCCAGTATACTGGGTCAACCACCCCGATGGTGGTCAACATTTGATGAGTACACCCTGCGTACCAGAGGAGTACGCCCTGCCTACGTCCTCTGTTAGGCCTTTGGCAATTGCGCTTTGGGTTTAGGGTTGTTTATGGACAAGTTGGATTTGGGCCTTTGCTGGACTTTTTGAATATTATGTTTTGGGCCAAGTCTTGATAATGGATCTTGGAATTAGGCCCAATTAGGTAGTTGGGCCCAATTTGGTAAATTAAGCCAATAATGGGCTTTGCATAAGGACTTTCCAGGTTATGGAATTGGCATTGGGCCTTGGCCCAATAAAGAGAATGGACATGATGGATTGTGTAGACCCCCCTTAGTCAAGATTGTTATGTTGTCTAATGACTTGGTATTTATTATTTGGATAGTTCAGATTGTTGGTGAGGCAGCGATTCGGGAGTTCGATTCTTCAACTCAGATCGGCATTGCAAGGTGAGTTATCCTCACTGTACTCAAGGATCTGAGGCACCAAGGTCGGACCTTTGATTTGTTATTTGGGATTGTTGCTGGTATGTTCTATTAGATCGGTATCCTGGTAGATAGGATGGCTATATGTTGGTATGATCTGATAGATCGGTAACCTGGTAGATAGGATGGTTATATACTGGTATGATATGTTAGATCGGTATCCTGGTAGATAGGAGGGTTATAGGCTGGTATGATCTGTTAAATCGATATTCTGGTAGATAGGATGGTTATATTATGGTATGATTTGTTAGATCGGTATTCTGGTAGATAGGATGGTTATATGCTAGTATGATATGTTAGACCGGGATCCTGGTAGATTGGATGTGGACATGCTTAGTGACCTATAGTTGGTCTGACTGTCTGTAGGCTGGTAGGAGATTACCTTTTATATGTGCACATGATTGATTGGTAGTTGAGGGTATTCCATCCCGAGGATGATAGGACCCTAGTGTGTTGTCTTCATAGACTGTTATATGATTATCTAACATAGGTGCACATGTTTGATTGGTTATGTTCGAATTCCAACCCAATGGTTGAGGGCCTGGGGTATTCTATCTCGATGGATGATTGGACCCATAGTATCTATTATATATGTATAGTATATTGATATTCCAACCCAATGGTTGAGGGCATGGGGTATTCCATCTCAATAGATGATTGGACCCATAGTATCTGTTATATATGTATTGTGTGTGGACATTCCAATCCGATGGTTGTGGGCCGAGAGTATTCCATCCCGAGGATGATTGGACTTGTAGTATGTGGGCATTCCAGCCTGATGGTTGAGGGTCTTGTGTATTCCATCCTGATAGATGATTGGACCCATAGTATGTTGTTTGTTACTGTATGAGTATTGTTGTGTGTATGTGTACTTTTGGGGTAGCTCACTAAGCCTTCGAGCTTATAGTTTCAGTTTATTATTTTAGGTTCAGTGGATGATCGCGGGAAGGCGAAGGCGTGACCGTATACTTCTTCGATTGATGATTTTGATTTCTGGGAACACTGATGTTTAAACTACTTTGAAAATAAATTGAATAACTGAATGGTTTTAAATGATCTAAAGGTTCAAATTTGGCATGAATTTTATGGGTGTTACAATTTGGTATCAGAGCCTTGGTTTGAGTGAATTGGAGGAACACTCGTGTGAATCCAGTCACAAACGAAGGGAAATGATTTTTAATGGTTTTCAAAATAAGAAAGGGGGATGCGAAGTGTACGATCAGTCGGAGCCAGGAACTAGACCCCAAAATACCATGCAGTTATTTGAATATGGGATATGTTAGAGCAACATGCTAGTACTACGCTAGGGATATTAAGGAATTTCATGATAGAATTGTTTGATTACATGATGCCTGCTTGCCTAGGGTTTTCCTTATATGAGATTGACATCATTACTGTAGTTGCTTGTGTATGTATCATGACTATACATAATTAAGATCTTATAGCCTGAGAATGTTTGATTTGGACTTATGTTCCATTCTTGTTGATTAGGGGCTTAGGGTAGGATCAGATATTCGAAAGTCTACAGGTCCAGCGTCATGTATGGATGGCGTACATTAGTGTTGCAGGGTTAGTGGAAGTTTCATGGATGGATGGGTTGTGTGAGGTCGGGAGGCCAGTTACAAGAAATTTAGCATTCCTCTAGGAGTGAGGATTAAGCGTGTGCTATGATTATGTATATTGTTAGGGCCTTGTGATGATACTTGAGACAAATATAGGTAGGTGTGGAAGGTGTTATGGGCTCGTACTACTAATAGCACAAGACCCATACGCGTAGCAAGGAAGACATAACCCCTAGGGTTGGTTTGGGAGTTGGTCCCATGGAATTATATGGATTATCAGAGATCTTTCTGGTGTCTTACCAGAATGGTGGTTACGAGACGTCTTGAGATCGGATCCAGGTTAGGATCGGGAGCTGGCAGCCAGGATAGGCCAACATTTTTAGAGGATTGTGTTAGTGAGATCATCCGGGAGGAGGTGATCGAGATTGTCCGGGGACAGTTGTCGGAGATGTTCAGATCTATTAAGACCTCCAAGGTTGAGTATTTCTATGAGCGTTATGCAGCCCTTGCTGAGACGGTTGCTGCATCAGCTTCTGCAGCTGTAACGACAACAGGGGGGAGCTTGTCGAGCTTTCCAATATCGGAACTTGTTGCTGAGACATATCCCGATGAACAGAGAACTGCAGTTACTTGAGATCAGGGAGATATTCTATACTCTTTGCTTTCCGTAGGTTGAGCGTGAGAGGATGGCACATGAATTTATAGATTTGAAGCTAGGGGGTTTGTTCGAGGCCGGAATGTGAGTCGTGGGGACTCCAGAAAGGAGTAATGATCATGTTCAGTTGGGGTTTTGCAGCTGGAAGTGGAATGGCAAATTGATGAATTGGAAGTTCGTTTTATAGGGCAAGGATTGTGTTTTTTCAGTTTTCGAGACCGAAGGAGCGAGCAGGCTTGTGACCCCCAGGATCAGGTTGTATTCCAGCTCGGGTCAGTTGGTTGTAGGGATTGGCGACATAATTTTTACGTTGGTGAGCACATGTGGGTCAATGTGGCATAAGTGTTTTGTGAGGTCCGGTTTGCATTGGATATCTTGTATCAGATGGTAACGATTGATTGTGCAACCTATTGCACTTTTGGGATTATAGACTATATCTTGGGAGTAGTTTGTAGCCTAGTTTAGGGTAGAGGTTGCTTAAGCTACTGTAGTTCACTTGTGGATGTTTGAGCGGGTACGTGAGTCAGGGTTCGAACCCTGAAGGAAATGACTTCTAGCGCCTGACAGCGGGAGACTTGTTTGGAGCACCTTTGGAAATGGGATATTATATGGGAGGTATGCGGATAGGGTTCCACAGGATGGTAATTCATCATTGTCAGGAATAAGTGGTTTAGCCACTGTTATTGATTGGCGAATGAAGGCGCCAAACGAAGTAGCTCGTTGTTGAGGTATTAGCTGGAATATCTGTCTTTTAGTCTTCAAGATTTGAGTGTGGGATCATTCAAGCATTAGGGACTATCGGCTTCACTGGGATTCAGGAAGTGTTCATCTGGTTATTAGAAGTGTGTGATCAATTGGGATTGGCTAGTAATAGAGCGCTAGTTAGAAGAGTTGGTTGCTATCGGATCGATCGTTGGGAAGTGAGAAAGAGTGGGAATTCTCCAATTTTCTTGTATTGTGAAGACTTAGTTGAATCTAAGTGGGGGAGAATCATCTCGGGATACAGAAGCAGTAGTAGTGTTGAAAATGGGATAAGTCTCGCATCGTTGATAGAAAGGAAGACAACCCAAGTGGTTGTTTGGTTTGAGGGTTGTGTGAGTTGGGAGTTCGGTAAAACTCCCCAGCATGTTTATCATGTCTTCTTGGTGCTTGATAGCAGAAGTTGGGGAACCAGGTTGGAGTTCTAGTCATGAATTGAGTTTCGACTCTGAGGGTTTTTGGATTGATAGATTGAGGGTTCTGTTAGCTGCCAGGGCTCAACAGTAGTTTCAGCACGGGTGTGTGGGTCATTTAGCCTATGTGGTAGACATGCGGGTCTGGGAACAGAACACGGATTTTCGAGAGGGTGAACAATTGACATGAGGCCTAGGGTTAGGTAGGGGTGAGAGACCTTAGAGTGGATCAAGAGTTTCAAACCCTAAGTATGTGAGAACAATATGCATGGGAAAGATCACCAGGAGGGGTGGTCTAGGGAGATGCTCAACAGTTTAGAGCGGCCCGGATAGACTGAAGGCTGGTGGGGCATACCAGTAAGGCCGAAGGCTTGGATAACGGTCCAGTTATGTTGAAGACTCAGTATTTGTTTGTAGATCTATGTTCGGGTATTGAGTATGCTGCTATGCTATAACAGTCAGAAGGTCTATCCCCAACTATTGAACACGTTGATGGAGTAGGTTGAAGACTCCAGTGTATTTTGGTTGGATCGGAAGTTTTTGTTAGAGATCGGATGTAGTACTGAGGATCTTGGTGATCTCATCAGTTCGAAGTGTTTCAAAGGACTAATCTACTTGGATCGGGTAATACTCCAGATGGGGACTGGGAGTATATCTGAATGGGTATTCATCAGCTTTAGGAAGGCTTGGGTTTGGAATGTCTTGTCATTCAGGCTTTGGGAACTGGGTTAGATCTTTCTCTTGGTTGTCTATGGCGACACATTATATATGTTATGGGATAGCAACTTGTTCTTCAAGTGGATAGTGTGGGGTGAGGCTTCAGCATTGTGAAGCTTGTTGGTGTTGTGAAGGACATTGATTAGACCCTCTTACGACAATGGAGGAGGTGAGAATCTTTAGGGTGGAGCGTTGGGGAAACGGAAGTGACAACAGTAGTGACGATAGGTTATCGGGAGCATTCCAGTCATGAGCTGAGGGCCAGAGAGGGCATACCAGACTCATGATGTGGGCTCAGAGGCAATCCAGACCTATGATGAGGACCATGTAAGGGTATCCCAATCATAGGCTTTGGGCATAGAGATTGTGTTGGTTATGTCTCTGGTAGGAGCGCATTCGTATTGGATGTGTTGTTGAGATTTGGGAGAGTTGCACTCGGTTGTGTCGAATCAGAAGATGGTGGATGAGATGTAAGGATAGATCCTTGGGTCTCAAGTTATTAGTATATCCGATTTATGTTCATAATGGTATTCCAATCTAGGGTATTCCATCCTGAGGATGACCGGACCCTATGATTGATTGGACCTGATATGTTTGGTATTCCAACCTGAGGGTTGATTGGGCCAAACATGTGTAGGTATATGAGGGTATTCCATCCTAAGGATGACTGGACCCGTCATAGGCATGCCTGGTACTCCAGCCCGAGGCTGATTGGGTTAGGCATGAATGTTCGTGTTATTAGTAGATTGAATTTGTATGATATTATGGAACCTAAAGGACGCATTATCCTGTCAGCACAAAGAGTTCACTTCAAGAAGTGGGAAAGTTGGGTTTCCAATACTTTGGATCATTAGGATTTTTTTAGGTTGGCAAAGTGGCATGTAGGATAGACCTTTTGAATAGGTTCAGTTGGATTCGTATTGTTTTTCGCGATTGGAAGCTGCAAAGGCGCATATTGGATGAGTAGGCGGTTCTATCGTTGGGTGGTGTTCAGGTCGGAGGGCACTTGAACTATGTAGGAAGACAAGTGGCAGCATCAGAAAGGATCCGAGTACACTTAGGAGCCAGAGTCCGAGATGCAGGAGCATTATCCTGAATTGTTCACTGCAGCAGGCTTCGAGGACGAAGCCTAATTTAAGGGGGGGAGAAGTGTAACATCCCAAGATTTGTCATTTATAGTCCCTGGGGATTGAAGGGTGAAGCCATGAAAGTCAAAGGGCTAAATTTCAATTATTGGGATTAGGAGGAGTATGTTGGGCATATATAAGGGTACAGTGAGCATACTTGGTGCGCCCTAGTACGTTGGGTGTACACTGGTGTATGTTGGGCGTACTCATGGCAGGAGGAAACCCTAATACATTGGGTTTGGGGACTATATAAGAAACATTATGAGCACAATACCCTCCCTTACCCCAGCCTCCACTGCTTAGAGTCGTTTTCCCCAAACCCTAGCCATTTCCTTAAGTGTTTGAGATTTTTGAGTGTTCTTGAGTGTTTTAAGAAGAGGGTTTTGCATCAAAGAGTTAGAGAAGAAGATCAAGCTTGTAGATCTAAAGTTGGGTTGTTCCCTTGAAGCTTCAGAAGGTAAAAAGCTTGGAACTTTATACTTATATGAGTTAGATCTAGTCATTTTAGCTTTTTGGAAGCATTCTTGTCCCAAAAGTCCCAAATAGTGCATGCTATGATTTGGAAGAAATGAGTTGTCCTTTCAGACCTTAGAAGAGGCCCTAAGTGATAAAAATGGTGTCCCGATAACTAGATTTGTCTCATGCATGAAATAGGAAGGTCTTAATGGACTAAGACCATGTGTTAATAACTTTCTGTACATCCAAAGTTGTAAAGTTCGAGACTTTATAGTCCCATAGCACTTTTAGTCAATGGATATGGAGTTTGGGCTTAAGTGCTTAAGCCATTAAGAACTTATTAGGGTTTTGGTGAAACCCCGCGTATGCCCAACGTAAATCTAGTATGCCCAGCATATTGGGTCAACCACCGCGATGGTGGTCAACATCTGATTAGTATGCATACCAGAGGAGTACGCCCTGCGTACGTCCTCTATTGGGCCTTTGGCAATTGGGCTTCGGGTTTGGGTTGTTTATGGACTAGTTGGATTTGGGCCTTTGATGGACTTTTTGAATATTATGTTTTAGGCCAAGTCTTGATAATGGATCTTGGAATTAGGCCCAATTAGGGAGATGGGCCCAATTTGGTAAATTAAGCCAATAATGGGCTTTGCATAAGGACTTTCAAGGTTATGGAATTGGCATTGGGCCTTGGCCCAATAAAGAGAATGGACATGATGGATTGTGTGGACCCCCCTTAGTTAAGATTGTTATGTTATCTAATGACTTGGAATTTATTATTTGGATAGTTCAGATTGTTGGTGAGGCAGCGATTCGGGAGTTCGATTCTTCAACTCAGATCGGCATTGCGAGGTGAGTTATCCTCACTGTACTTAAGGATCTGAGGCACCAAGGTCGGACCTTTGATTTGTTATTTGGGATTGTTGTTGGTATGTTCTATTAGATCGGTATCCTAGTAGATAGGATGGCTATATGCTGGTATGATCGGTTAGATCGGTAACCTGGTAGATAGGATGGTTATATGCTGGTATGATCTGTTAGATCGGTATCCTGGTAGATAGGATGGTTATATGTTGGTATGATCTGTTAGATCGGTATCCTGGTAGATAGGATGGTTATATGCTAGTGTGATATGTTAGATCGGTATCCTAGTAGATAGGATGGTTATATGGTGGTATGATCTGTTAGATCGGTATTCTGGTAGATATGATGGTTATATGCTAGTATGATCTGTTAGATCGGTATCCTGGTAGATTGGATGTGGACATGCTTAGTAGCCTAAAGTTGGTCTGACTGTCTGTAGGTAGGTAGGAGATTACCTTTTATATGTGCACATGATTGATTGGTAGTTGAGGGTATTCCATCTCGATGGATGAATGGACCCATAGTATCTTCTATATATGTATAGTATTTTGGCATTCCAACCCGATGGTTGAGGGCTTGGGGTATTTCACCCTGATGGATGATTGGACCTATAGTATCTGTTATATATGTATTTTGTGTGGGCATTCTAACCAGATGGTTGTTGGCTGAGAGTATTCCATCCCGAGGATGATTGGACTGGTAGTATGTGGACATTCAAACCCGATGTTGAGGGCCTTGGGTATTCCATCCCGATTGATGATTGGACCCATAGTATTTTGTTTGTTATTGTATGTGTATTGTTGTGTGTGTGTGGGTATTTTGGGGGCAACTCACTAAGACTTCGAGCTTATTGTTTCATATTATTGTTTCAAGTTATACGAATGACCTCGGGAAGGAGAAGGCGTGACCGTACACTTCTTCGTTTGATGATTTTGATTTCTGGGAACTCTGATGTTTAAACTATTTTGAAAACAAATTGTATAACTGAATGGTTTTAAATGATTTAAAGATTTAAATTTGGCATGAGTTTTACGGGTGTTGCAATTTGATTTTGAGTCGAAATCAGATGGTAAATAGCTTTGGAGTCGAACGCCTTGAAATCAATACTCAAATTCGACTGGTACGATTTGAAGTTGGAATCGCAATCGATTTGGAGTCGATTTCGATTGGTGGATTTAAGTCATCTTGGGATTGAAGGCTGTAATCGAAAGTAGTCTCATAGTGTAACACCATATTTTGAATCATTCTCAATTGGAGGCGGCTGATGTGAGTTGATGAAAGCGTAGAGCTTCTTGTTCGGGTTTATGGAAATTGGATTCTTGTTCGGTAAATTTTATGGCAGGTATGAGTTGATGAAAGCGTAGAGCTTCTTGTTACCTTCTCATGGATATAAGGATTGTCAAAATTGGATTTGTAACGAAGAAGTTTATGGCCTTTAGAGTGTTTTAGGGTTTAAGAGGAAACTCTAGTACGTAGGGATTACCTAGGGAGTATGTGGGGCGTACTGCTGCGGATGATAGTATGCGAGGTGTAATGTGGTGTTCGCTTAGCATACTGCGAATGGTAGACCAGGAGTGCCAGGCCTTGTACACTAGGCATACGAGGAGTACACAGGTCGTACAAGGAGATAGTGGAAACCCTATTTTAGGGTGTTACACTCTATATAAACACCTTAAGCCGTTAGGGTTGGCCTCTTTACAAGCCTCCAAGCCCCAAAACCCTAGAAATCATCCTTTAGCATCCATTGATGTGCATTTGAGCTGTTGGGGAGAATTAGGTGTTATTTTGATAATTTTTTAAAGAGATTGAAGAAGGAGGAAGGTTCATAGCTTGGTGGGGAATTTAGAGATCGAGAATCATTCATCACTTTGCAAGCTCCTAGAGGTATCAAGTTCAGACCTTGACTTGTTAATGCATAGATCTCTTATTGTCTTGATTTTCATGCTTTCGGGTCCCTTTTTGGGTTGATAGATGAGTTAAAGTTTTTTGAAGGACTTATTCTTTTGGATTTGAGTTGTTATGAGGTTCTTATACATAAATGTGCAAAATTTATGAGGTTTAAGGTTACATGCATGTGTTAAGTCATCTAATAAGTCCTTTTGAGATTTACGAGCTCCATTTAGTCATGCATGAACATAAAGTTAGCAACTTTACATGATTATCCAGCTCAAGGAAGTCAGATTTATGTTTAGGATCAATTTCTTCAGGGATTAAGGGTTGAAGGTTTTGAAAGGTGGTTATTCAGGAGGAGTACAATGGGCATACAAGCCTGTATGCGCAGCCTACAAGCCCTAAAGCATGTACGATTAGCGTACAGCTGAGTACACCCCGGAATTCAGCATAGTGGGCCTCAGATCTTTGGTCTTTGGTTTAAGCCATGCTTTAGGCTTAGATGTTTAGGACTTTGTTGGGCCATCTAATTTTTGGTGTTTTGGGTTGGGTATATTTTTGGGCCTTGAGTTAAGGCACATGGAATGGATTTAGGCCTAATTTTGAAAATTGTGCCATGTTTGGACCTTGGGTGTTTATTTGAAATTGGGATTTTGAATTGTTGGATTGGGACTTGGCCTTAGGCCACGTTATGAGAGGGTAAAAGACTAGTTCAAACTTTTTGTAGGAGTTGGCATCCTAATATTTCTTTGGTTTATATTTTGTGATTATAGCATGAGGATTTTAACGGGCTAGTAGCCAAATATATATCTACGGGATTCAGAAGTGCAAGGTGAGTTTCCTCACTGGGTTTAGCTGGTTGAAGGCACCAATGTCGGCCCATGATTTATATGTTAGGATGCTATATGTCTGCATGACTCTTGCATGTTTTATGAGATGATATGCTTACCAGGCAAGGCTCGATGCCAGGCAGGGACTGATGAATTTATTGTATGCTAGTTATCAGTATGTGTTTTTATGCTTACCAGGCGAGTCCTGATGCTGAGCGGGGTTCGATGACTGTATGGATTGCTATGGTCTTTGTGATTATTGCATGTGCTAGTAAGATTATATGTTTATATGATTATATGGTTATATGATTATGTGTATATCACACAGGGCCTGGTGATTGACAAATCTGTAATCCGAGCAGGGCTCGATGCCGGGCGGGGCTTGATGTCGAGCGGGGGCCTAATATTTGATTTATGTATGTGTGGTATCTAGTATTTTGGGGAACTCACTAATATTTGTGCTTATGGTTTCCATTTTATGTTTCAGGTGCTTCGGTTTTCAAATGAAAGAGCTCGGGATGATTGCAAAGCACACACCACATATCTCCGCACTCTGTGATTTACTCCGATATGATGATGTTTTCATATATCTTGATTATTTGGTTATTGGAAATGATATATATTAACGATTTATTAATTTAAAAACGAAAATTTTATTGTATTATTTTTGGGTTGTTTCACATAGGAATCGAAATCGACTGGTGAATGCGAATTCAACTGGTGATGCTTGTTTGTTCGCATCTAGAGAACTACTTTTGCCTACTGTTGCTTGGAGTCGATTGTCTTCAGGTTTCAATTGAATTCGCATCTGAGAACGTATCTTAAGGTTAATAGTCAAAACAATTTGGAGTTGGAGTTTAAATTCTCGATCATAAGTCGAACACATATGGAGTAGATTGTGAGTCGAGATTGAACGCTGGGGTCGAATTCGATTGAAGATGTTCCGTTCGCATCGTATGATCGAATTGGGGAAGAAAGAGAACTTTTCGATTCGAGTGCTCGCTCTTTCAACGAATTGGCAGAAAATACCATATTTCGTATTGGTGCACTTTTCTATGAAGAAGGACTTAGTTTCAACATTGGGGTAAAGTTCTATGAAGTGGGAAAAAACTTTCATTTTAAGTCCCTATAGTTGATGTGAATTGTCACTTTATGCCCACTTTCACATTTGGCGTAAAGTTTCGCATTTGAAGTTGTTTTGACGCAACAGGTCCTTGCAAAATTGACAGTTTATACCTAGTTTTCAAAATTCTTGCAACTCTAACCCAAAAGTAAAAAATTTTCACAAAATTTGGAAAAATTTCTCGGCTTTTCGTGATTGTTTTTTGTGCAAGATTTTTGCGGTTGCATTTTTGTCACACATCGAGGGGGAGTTTCGCCAAGTTTATTCCTCGAGCTCTTCTTATCCTTTATGGGTTTTATAATCATTTGTTGATTATAAAAAGAGGTAGAATGTAGAAATGGGTATTTGAAGCTTCTCGGCTATTCCGTTTCAAAGCGAATTTGAAGATCGGTGTTACTTCGAGGGGGAGTTGGTCTTGATCGCGCACAAGCTTGTTTGGAAATTGAAGTCGGGACATCCAATCTTAACTTTGAGGGGGAGAATTTTAGGGTGCAAAGTTCTCATTGGATGTGGCTTACTATCTTGTGATGTGTAATGGGTTTAACATTTCCTATAAATAGGAAGTAAGTGGCTCTCATTTTAAGAAAAAACCCATTTTGGAGAGATTAGTTTAGTTAGAGAAATTAATAATACCCACTTGTACTCTTACTATTCTAATGGAGCTTAAAATGATTTTATTTACACTTGGTGTTCTTGATGATTGATTGATTCACTTGATCTTTACTATTCCACATATGTCATCATAATCCGGGTCACTACAAATATGAACTTCACATTCTATTAATAAAATGAGATTTTACTACTAGAAAAACAGCCTTTTACGACGCTCATTGCGCGTCGTAAAAGGCTCAGACGACGCACAAATGCGCGTCAAGGAAGGACCTGTCATAAAGAGAGACGACGCGCATTTACGACGCTCATTACGACGTGCAATTACGACGCGCGTAGACGACACGCAATGCGTATCAAGGAAGGCCCTGTCATAAAGGAAGACGACACACATTCGCGTGTTGTAACCTTACGACGCGCGTGTTAATGACACGCAATGCGTATCAAGAAAGCCCCTGTCAAGAAAGGCCATGTCATAAATGAAGATGACTCACATTTTTGCGTATCATAATTTTAAATGTTTAAAAAAAATATTATTTATAGATTTACTAATTTTCAAATTAAATAATACATAAAAATCTCATAATATAAAATAAAATACCATAAATAACAAAGATAATTCATTTCACTAATATGTAAAATACAAATAATTATTCCAATAGTGAGTAAATGTTATAAAAAAATGAACTCATTTATATACAATTGCATCATCTACATTACTATGTGCCAACAACTCTCTGTGTGTTTACTTTTGCTTGAGTCTCGTTACCTCCAAAGCTTTTAGCCATGCAAAAATATGATATCTTGAGTCTCGTTTCAAGAACCAACATCACCTTCAATCACCCAATTAAACTCTAATGTTGGTAGACTGAGAGTTCCAGAATCAAGTTTACATCCATCACCTTCAGTCACCCAATATTCAAGGGCAAAGTTGGAATTATACCTATGATTTTGCAGTGGATGGGTCTACCAAGAGCAAAACACTAATATCACCCATCAATCTTACACCATCCGGTAAGGTCTGTAGAAATAGAGGAAATGAGCTCCTAAATAATTAAGTAAAGACAACAATATTCAAGGGCAAAGTTGGAATTATACCTTCCTTGATCCTCCAAACAGGAGACAAGACACAACTTTTTTAACATCCTCATGGCCAAATATGGAAGGGGCAATCTTGTATTCAAAATGTATTCAAAACAGAAAAAAGATTGCAGATTTAGCTATAAGCCCTGTAACATTTCCAACCCAAGAAAGATCCGAAAAATCTCTTTTGACCTCATTCCCATCGGTGAACCCTGCTACGTCAGCAAATGGTAAGCTCACAGCCACATCCCCATAACAGTAGCATCAAGTTGGTATTATTGGAATAACTGGAAAAAATAGAAGTTTCCAGATAACATTGTCAAGGCATACAACATATTTAATTTCAAGAATCATGTAACTAAGAACAGACCTGATAACTGTGAAGAGTGAAAAGGAGCCATTATAGGGCTTAATAGATTCTCATCTTGTCCAGTTGGGCTAACAGTCGCCACATCATCTTTACATACATCAAAATATCCCCTGAATTCATGTTAACAAACATGTTATTGAATCTCACATGATATAATAAAAACGATGTGAACAGACATGTGTGTGAGAAGTTGAAGATCTTAAAAACTAGAAAGGGTATGAAAATTCAGCAGCACAGACATGTGTGTGAGTAGTTGAAGATCTTAAAAACTAAATATAAAACCATTTCATAAAATAATTATGTTAATAAAAGTTTTTGATATTTAACCTTTTTATACAAAGTTGGAAGATCCGACTCCTCAAATGGAAAATAATTATATGTTTACTTTTGTGGGAGTACATTGAGTCCAAAATCTGAAACTTTTAGCCTTTCTTTGGAATCAAGAAGGTGATTTTCAGGCTATATGTATATTACAAGAGCACCGTTAGTAGAAAATAAAGCATTTAATATATAAATCATTACACCTTAAATGATTGCAGTTTGAGCAAACTAAAGTAATTTTAGTAGCCCAATGATTGCGGTTTGAGCAAACTAAAGTAATTCTTCCCTCCTTACCTGAAACAAGTTGTGGGGCATACAAAAATCAACCCTTTAGATTCTCTGGCATCAGGTTAGTTTCTTGAACACTCACCAAGCACATGATCCATCATCAGGGGCACAAATTACTATCCAATTTGTTCCAAGTCCAGTGGCAACACTTGTATTTGTCTGCAGAAAATAAAGATTGTATTAATAAAAATGAAAAAGAGTCGATTAAATATTATATTCAGTAGTATAAGAACGAACCTTCAATAAGTTAAGCACAATCCTAATGACATCTTGATCTTTCAATAAATCCATATTTCCGTGTGCATATCCTATAATTTCCACCCATTGCTGCATAACTCAAACTTATCATAAGACAATATATTAAGAAATCAAAATTAAGAATTATCCTTCAAAGTATGTTGCTATATCTTTCATATACCTTCCGCTGTAAAGAAATACAAGCAGATTATCAAAAAATGCAGCTTTATAAAATCCTTTAACGCGTTGTGCTATAAACCATAATCTACGAGCTAGTGACCTCTGCCCACATAAAAAACAATATCAAGAAGGAGATATATATATATATATATATATATATATATATATATATATATATATATATATATATATAGAGAGAGAGAGAGAGAGAGAGAGAGGAAAAAAAACTTGATGTTAATTCTTTAATTTCATCATCAAAAAAATTAAGTTTTTTTAATTAAAATATGTTGATATTGAATGTTAGATACCTGTTCAGAATCACCCCACTAGCGGAAAGCAGAAAAGGATTGCAAACGAGTTCAAATATATTGGCCACCAATTGTAGCAACACAGTACCATATTTTCTGATAAACTGTGAGCCCAGGTCCCTCTAACCCTGTTCTAACTAGAAGAATGAAGATGGAAACCATAAGATAAAGCTTCATTTCATGTTTCATGTTGTGTAATTGATTTAAAAAGCTTACGTTTTGCTCTTGTTTCCATGGTGAGTTCATCTCCGTATCGTAGATTCATGAGAGCATATCCTAGAGTAGGTTTATGAACCCAAATTGAGAACCTCCAGATAAGAAACTCAAGGAAAGCATCAAGTTCTACTTCGTATTGAAATAATAATCCTGGATAATCACAAAAAGGAAAGAAGAGGAACACAATTAATCTCCAATGAACGTGACCGATTAGTGTAAAAAAGCATCTAATTGTGCTTAATTAGATGAAGTTGACCAGTAGAAAGAAAGAAATCCTTGAGGAACTCATGCTTATAGCACCTGAAATAATAGACACATTCATCAAAAAAAAATCTTCATATTCTCATATGAAATTAAATAGAAAAACTTATATAGCCTTTACCTTGCATAACGTATGAATAGATTCATCAAAATTACCATAGATTAGTTTCTTCATAGGATTGATACATTTGGGCAATTCCATCAAGGTCAAATGTCCAAGAATAGGCAGACGAAGACGAATCAGAAGGGTTTGTCTTCCGAAGATTGGTAACCACCCACTACAATGAGAAAGAAAAATAGTAAATGAAAATGAAAATAGATTTATTATTTGTCTTATAAAAAAAAGATTTACCTGAGCCACTTCATTCAAAAACCCCTCACGCATAAGACCACTGATGACCTCCATTTTTGATATGACCTTCCTTGAAAAAGGATAATAGAAAAATTAAGTTTGTAAAAGTTTAACAAGAATCCTATATATGAGATACATCAAGATTGCATATGAAAGTGAATATGTGAGATCATGGGACAATATACAGTTAGATATTTATAAAATAACCAAAAAAAAGTCGTTACTCTTTATGCAACACAAAACACACCTGGTTAGGCAATGCTCTTAGAAAAATGATCAATTCAGCAGGATGATCATCTCCGTCTCTACCTGCACGTACCTTTCCAGGTGTAGCATCTAAAACCCAAACCTTAAAAATAATAACATCTTATAATATTATTTATCCAGACACCACTTAATGACAAGAAACAAAACAGGGCCTTACTCTTACAGGCCTTGCAAGTGGCTTTGCAGCTTGTTCGACCATGCTCAGTGCAACTGGATCATAATAATAAGTATGAAAACAAAGGAAAGAGAGCACTAGTATAGTTTTAACTTCCATTTTGCCCAATAGCTTTACAAACCTGATAATTATACACAAGTGAAATCCAAATCAAAATCTAAAAACACGAACTCAACTCAATCTAGATACAGAATACTTGAAACAAAGCTTAAGAAGTTTCGATGACAAAAGGCAAAAAGGAAGATCACTTACAGCTGCAACAGATTTGTTGTCAGGGTGATCTTCTTTGAACTGCTTTCTAAAGTCCTCCCTTCATAACATTAACAAGAGGAAAAATATTTAAACTTCGGAAATGGAAGTAAAACATGAAGGTAGTGATAAACGAAGAACAACTACTAAAATGAACACAAAGAAGGCGCTAGCGGGTCTCTTGGGTTTATTGGGATCCTTAGCTGCTTTCCCCTTGGCTGCAGTCTTCTTTACAGCCAACCTAAAATTACAACAAACAATTGCTAAAAAGTACCGAAATCATGATCCTGAGGAAGAAAAAAAACCTAATTTCATTGAAGATGAAAAAAATACAACATTAAACCCTAGCAGATGGTATGTTTTAAACATAGTTAGATTAAATCGTACTTGGTATCGGCTTTCCTTGTAGCACCGCTTGATTTTCCTCCTTTCATCGTTTGATCCTGAATGAAACAACCGAAACAACAAACTAGGTCAAAAATCGAAGCGAAAATGGTTGTAAATGAAAAAAATTAGAGTCGACATCGAGGAAAAAGAGGAAGAAAACATACCTAGTTAGCAAAAAATCTAGGGTTAGGGTTTGATTCGTTTGCGATTGGGGGATACTGGGGGTAAGGAAATCGACATATAAATGGCTACAATACGTCGGCAATAGAACTATTTGGGCGGGAAGATTTTCATTCCAAGAGGGCTTGATTATGTTCATGATTTTGGGCCCATTTTGGATAAAACAATGGGGCTTCATTGGTGGCGGTGGTGAACCAGAGAGAAGACGAGGGGTGGTGGGTGCCTAGTTTGTTGTTGAACAGTAGGGGTAGAGAGAGATAGATAGAGAGAGAGAGAGAGAGAGAGAGACTTAAAGTTGGTCGTGTATTACCTGCATCAAATTGAAATTAAGGGAATGTTGATAGGGTGGAGGTGGTGAATGAGATGTTTGGTGATACTGATAAGAAGGAGATCGAGTAGAGATCCGATGAACGAGATGTTTGATGATACTGAAGATGAAGATGAAGGACCTAGGGCTTTTTCTTGCTAAGTAGAAGAGGCGGGGGGATTAATTTTGGGATTCAATAGGCGGGGGTAATTTTCGTCGATTTCATTTCCCGCCTAAAACGCGTGTTTCACTTAAAATTATAAAGCGACACATTCACATGACGCACAATTTATGAAAGGTGCCCTCCGCATTTCTTTTTTTTTTCATTTCTGACACTAATCTTAGGGCGCGTAAAAATGCGTGCCCTCTATCCTTCAAATTTTGCAAAACTGACATTATCTTTTAGGGCACTTACAAATGCGCGTCGTCTATCAGCGAGTGTCATTGTTTGCGCGTCATTAAAGGGCTATTTTCTTGTATATTTTATACTTGTATTTAGAATACTGTTAGATTAACCGTTATAACTATCAAACCCTTTCAGTAACTCCATTCTCAAAATACAATAAGGTGGTGAGGGTTGTAAGCCCGAAGCATATTAAAAACCAACCTCAATAGGAATCATAGAGGCCTCATTAAACCCCTATATTAGAATGAGCGAGCCTAGTCACAGTAAGACTGATAATGTCAATATTAAAAACATACCACTACTAGAAAAACAGCCTTTTACGACGCTCATTGCGCGTCGTAAAGGGCTCAGACGACGCGCAAATGCACGTCAAGGAAGGCCCTGTCATAAAGAGCGACGACACGCTTTTGCGCGTCGTCTATAGACGACGCGCATTTACGACGCTCATTTACGACGCGCAATTACGACGTGTGTTTACGACACGCAATGCGTATCAAGAAAGGCCATGTCATAAAGAAAGACGACACGCATTCGCGTGTCGTAACCTTACGATGCACGTGTTAATGACATGCAATGCGTATCAAGAAAGCCCCTGTCAAGAAAGGCCATGTCATAAATGAAGATGACACACATTTTTGCGTATCATAATTTTAAATTTAAAAAAAAAAAAATATTATTTATAGATTTATTAATTCTCAAATTAAATTTGTATTTAATGTCTCATAATAGAAAATAAAATATCATATACAAAAAATACAATCCATTGCATCAAATTTAATGTCATACAAATAATCGTTCCATGGAAAGATAAAACAAATCAATAGTTGTAGCAAAAATCTACAAACTAATTAGATACAAGAAATATAAAAAAATATACCCTTAAATGCTTTTCAAAGTCTAATCTCCAAGTCAGTTCTTCAACTCACTTCTCCAGTTTGTCCTTAGGTTCTCTAAGGGCTCCATCATCTCTTGTAGTTTCAAAGGCTCATAGAAGCTATGAACTTGCTTTATTAAAGTCTTTCTTCAGCTGCAAAACCCTCCATCATATATATAGAGTCTCCTTCCAATGCTTCCTTGGCTACAATAGTTGTCTGAACATCTAAAATTTATAATTTTTTTTTAACATTTTACAAAATTATATTATATATAATAAGCTTCTCAACAACTGCAAAACAAAAGAAAAGAAGGTTAACTAGTTAAAGGTAAAACAAAGCAGAAGTTATTCAACATCTATAAATAATTAAACACAAATAAAATTTTTACTTGAATCATAAGTTAAAAATTTTAAAATAGACTTGACCTCTAGGCCGTGGTGAGGAAACATTAGCATTAATTTTTTTTTTATCATTTTGCTTAGTAAGCTTATTTAAACTTTAATGAATGGATTGAAAATGAATTCGTTGCTTTCTTTCATATTGATCAAAAACTACCTCAATAGATCTGGAATTAAATTACCTTGTAATAGAGGAAGTTGACTAATGCCTTCTTTCATATTCATTAGCAAAAATAAACTTCCATCTTGATAGAACAAGGGGATACCAACAATTTGAAAAAGAATATGATCATAAGATGTAAAAAAAAAACCATCAAATATGGTCATCAAGATACCTGGATCATGATATTTAGCACCCAACAAACCTAGATTGACAGAATAGGCAGCTGGAAACAATCCAGGATGGACAAGGCTTAATTCGTGTAGGAGCTTTCTTAGACCTATCAGCAACATAACAAGACAAAAGATTCTTATTATCAACAAAGGATAGAATACCAATGATGTCGGCTAGAAAAGAAAATGATTCTAAAATTTATAGAAAAACCAGCACAATGATCACAAGGACTGGACCATGGTGTTTGGAACACAACAAACCTACATACACAAAACATAATTTTAGTATTTCTAGAACCTATTAAGGATACCATTCATTGTAAGAACTAGAAAAGGATGAAAAGTTTCTAGGAAATCATATGGACTTACAGAGCTGCAAGGGTGAAAAGTTTCTTTCTGCAAATTACACCACACATTTCCGAAATAAATAAACCTCATCTTTTCAGAAAGTTTCATGTGAAACTGGCATGAGGCTTTTACCTTTTTCCATGAAATGATCACTGAATTAAGGATTTCCAAAAGAAGTCACATAGGAAAAAAGGTCCAATCCAAACCTAACAGCAAGAAAACAAGACAAAAAAGTTTTCATCATGACTCAAACTGATCCAATATGTCAAGATATAGACAAGAAAAAAAAAGCAATTATGCAACTAAAAGCCTCATAGATAATGATTAAGCCTTGCAAACTAGCCTGGACAATAAGGCGATTATACACCAATGAAACGCCATAGCACTAATCTGCAGGACTTCCATCACAGAATAACACATAAAGCTGAAACAGGGTTTGTAATTTTCACTTCAAAAAAGCTTTACCGAAGGTATCCTCTTCACAATTGTTTTTACAAAATCAGGATTACACAAAGGGATTGACAGAAGAGACCTAGCTGGAAACAAGCCAGAATGAAGAAGGCCTATTCGCCTTGGAGCTTTTTTAGACCTATCAGCAAGAGAACAAGACAAAGATTTTTATTATCAACAAAGGATGGATTGCCAATAATCTTAACTAGAAGAGAAATGATCTTAAAAATTATAGCAAAACCAAAAAATGATCACAAGGCACTGGACCATGGTGTTTGGCACACAACAACAAACCTACATACACAAAACATGATTTTAGTATTTCTGGAACCTATAAGGAAACTAGAATGTTTAGAGAGAATGTTTAGCATGTATGAATACAGGTGTAACAAACTGTGACCTGAACTACACGAAGCAATCAAATCATTGTATTAAGATCTTCTTGGTCAACTAGAGGGGCTCCATCAGTTTCAACAGGCTTACTTCCACTTGACCTATAGGTAATGATCCCACCACTTCTATCCATGTTGGATCCATCTCCTTCCCCTCTTCTAGAAGACTCATCCCTCCTACTTCTTGGGAACATACCAAATAGTGTCCGATATAACGACGTGCAAACCTCTCTCGCAACATATTTACCTTCGCAACAAGAGCAGGTGTCAGATTAGCAAGAACCGCATCAGATGATGTTAAAAGAACCTAAACATATAAACAAATATCAACCAATCAAATAGATGATTAAAAAGAAACTAAAAGTACAAACATACCTCTTCCCTTAGTTCTTAAGGGAATGTGCCTATTATGGATACAGTATCTATCTCCATGGGTTGACCTTCTAATTCTTGGGCTCGGTGAGCCCCTTATGCTTGTTGCTGTGCCAAAACTTCTACCCGAATGTCTGGAGGAAGTGCTGCAAGGAACTCAGGGTCTATGTCTCCATCATTTTGTGGTTCGATGGTTGCAGGTGGCTGTGGCGCCACCAGTCCCTGTCGGCCTGAAAGAACCTCATCACGTAACTCTTCGGGAAGTGTATCCAAAAATGCAGGGTCGATTGGTGCAAAACCAGCAGCATCACGTGGTGTATCCTCCACTTTGGTATGTTTATTGACAAACCAGGTGATTCTTAGGACTCATTTTTCGTCTGCTGACCCTCCTCCAGTTTTTCTTGATCAAAGGGATTCTCAGGAGTTGGACGCCTGAAATGAGAAACCAACAAATGTTCAAGGCCTACAGGGATGCTGGATGCATTAGACCCACCACTTTGCTGGTCATCATTCCACATGCTAAGATAGTGTCTATGTTGTCCATGGCGGGCGTTCCTCAAAGACCATTATCTACAAACAAAAAAACCAAAAACCAACTTAGTTAGTAGACAATACCTTATTTCTTGTTAGTATCTCTTCAGCATCATCATTCCCTACACATACATTACTGTTTTTTTATAACAATGTTCTTGATATGAAATGACGCATGAGTTGCAATAGTTTACCAATTCCCAAGTTATCTTCAGCTCCAGTAAAACAAGATCGGGCTGCATAAAGAAAATGTTCTATTAGATTAGCATACAAACAAGAAGATGCAACTATCAAAAATCAAGGACATACATGTATCTGTGTTGCCCTGAACAAGCTCTATAAGCCATTTTAATGCTCTGCTATCACTGAAGAAGTGTCATCCAATATAGGGAACCATAGCTAGATATTTATGTACCCAAAGAACATAGAGAGTTTATGTATTTGAATTTTGGATAAAAGATTGAAGCACAAACACAAACAGACAGTGCTTACGTCTCCTAATTCAAAATAAAGTCCTGGAAGAGCTTCCATAGTAGCTACTAAACCAAATCATAGAAATAAAAATGAACTTCGTAAATTTTTGACACTTAATTGATCAATCTGGGATACATGAAATGCATTCGGTGTTTCTTTGCATTACCTATAAGAGGGAAAGAAGAAACTTTTAGGTCCTTAATGGTATTTAATTTCTCAAGAGCTTCAAGAAAATTGCCTCTATGAATAGAAAAAAGCAACAGGTTAAATGGATGACTTCAATTTAAATGCTTCTACTCAGATAATTGAAGTAACACTCCCAGTGTGAAAAGGAGTATGGATTAAGAAAGGAAAAAAAATTACCTCTCAGACAAAAGGGTCGACATCGCAAGAAGAACCAATCCCTTCGAATTACCATCATGCTGATTGGATTCGCACTTTCTAGCACCAACAAACCTCGCCCCTGGCTAAATTTTCTTAAACAGAAAAAGTAGTTATTTACAAATAATAAAACTATTGAAATGATTTTTTCATTATTTTATTTATTTATTTAATTGTCAAGGTTTGTTTCCTTGCAGCCAATTTTGTTTTGCCTAAGAGCAAGGATATGCATGGGACTGATGAGCATTTTGATAAGGTGACTTTGTTTTTACATTTTAAAAACATAATCCTTGGCCCGGTGATAAGGCCTTGAACTTTGTCATATGATTTTGGTTCTAAGTTTAAAAAAATTACAATTTTACCTTCAAAACAGATAAATTTGCAGAAATTTGATCTAAAGACTTGTTATTTTGTTCAAGAAGCATCCCTATCTCACCACCAATAACTGTAACCAACAGCTAAACTTGTTAAGAATGAAAATCCAAAATCCAAAAGTAGCATCAAAGACATATAATCTGGGTTAAAGTTGAAGAAACAAATTTAAATTTTTAAAAAATTTTATTATGTTTTATTTTAAGTTTTCATTTCCTTAATTAAATTAAAATAGAAGACAGAAAATAAATTAGAAAGGTAAGAAAGTTTGTCACTTTAAGTTGTTCATATCCAAACCTTTCAATCTTTCATACAACATACAAGAATGTGAAGAATTGATGGCCAAGGGCATAACGGAAACAGGGCGAGGATTTGATCTTCCTAGGAGAAGATTAGGAGGTATTCTCATCAACAACAAACTCCATCATCACTCTGCCAGAAAGCCTTATCAGCTGCACAAAATAGAGCTCAGATGGGGACATTGTTGCCTTCTGGAACTGAAAAGTCCACTCTTTCCCCTTTATGTCCTCAATTCTTATTTGTAAACCTTCTGATTGATTAATAGGAGAGAAATACGCCTGTACAAATATAAAATATTTCAGTCATAAAGTTAGACCATGGAACAAGATAGAAAAAAGAAAAACCAACCGCTTAATTCTACCCGCATCACTCGCACTTAGAACCTTCTCAAATAATAGAGTAATAGTGCAATTGGAATTCAAGCTGGAAGATATAGTTAAGAAAATAACAACTTGTTTTCTTTCACATATATGATATTATAATGGTTGAAGATGAGAAATGAGTATAAAAAAATAAGGATACTCCCCAAATATTTGTAATAGTTCTTGATCAATTATCTTTGGCCAGTACCTCAATAGTAACTGATTCCGACCTCTACCTTCAGCACGTGGTCTAGCAACTCTTTTTTCCGAAATTGCCCCTTTGTTTAGTAGTGGTGGTCAATGCATTATTACCAAGAGAATAACTTAAAGATGGTTGAAGAGGGATTGCTTCATATAATGCTTTCAAACCTAAATCTGTTATGCTATTATTATGATGATCTGGTGCACTTTATATATTTTAAATAATGTTAGTGAAATTTCTTATTAAAAAAGAGTTAAAACAGAATTAAAACTCAAAAAATCTTATAAAAAAGAATGTACATATTCTTCCATGGCATCTTCATGATGCATCATCTCTTGTCAAGCTGGTTAGCGAAAACTCCCTACCAAAAGAATTAATAAAATTAGGATTATATTAAATTTTGTTTTCAATTAACACATGCATACCTTTCCAATTAACACATCAACAGGGAGTTTTGCTAAATGATACCCAAGAGGTATCAATTCTTCATCACCTTCAACAACATCAACCTCATGTAATAATGAAATTGCTGAAGTAGTGGCTTCTTCTGTTGGAGGTTCAAGAGCCTAAGACCATGATTAACCACAAGATACATATTATTATTTAAGGGGGGGAAATGAATATCAACAAGATGCTTGATTATGGGTAAACGGCCATTTTACCCTTTTGTATAAAAATAATGGTAAATAGCAAATGACTGTTTATTTAAGAATTGCTATAACTCACAGTTTATTTTCAAAAATAACTATCAACTATTTTATTTATTTGTTGAGATTTATGTAATTCAAAGTCAAATATTTTATAAAGACGTTCAGATTTTTAAACATGATTATCAAGAAAAAAAAGATTCACCAATCTTATTAGTTAAGTTGGTTCAAATTGGAAGAAACGTACTTAATAAATAACTCCTAATACTACATATATGAACTTACCTTTTGTAAGAATGGCATAATTGGACCAAGAGACAGTAATAAATGGGAAGAAATACTCACCTGGTCATCAGAAGAAGGTTGTATGTGGTTGCTTTATCGGAGGAAGAAAACAAGTCGAACTGATTGATGAGTCGTTGACTATAGATGGGAAATGGAAGCGGACCAAAACAACTAAATAAGGTATTCGACCAAAATAGGGTCGGGACGCAGTCCCCGAGACGGTAACGCTGATGAGTCGCAATCGCCGGTGAAGTGAGGCGAGCTTGATGAGGTCGTCGACCGGTAGGATGAAGTGTTGCAGTCGTACTCGAGCTCGATCGTCTGGAGAATGTTGACGTGAAAAAACCCTAGTTATCGTGTGGGGGGCTTTAGGGTTGTTTTGGGATGCTAAGGGTTTGGTTAGAGGTATTAGTGGAGGGAACAAGGGATACCGAGATATGATCGATCGAAAAGGGGTTTTAAAAATGGACAAAATGTTTCTTACCAATTAACAAGCCCTAAATGATTCTTAACAACTATATTGTCGGAAATTAGGGTAGATGGGAAGAGGAGTGGATGAGAAACACTATATCTCTAGTTGTGAGCATGAGGAGTCGCAGAACCCTAATAGCTAGCTCTGCGACGTTCGTCTTTGGGAGCATGTACAAAAGCCCTAGTTGCTGGTCTCCATTTTGTGATCTTCAGGAATGAACGGAGTTTTTAAGAAAAAAGTATAGAAGAATTATATGAGTTGTCGAGGTTTATAGTAGAGATGGTATCGTGATTAGGGTTTGCAGAGAGAAGGGAAGAAGAGAACGAAGGGAGATCTTGAAGCGGGGTATTTAAAAATTTTAGAATTTTAAGAGGATTTCCTCAAGAACGCGCGTTTTGAGTAAAAAACATAAAGCGACATTCACAGAGGACGCCCATTTTAGATAAAGTGCCCTCCGTGTTTTTAAGTTTTTTTACATGAGACACTAATTTAAGGGCACGCAATAATGCGTGACCTAAATCCTTAAATTTTTTGAAGAGATGACACTTTTTTAATATCACTCTCTTTTGCGTAACATAAATCAATGAGTGTCGTGGTTTGCGCGTCGTAAAAGGGTCTTTTTCTTGTAGTGTACGAGGGCGCATGTTGTAACTTTCTTATACATATAATACACACAATTCTAATATATATATATATATATATATATATATATATATATATATATATATATATATATATATATATATATATATATATGAATTTAAAACTCTTTAAATTTAGTTGTTTGTTATTAATTCTAATTAATTACGGGGATGCAATGTAACAATTAATAATCCCGAGGGGTTAATATTTAAATTTGTAAATCTCTATTATAAATAATATTAAATATTTAAATTCATTATTTAAATAATAAATAAGTATTCAAATTCAAATAATCATATTAAATAATATTTATCAAATTTCCAAATTTAAAACATTTTAAATTTGGTATTTATCCATATTTAACAAACCTTCAAATTTGAAAAATGAAAAAAAAAAAAAAAAAAAAAAAGGAACCCCTACTTTGGGTTGTTCACGACGTGAGCATAAACCCCTCACGTTGTGAGCTGCGACAAAGGGTTTTTGTTTAGTTACGAATTTTCCAATTTTTCTTCTTTTATTCAATTTCAAACAAACATTTACAGAAAACATGGATGTATGGTGAACGTAATCACGAACCAATGGCTCTAATACAATTGTTGGGTTTTCTATGCATCAAATACACTCTAAACTAGGTAGCGGAAAAATTAAAACTCCAATATACCTAAGTGTACATGCAACCTATAGATCTATGGTTTCATGCGAATTACATCTACCATAGAAAACATAAAAACAAAGGAGGAAAACATACCTCTTATGTGACCCTTGATCTCCATGCTTGACATCTTATCCTCCACAAAGTTGCTTAGATGAGAGAACCCAAACCAGAATCCCTCTAATGGTATCACACCCAATGTCACCAAAGAATGGAATAAAAAATAACTAGGAGAAGGGTTAATTTCACAAACCCTAAGAGGGTTAGAAACCATCCCTAAGAGGAGAAGGAAGAAGGGTTGGCAAAACTTCTAGCCAATGTGCAAGGAAGAATGAAATCCTTAAGGCCCTATTTATAGTCTTGGATCCCTTCCTAGGTTTTGTACTCATTCCCATATGGGATGAGGAGGTAACCACAAAATTCACTCATTTTGCCATGTGGGATGGAATGATTTTCGTCCAACCCTAATTCCATAAGGGTTCTGGTACATTCCTGATTAACCAATTATCGATTAATGAATATTCAACTATTTAATTAATTAAACTGTTAATTAATTTCCAAAATATATTTCTAATTAGTTTCTAATAAATTATTAACCATAATAATTAATAATTCAATTTCTCATTTATTTATTCTACTACATATAGGTCTTGAGAGCAACCCAAAAGGACTATGTTATTAATAGAAATATTGACAATAGTTAACAACATTGACACTCTTTCCAACAAACATATGCTAAGTGAGTTAATCATAAATACAATGTTATGGAACGTACATATCCGAAATGGGTCAAACAACGCATCATATAAACATATATTCAAACACTCACATAGCATGACATCATATCCATCATATAACAATCATAATAATGCTCGATTGTTATTCTTCGTTGGAGCCTTTACTTTTAGTTACTATTCTTTATTCATCTTTATAACTAGTTATTACTTCATACACCACTATAATATTAAGATAATATTAATCTTCATTTTCATCATTTACGATTACTCTACGCTTAATCACCTTTGTAATTGTTGTTATAATGCTTCCTATTTATGGGTGTGTATATTCATCAGTAACCCCAAGGTAAGTATCTTATTTGCTACTAACACGGCCGACACGACCCAATGTACTAATTGAGGCGCAACTCACCTGTAACATTGTCCCTGATTGTTGTTGCGTTCGCTACTCCGATGTTGTGTATACTAGTACATGCATTGTCGTTAAGGATTGGTACAAGCGATACCAATTCCATCATCTTACACCTCCCAAATCTTACGTAATAAATGCACAGACGTTCCGTCAATCGTCAATACCACTCCAGTCCTAGAAACCATCGACCATCCCCGAGTGGCGTCTAGAAAAACCATTTGGCATTAGTTTTGGCTTAAGCTCTTATCCTATAGGTATCTCTCAACTTACTAGGCCATCATATAATCCAGATAGGATACACACCTATGTCTAGGTTACTATCTTTCACCTACTAGTGTATTCATCTTTTAATTAATTTATAATTAATTCATCTTTTAAGGAATTACATATGACTCCCCTTAGTAATCATGCATGTTTATTAACATCATTTACAAGCATGTTGCTTCACAAGTTCTTATGTAAACATGCAAACTATTAATTATAAGTTATAACATTTTACATCACATCTAATTTTCATATACATATAATATCTTAATAGATTATCACCTCCCTAGCATGCTTTGTTCTAAATTATCACAAACAAATATTTTCAAGAAATAATGGCATACACACATCACATAAAATCAACATAAGACCTTCTTTATATCAATGGCCCTAACACATCCTTACATCAAAAGAATAAGAATCTAACATATATCCATCATAAATTCTCATACAAATAAAGAAGCATAAAAACCAATAGCATATTACACACAATAGGGTACATACAACCTAAACAACATGGGTTTATTCTAATCCATTTAAAATATGGAATTCATTAACAGAGTACTTAAAACCATAAAGATTAACTCACCTTTAATAAGCAAACGCAAAAACTAAACGTCAGTACACCTCGTCTTGTTTTAATTCACCAACGGGCCTAAACATAAATATTAAATATTATTTAACTTACGCCTTATATTATTTTTACCTCACTTTATAGCCTAGTAATAATAATTCATTTTTCTATTTAATAAGAATTATCGATAAATAGATAATACTTATCTCTACAACTTGGATTAAATATTTCACTATCATAAATAAGAAATCCTTTATTTCCAATATAATGGTTTACCTTTAAACAAAAGGAATCCAATTATATATGTTATTTGAGTCTATCATCGGTTTCTAATTATATGATCAAATGGTCAAGGCCATTTAATTAGATTTTTTTAATCACAAAGTCCTCTTTTTTAACATCCATACCACTCACATGTATTTATATATTAATGCACAACTTGTCTGTTAAAGTAATTTTGATTTAAAAGAAAGACTATAGTTAATAATATCTCATGATGTATGCCAAACCCGTCATTCATGCATGTAGTTACGGAATTACCTGAAGCCCCATGATCTTCCTTTTTATACATGTTATTGCATACAATCATGTTATGGCATACACCAATCATAAAGGCTCCTCATATATACTACTTTTCTTTGGTATACATCTCTCGTAATATACCAGGTTAAAGTCACTATATAGGTTTAATTCATCTAACTTATTGTAGACAATGTCCAAACCATATGGCATCCACGGAGATCGAATTTAAACAAAACAAGAAAACTACAACTTACTCCCATATCACCACTTCCCTTATATATATATATATATATATATATATATATATATATATATATATATATATATATATATATATATATATATATATATATATATATATATATATATATATATATATATATATATATATACTAGCCGTATACCTGCGCAAAGCGGCGGGCGACAAATAATTTGATCTCTTTAGAGTTAAAATCATTTTGCGTTCACTTCGAAAAATGAATATTAAATTACATCTATTTTTCAAGAGCATTACCATACCATATTAAGGGGGTGTTTGGCTAAGCTTTTTTTAAACAATATATTAGGTTCCACATTACTATAAGTTAAAAAAAGTGTTTAGATTAAAATAACTTATTCCGGTGGAGAACCTCTAATACGTCATATTTTCATAAGTTACCTTGCACTTACTTATTAACTTATAAGCTAATAAACTAATAAGCAATAAGTTTTTTTTGCCAAACACCCCCTAAATGGTTATTACTCCCATTTATACATATCCAAACCACTTGTACTGTTTATCGTCCTCTTTTTTTTTCGTTTTCCTTAATTCATTTATTAATTTAATATCCTACTAAGTAAAATGCTAAAATATATAGATAATAGTTTATAAAAATAAACCTTTAGAATATCAAGTGTTGTGATTCAAAAGTTGATAAATAGGCCTTTGAAAAGGCCAAAATACTCAGGTATCAACTTGTTCATTGTGATTTTAAACCAAGTTTGGTCACAAATTAAAACATTTTCAACGATATTATGTAATTCAATGATTCATATTGATTTAGGTTCTCGAAACCTTAAAATATTGAACAAAATCTTTAGAACCTTATAATAAGAACAATAATCACCGTAATCAGGAAGTCCATTTGATGAAATTTGATATTATAAGGACCAATGATGAAAAATGTTTTATTTTTAGACTAAACAAGATGAAAAATATACAAACTGCCTTAATCATGTCAAATCTTGTGTTTAACCGTTCTTTATTGTAAAAGTAAGATGTCAAAATATACAAACTAATGATAATACAATGCTCTAACTGGCCCTCTTCATTGAGTTCTTTGAACCTACAAAGCCAACACATTAAAGAAACATAGTAAAAACATTTTTAAGAACAAACCTGATATAATAAAGCTTTCACCCAATATATTTATAAGATAAAAATACAAAAAGTTAAAAATGATGAAATCAATTACAAGTAAGGATTAAAATAAAAACCTGTTAAGAAAGAGTCATCTGCAGGAGGGATATTTGAATCAACATGTATTTTCTAAAGGTTTCAAATTTTGAATTATCCGAAATTCAGGGAAGGAGATAGAATTTATTGAGAAATATAAGGATTTAAAACACTATTTCTAAAAATAGATTGAATATAATAATATTATTTTTTTAAGATGTTCAAATCATTAAGCTAATAGTACAAGTAGTCATCAATAAAATAATATTAAATTTTAACATGTGTTTTGAATCCTTATATTTCTCAATAAATTCTATCTCCTTCCCTGAATTTCAGATAATTCAAAATTTGAAACCTTTAGAAAATACATGTTGATTCAAATATCCCTCCTGCAGATGACTCTTTCTTAACATGTTTTTATTTTAATCCTTACTTGTAATTGATTTCATCATTTTTAACTTTTTGTATTTTTATCTTATAAATATATTAGGTGAAAGCTTTATTATATCAGGTTTGTTACTAAAAAGGTTTTTACTATGTTTCTTTAATGTGTTGGCTTTGTAGGTTCAAAGAACTCAACTAAGAGGGTCAGTTAAAGCATTGTATTATCATTCGTTTGTATATTTTGGCATCTTACTTTTGCAATAAAGAACGGTTAAACACAAGATTTGACATGATTAAGGCAGTTTGTATATTTTTCATCTTATTTAGTCTAAAAATGAAACATTTTTCATCATTGATCCTTATAATATCAAGTTTCATCACATGGACTTCCTGATTACGGTGATTATTGTCCTTATTATAAGGTTCTATAGATTTTGTTCAATATTTTAAGGTTTTGAGTACCTAAATCAATATGAATCCTTGAATTACATACCATCGTTGAAAATGTTTTAATTTGTGACCAAACTTGGTTTAAAATCACAATGAACAAGTTGACACATGTCTATTTTGGCCTTCTCAAAGGCCTATTTATCGACTTTTGAATCACAACACCTGATATTCTAAAGGTTTATTTTTATAAACTATTATTTATATATTTTAGCATTTTACTTAGTAGGACATTAAATTACTAAATGAATTAAGGAAAACGGAAAAAAAAAAAAAAGGATGATAAACAGTACAAGTTGTTTGGGTATGTATAAATGGAAGTAATAACCATTTAGGGGGTGTTTGGCAAAAAAAAAAACTTAGTGCTTATTAGTTTATTAGCTTATAAGTTAATAAGCAAGTGCAAGGTAACTTATGAAAATATGACGTATTAGAGGTTCCCCACCAGAATAAGTTATTTTAATCTAAACACTTTTTTAACTTATAGTAATGTGGAACCTAATAAGTTGTTTTAAAAAAAGCTTAGTCAAACATCCCTTTAATATGGTATGGTAATGCTCTTGAAAAATAGATGTCATTTAATATTCATTTCTCGAAGTGAACGCAAAATGGTTTTAACTCTAAAGAGATCAAATTATTCGTCGCCCGCCGCTTTGCGCGGGAATACGGCTAGTGTGTGTATATATATATATATATATATATATATATATATATATATATATATATATATATATATATATATATATATATATAAACAACCAAGCATCTTACTATAGTAAGACATGACCATCAATATATTCAGGTCTGCACAATAGATGGTAATCCCTGCATGATATATGGTACCTTCTTCTATGTCATGTGTGATACATATACATTTATACTAATTATGGTGATCTTTTGGCTTCACCATCTCCAAAAAGAGTTCATCAGTTTATGTACGTACCAGTATGTATGTATCTATTCTCCATCCTATTCCTAGCCCTTGTTCAACATCTTGACACCGTTTGTACCTCCATGAGATGCTAGCTTATTCTTTTCTGAGATTCGATCCTTGGTCTTTGGACAGATATAAACCACCATCGAGAGAGTGTCAACCATCTCCTCCCCGTCGAGCCTCGTCATTACTTTATCAGAGATGCCATCCTCCAGTAATCATTTCATTGACTGATTAAGTTGTTCTCCGGAAATAACACTCATTGCCATAGCTTCACTGGCTTATTCAAGATCCGCTAAGCAGCTAACTAACCCACAACAGTTCAGACTACCATCCATACCTTCATCATGTCTTTCATCTCTTAGTACCGCCGCAACTGTTTGATCACCGCATAGGCAACAATGAAAGTACCAACATTCTCTCTGCTTCTCTCACGGTATTACAATCCTGTCTCCAACCTATTAGTGCGCCTTCAACATGGTTTTGGCTCTCATTCTTTTTCTCCGGTTATTGTTGCTCACAAAGCTACGACTCCTCCCTTAACCCCTAATGCATACATATTCAAAGATAAATAGGCGGTGAAGGGAAACGGAAGCTGCACGGTTTATTAATGGCATGGGATTAATTTGATCAGAATTTACAACTTTCATCCCAACATTTTTGGTCCTGTGCACATTCTACCCCAAACCAAATTTTGATAGCATTTTTCTCGTTTTGCTTATTTTTTTTATTTAAATTATTTCATTTTATTACAAAAATAAATACCCGTCTAACGGAAACTTACCCCGTTGACGGAAGAATTTTTAGGTTGTTACAATTGTTCAGTTAGTTTGTATCAAGCAAGATTCAATTTTTATTAATCCTAAAGGTTATTAGAATTAAATCATGTTAAAAATGGTGATGTAAATCATGTACACATATTAAAGTTCATAGCTTTATTAAACTAACCTAGCTTTTGATCCAACACTAGTCACAATCATTTTATTATAATAAAACAACTATGATTCAAGAATATATAACTAGATTGCTCTTGTAATCACATAAACTCAAATTAAAGTAGGTAATAAAGAAACGATCTTTAAGACATATGGATATTCAATAAAACTTGACATGATAAATTAAATAAGAATAACCAAAGCAAATATGCAATTTAATCTAAAATCTCATGATTCGTCTAATCTTGAACACAAAGCAAAAAGTTATAACACTTAAATTCAGAAAGTAAAAACGGAATGAACACAATTGGAATACTAATCATGATCAGAAAAGCAAACCAAATAATTTCCGTAATGAATCCACTCTTAAATCCTTCAGATATTCGCTCCATATTGGCTTAACGACCATCCGACTAGTTTCTAGACTCTCAAAATTGAGGCTTAAGGGTTTATTTGTCTAAAAACCAAATTGGGTTGTGATATATTTCATTATGGTTAATTTTCTGCTCTATTTATAGGTTTCAGCATCGCCACAATGTGGAAATACTTTTTCCACATCGTGGGAGTTGGATTTTGTAACGTACATGAATTTCTGATTCACCATGTTGCGGAAATGGCTTTGCCATGGCTTGGGAACTGGGAATCTGAATTTGGCATAAACAAGAAAGTCGTCCAATTTTTTTTTCTAGTTTTTAGAACATCTTGAATATCCTCAATCGGAGTTACGAGTCATTAGATATGGCCATAACATTGAAGAGATGTCAATATGGCCAACTTCTAACCTAGTCCGAGTACGTAGGGTGTAAAGTCGTACATTGGGCGTACGGCTTCGGATAAACCTCGAATTTTATATTTAAAACTTCAAAAAAAATCCATATCTTTTTCATACGGACTCCATTTTTGACGTTCAATGTGTAGGTGAGATTAACTCTACTACTTTTATTTAGACTCTGTCGGCTAATTTTGAATTTTTTTTTTTAAAGTTATATTTTTAACAGGTCGGGACGGGAAATGACCGTTAAAAAATCATAACTTCTTCATTCGACGTTCGTTTTCGTCTATCTTTTTACCGGTGGACTACTATCAACAAGATCTTTGATTCTCGTTTAGGTTGTTTCGGCTAAAAATCACTCGATCTAAAATTTGAGTTTCAGGCTACATACTGCTAAGCCGAAATTTAGAAAAATCATAATATCCTCATACGAAGTCAGATTTGTGTGTTCTTTTTAAGCACACTATCGGTTTAACGAATACTACAACTTTCGTTTAGAATACTAATGCTAAAAATCACTTTATCGTAAATTCACTTTTTACGTCACACAACGTTGTGTCAGTTCTACCGCGAAACTTCGACAGGTTATAACTTCTTTGTTATAAATCAGATTTCGGTATTCTTTATATCTCTGGATATCGGGTTTATCTAACATTTATTTTCGACAATTCAAATACTAAATTGACTAGATAAAATGACTCGATACGAATCACTTCATGTACTTTGGTTCAAATTAGATTACATCATACTTGATAATTACTTTAGTGTAATGGATATTTTTTCATTATTCACCTATTCATAAATTGATTCGTGTACTTGGTCCATACATGAATACTTAATCTCATCGTCATGCAATTAACTATCCCTAAATTCATTATTCAGTTCGTATCATGCAAGATTCAATTTTTATTAATTCTAAAGGTTATTAGAACTAAATCATGCTAATAATTGTGATCTAAAACATGCACGCACATTAAAGTTCATATCTTTGTTAACCTAACCCTAGGTTTTGATCCCACACTAGTCATAATTATTTTATGGTGATAAAACAATTATGATTCAAGAATATATAACTAGATTGTTCTTCTAATCACATAAACTCGACAATAGGTAATAAAGCAACGATATTTAACACATATGGATCTTCAATTAAACTTGACATGATAGATTAAATAAGAACAAACAAACCAAATATGCAATTTAATCCAAAATCTCATGATTTATCTAATCTTGAACAGGAAGTAAAAGGTTTTAACACCTAAATTCAGAATATGAAAACAGAAGGAACACAATCGTAGTACTAATGTTGATCAAAAAAGAAAACCAAACGATTCTCTTCATGAATCCGATCTTAATTCCTTCAGATCTTCGATCCATATCAGCTTAATGGACCTACGTGCAAAAACCGAATGTGGTATTAAGACATCTCATGTAACACCAAGCTTCTAGAGTGGACTGGTTTTGGGCCTCAAAGAGTGAAATGCATGGTTTTTGGGTAAAACCAGGTGTCACAACATGAGACATATGTGCTCACGACGTGATAAGTGATAAAATGGAAATGCTTATTTAAACTGAGCTCACGATGTGAGACTTATGTGATCACGACGTGTGATGTGTTGCAGCCCAAGATCATGATATTTTGGGGTTCCCTTTGTATTTAAACGCCAAAACTTCATTTTAGGGTTCCTTAACATCCTCCTTCATCCTCAAATAAAGAAAAACCCTAACCCTAGCCTTTCCTTGAGATTCTTGAGCTTTAGATGGTGTTTTAGTGGCTTGAAGAAGAAGGGATCACCATTAGATCATAGATTCAGCTTGGAAGCTTCATTCGCATCTTCTAGCAACATCTTTGGACCATTGTGAGTAATTAAGATTCAAAATTTATGATTCCTTGTATCTAGATCTAAGGTTTTATGCATGTTTATCCATGGTTTGATGGGTTATAATGTTGGTACTTCATAAAGTTAGAAACTTTATGGGTCATTAGAGTCGCTTAGTGATTATATGTGATGGATGTGAAGTTTGGAGGAAGTTTGAGCTCATGCTTGAGGTTTTGACCTCCTTTTTCTTCATGAATGTCCTAATTTGAGCTCAAGTATTGCATTGGACATAAAATACCTTAAAGCATCGATTTTTATGGTCTTTGGGGTGTTAGGAAGGCTTTTGGAGAAGATGGATTGGTGGCTTAATGGATTAAGGAGTTTTTGCATCAAAATGCCATTCAGACTAATCTCACGACATGATACTATACATGTCATGTCCTGAGGATCAAGAGTCTCGATTATTTTTGTAACGCCTTATTCCTAGTACACATTTAATTATAATTTATTCATTTTTGAAGAGCTACTCTACAAGTTGGGAGCCCCAGACTCGTCGAGTAGAAACGAGATTAGATGCGGGATTTAAGTCAACTACTCGGCGAACTAAGAGCCTCGGATCAACAAGTAGGGTTGTCAGGATGAAACCCTAATTTTGGAGTTTTGCACCTTATTTAAGCATTCTAATCCCCACTTGCTGGCCTCATTTCCAGCCTCCAAGTCCCAAACCCTAGTTTCATAAACCCTAATTCATTTGTAAGCCTGTGAGCCATTTTTGAGTGATCCTTGTGTGTTCTTGAAGCTTGTGGAAGAAGAAGGAGATAGATGATTCAAGGAGAAGATGGTAGATCCAGAGACTTCCTTCCATCCTCATCATTTTCTGGTAATCAAGCGTCTAGCTTGTCTAATAGTTTCTTAGATCTTCTTATTTTCACTTCACTGGGTTTTTGGGTCCAAGAAGCTTAACCCTTGGGATATGGACGTCCCAAGAAAGGATCCCTTCAGATCTGGACTCATTAAGGGTTGTTATGGCATAAAGGTGCAAACTTTATGCCATTGGAGCCCCCATGCAAGCTCTAAGGTGTTATTTTGGCCTTTTAAGCCCCGAAAGGCAATGCATGGAAGGAAAGTTAGGAGCTTTACGTCTTAACATGATATCTAAGGCCTATATATATATATATATATATATATATATATATATATATATATATATATATATATATGTGTGTGTGTGTGTGTGTTAGTATGCTTCAGTTTGGAGTATTATGACTTTTGGACCAATATCTATGTCCTAGAGAGCTGGGGTTTAAGCTAAACCCATGAAGAAGGGCTATTAATGGATAAAGTTGTAAGCTTTGCCCTTAAAAGGACATTTTCAGGGTGCATGAGGAATAAGAAGCTTAGATTGAAAGAGTAGGGGCTTAATCCTTTAGGAAGAACCAAACAGATTGAAGTCCATAGAGGAACTCGATGAGTTGAGTCATTTTGTCCCGATTCTGTACCATATAGAACTCGACGAGTCAGAAAATGGGGGGGGGGGGGGGCTGACTCGGCGAGTTGGATCGTGATTTTAGGATTTTTGAGTTATAGAACTCGGCGAGTTGAGTCAACCCAAAATGTTAACTTTGACCAGAATGTTGACTTTGACCAGGGGTAAAATGGTCATTTTACTCTCAGAAGGATTATCAGTTTTTGACTAAGTGATTATTATGATAATGATAGCCGTGGAGTCGTTGGAGCAGCCATCAGAGATTCCTCACACAATATTTCAGCAACCAGCTTGAGAGGTGAGTTTTCCTCCAGTAGGAACGTATCGAAGGAACCAATACCACTCCGTTTATGTATGTTAGCATATGCCGGACTTTGGTCCAATGCCGGGAATAGCCCGATGTAGATTATATGTTTCCGAACTTCGGTCCGATGTTAGGGCAAGCTCGAAGAATGTTTGTATGCTTGATGTCTTTGTGATTCTTGCATGTGTATGCTATATGTTTCGGGCTTCGATCCGATTTCGGGGCAAGCCCGAGGAATGTTTAGCTTATATGTTATGTGTTATATTTTTCGGGATTTGGTCCAATGTCGGGGCAATCCTGAGGAATGTTTAGCTTATATGTTTATGTTATATGCTTGTTGATATGTTATATGTATACCAGACTTCGATCCGATGTCGGGTGGGGCCCGATGCTGGATTCATCTGATGCTAGGCGGGGCCGATGTAGTGGGCAAGGCCTAATGTTTGCTATTAGGTGATTATACGTACGGTATGTGGTAGTTGGGTAGACTCACTAAGCTTCATGCTTACAGTTTTCAGTTTTTGTTTCAGGTACTTCCGGTAGCAAAGGGAAGAGCTTGGGATGATTGCAGTGCACACACTATTCCTTCAGTCTGGTATGTTTAGACTCTAATATTTTGACACATGATTTTAATACATTATTTTTTATATGAATTTTTGAGATACATGACTTATAATTTTTATTATTATGATGTTTAATGAATTATGGTTTTCTTAAATGATTTAAAACGAAATTTTTGGACCGTATTTTTGGGATGTTTCAATTTTGTCCCTTAGTGGCTCACGACGTGAGCCATAAATGGTCATGTCATAAGGGGCAGTTAGCAGTTGAGTTTTGCTGATCATTGACCGTTCACTTTTTTGACCAGTTTGACTTTAAGTCAAACTTGAAGGATTTAGGATGTTGATTAAGATTCTACCATGTTTGGTGTTAGGAGGTTCGTGGGAGCAAGTAATATGGAAAAGGAGTAGGTCACAATGTTTTTGGGCTCTTCGATTCAGGTAAATTTTCCTGACTATACATGTGGGTCGAAGGCACCAATGTTGGCCCATTAGTTTTGGATATGTATCCTTGTATATAGGATGTCATTGTGCTGTAGTGGGTTGTTAGATATATTTATACCCTTATGTGTTAGGATGTGGCAGTAATGGTATGCTGGTTAGAATACCAGTAGGTTGGTTATTGAGGTGTTAGATATATTTATATCCTTATGTGTTAGGATGTAGCAGTAGTGGTATGATGGTTAGAGTATTAGTTTGATGGTTGTCGAGCTGTTAGATATGTTCATATCTTTATGTATTAGGATGCAGCAGTAATGGTATACTATTTAGAGTAGTAATAGGTTGGTTATTGTATAATGAAATGCCTCAGGGTTGTATGTAGCCATGTAGGATAGACTGAGAATTCTTGATCTAGGTATTATTGCATGTTCTTTGTTTGGCTGTGTCTAAGAGTAGGATCATCTGTTTGAGTGGCTATCTCACCTCTAATTACTTATGGCTACACATTCCATGGAGATTTGTCGGTAGCAGAGCAACATGCTGTAAGGAGTCTAGTAAGAAGTAGTGAGTCTTCTCACTATACTTGCCAATGTGGTAGTATATACATGCTGACAAGCTGGGTCTCATTTTTTGATTGTTATTATATGTGAACTTAGTTGCTGATACTCATGGACTGCTGATAGTCCCCAGGATTGTTGATAACTCGTGAGGGGTACTATTAATCTATAGGGTGTGATGTTAGCCCACTGTGACCATTGATAGTCACCAATGTTGCTGATAACCCATAGTTATTTATATTATTGTGTTGTATGTGTTATTCAGGACTGTTAATAGTCCCAGGGTTGCTGATAACCTTTACCTAATTATTATGCTGTGTTGTATGTGTTTTTTTAGGGGAACTCACTAAGCTTCATGCTTACCCAACTGTTATTGTTTTCAGTCGTCATCTATGATTTTGGAAAGGCAAATGTGTAACTGTACACATGCATCGGCAACAATAAAGATCTCGTGTTTTCTATAATACTCTTATTTTTAATAATGCACTTTGGAACTATTGGTTTTCTCGTCTTGTATTCTGAGAATGAGCATTTTTTCCATAATTAAAAATGAAAAGTTTGGTTGTGAAATTGGGACGTTAAATTTCATTAGGGTTAATTATTGGCTCTATTTATAGGTGTTAGCATCACCACATCGTAGGAATGCCTTTTCCACGTTGTGGGAAACTGGATTCCATAACGTACAAGAATTTCTAATTCCCCACGATGTGGACATGGCTTTTTCATGACGTGGGAACTAGGAATCTGAATTTGGTACAAACACGAAAGTTGTCCCAATTTTGTCTAGTTTTCAAAACATATTGAATCTCCTCAATCGGAGTTACGAATCATTAGATATGACCAAAACACTAAAGAGAGGTTAATTTGTCCAACAACATCATTTTTGCGTCTTTTCAGCTCCGTTCTCCTCCTTTTGCATCCCAACTCCGATTTTAATTGTCATATATCTTAAAATATAACATTTTACTCAAATACATTAGGATAATGGTCTAAATACAAGTTAAATAAGGTCATATCAAAGTACCATTAAAAGCCACCATTTAAGTTCCCTTCAATATTCTCCATAACAAATTAAACAAACCTGGATGTTTGTTTTCATCTTTTTTTTTTCTCAAGACATAATATATAAAACTTCTATTTGGTAGATTGATATGCCTATATAAACTACTCCAGAAACTACTCCAGACAATACCAATACATACCTGCTGGTGCATTTTGCAGAGTGATGAGCAAAACCTGCAAAAAAAAATGTAAAGTTATATAAGGGTAGAAGGGATTTAAAAAAAATGAAATTACAAGAAATAAATAAATAAATAAACCTTCCTAAATCATGTTGAATATAGGAAGGGTATAGGTTGAAAATATTTCCATTCCCATTTCTATTCTCATTTCCATTTACATGTTTATTTCTAGGTGGTAACTTAACTTTTAGACTTTCGTGTAATGCTCTTGTAAGCTCTTCATCCTCACGCAATTGAGAATCATCACATAAACAACAAATTAAAAAAAATGCTCCATTAGGTTTGAAAATATTAAAATATGAAGAAAGTACATAGAAAGTAGAAGATGTTGACTACTTGTGTTAGATTTCCATCATTTCATTTTAGTTGTACATTCAAGATGTTCATTACATCCAAGCTTTCACCTTTTGGAAACCCCTAAATTAACCTTCAATAAACCCCAAAACCTAACGAACAGTTAATCTCTCTAACCTCGATTCTCCACTACCTAGTCCCCTGGTAAGTCAATTTGTAACGCCTTGTTCCTGGTATGTATTTAGCTTATAATTTATTCTATTTTATAGAGCAACTCGACAAGTTAGGAGCCCAAACTCATTGGGTTGAGATCATAAGGGTCGCATATTTTAAGCAATGTTGTAGAACTCGCTACTCAGTACCTGCTTGACTGACTGGGGAATAGTGAGTACTCGGGGAGTACTCGGATTTTGTAGTTCATGTAGAAATATTTTTAGGAAAATTATATATATATATATATATATATATATATATATATATATATATATATATATATATATATATATATATATATATATATATATATATATATATATATATATATATATATGGGAAAAGTGAATATACCCTTAAGGGTATATAAGCTTAGGTACCCAAATCAATTATAATACGTCATTTTGTTTAATATATTCATTATAATGTTCTTAAACTTCAACCCTTGACTTGATTTACTTTCAAAATTTTCGAAATTTTATTATTATCTTACTCTTACATCACATCTTTTTGCCGAACACCTACTAGGCTATGTATATTATAGTTGAAAATGAAAATTATGTAAGAGGAATATAAATGTGAAATTGATAAAAATCTTGGAAGTAAATAAAGTTAGAAGTTGAATTATAAGAACATTGGACAATTACAATGTATATATATAATACAAAACGATGTAGTATAGTGAGTTTGGGTACCTAATCTTATATACCCTTAAGGGTATATTCACTTTTCCATATATATATATATATATATATATATATATATATATATATATATATATATATATATATATATATATATATATATATATGTCAAAATCATAAGTTAAAATCATAATTTGATTGAAATATATAACAAAATTAGATACATGTGAATACATAAAAACTAAAATACACACAATTGTCTCACTTCGTGAATAATTACTAAAAATATAAGATATATATGTAGTAATAATCACATGTGTGTGTTAAATAATAAATCATTAAGTGTATTATACATATTAATCTTGAAATTCTAGATTTCTTTCTCTTTTTATGACAATTTTGACCCTTTGACTGAGTTTGACCGATTTTGACCGAGTTGGCCCGAGTTTGACCGAGTAGGCCCGAGTAAGACCGAGTAGGCCCGAGTTAGAGAGATGATGATCGATTTTGAACCAAGTTTGACTTATTTTTTACCGATGTTGGCTTAATCTGAGTTTTTTTGCGGAGTTCACATTACTTGCCTTAGTGGAGGTCCGATTATGAGTAATCGGTCGAGTACTCGGCCAAGTAGGCTGAGTTTTGTAACACTTATTTTAAGTAACCCACCCAACGAGTTAGGAGGCCTCAACTCAATAAGTAGGATAGCATATATGAAACCCTAATTTCCGAGGTTGCACCCTATTTAAACACCTTAACCCCAAGGTGTTGGCCTCATTTCCAGCTTCTAAGTCTCTAACCCTAAATCTCGAAACCCTAAAGCTATTGTAAGTGATTGTGAGTCATTCTAAGTGTTTTTAGTGTGTACTTGAAGCCATTGGAAGAAGGAAAAGCTTGAGAACACAAGAAGGAGCTTATAGATCCAGAATCCTTGCCTCATCCATGACATTTTGCTGGTATAATGCTTGAACCTTGCCTTGTGGTCATTTATATCTCCATTTTTGGGGTTCCTTACTTGTTTTTTGTCCAGATGATATGATTCTTGGGATTTAAACGTCCCAAGTGGAGAACACTTCATATCTAAGGTCTTGTAGGATTTTCATGGCATAACGGTGCCAACTTTATGGCCATGGAAGTCCCATGCAACCTTTAAAGCATCATTTTGGTCTTTTGAAGCTTTTAATGGCCATGTATGAGGATAAAGTTTAAGACTTTACGGGATCATTTAGTCCATAGAGTCCAAATCTATGAGCTCATGGTCTATCTTGTAGTTTTGGATTATTTTGGATCAAGAAATTGGCCTTTTTGGGTTAGGATTAGAGCTTATTTTTTCTATAGTGGTTTTTAATGGGTAAAGTTAGAAAATTTACCCTCCTAGATATATTTTCGGCCCAAATCTAGAATATGGGACTTGGATTTGAAGAATAATGACTTAATACATTAAGAAGGGTTAACATACTGAAGAACTCGACGAGTTCATAGAGGAACTTGACGAATTAAGCTAGAGTGTCCCGATTCTATAAAAAGGAAGAACTCAACAATTTAAGGGAGGACTCGACGAGTTGATTCAAAAAGGCACGATTAAGAGATTTATGAGAACTCTGCGAGTTAAAGGATAACTCGACGAGTTCAATCAACTCGGAGCGTTGACTTTGACTTTAAAGTTGAATTTGAATTTGACCATAGTTGACCCTAAAGAGTTATGAGTATTAAATAGTATCTAAGGGGTTGCTTTGGTTCAGGGAGTAGGTAGAGCTTATTCCGGGGCAGAGACATTTCGGCTATCATCCGACATCGGAGGTGAGTTTTCCTCCTGTTTGAACGGGTCGAATGCACCAATGTCGGCCTGTATTTATGACTGTATATATTATGGACAAAAGTCTAATGTCGGGAAATGCCCGATGTATGTTTATATGTTTTCTGGATTACGATCTGATGTCGGGTGGTGCACGAGGAATGTTAGTATGCTCAATGTCTTCGTGATTCTTGCATGTGTTTGTATTTGTATGTTTCCGGATTACGGTCCAATATCGGGCGATGCCCAAGGAATGTTTGTATGCTTTCTGGATTATAGTTCGATGCGGGACGGGGCTCGAGGAATGTTTATATGCTTATGTTATGTGATTATTCTTTGTGTATTTGTTGGTATGTTTATATGTATACCAAGCTTTGCTCGATGCCGGGCGAGGCCAATTTCGGACACTGTACGATGTCAGGAACGGCCCACGATATGTTTATATGTGATTATGTGTATGGCATGTGGTTGTTTGGGGAAACTCACTAAGCTTCGTGCTTACAGTTTTCAGTTTTGGTTTCCGGTACTTTTGGTAGCAAAGGGAAGAGCTCGGGATGACTGCATTGCACACACCGTGATGTTTTAGCCTGAGATGTTTACTCTGATGCTTTTGTTAAGGATATTCTGTTTTATAAACATGATTGTGATGTTTTGGATACTTGAATTATGTTTTGACGAGAGGTTTTGATAACCATAGTTTTATTTGATAATTAAAAAATGAAATTTTTGGGACCATATTTTATGAGTGTTACTGTTGGGTTTTCAGCATTCTAACACTCCTAAGTGTACATGCAACCCTAAATACCTTGGATCTATGTTTTCTCTTTTATACATGCAAATATGAACATCCAAGGTATTATCCTAATCTAGCATACAAAACTATCAATATAACAAGATAGAATACATACCTTTTTGATGTAGAATGTGTTCATGAAGATTGAGGGCCTAGTGCCCCAAGTGTGACACCTCAAATGGTTCACACAACACCAAATACACTTGGATTAACTTGAGAGAAATCTACACTTCATGAAAATCGGCTAGCCCTTTCTTACTCTCTCTAGTGGCCGATTTTGGTCAAGAATAAGATGCTTATATAGTTAGGGTTACACCATGTAAACCCTAATTGACATGGCCTTTCATTTCCATGATCCATGGGTACAAAAACACCATGGAGCATCATATGGGTTTTAGCCCAACTAGATAATCCATGGAGCATTAGCCCACTATATAAGTATGGATGATTTGCACAATCAACCCATATATTTAATTAGTCTTCTTTTGATCACTTAATTAATCCTAGATTAATTCTTGATCAATACTAATTAAATAATCTTATTATTCTTATTATTAATATACTAGAACTTATAATATATTAATAACCATAAGTGTCTTATTTCTTTCATTATAGTCTATCCAAGTGCATGATGCCATGCAACCCAAATGGACCATGCCGGGTCGGGTCAAGTCTTACCAATTATAGTTATGGACTTAGACATTAATCCAACAGTCTCCCACTTGGATAAGTCTAAAACTATTATTGCGTATGACTTCAGGAACCAACTGGCAATCGTAGCTCTCAAAAGCTTCTGTCAAACTCTGATCTTGTCGATAAACGCTGACCTTTGTCAATGACTTGTCCATTAGATAAGGGATCATATATTCCTCCATTCTAGATATCATATGGACTGAGACATGGATTATAATCATTCTCTCTGTCCATTTGTTGTTTCCCGATTTCCGATTTATGACGACTGACTAATTAAACAAATCAAATCAGTCCTGGCCCGGCTGAGCACTTCCATTTGTCATCATCAAATCATCGAGGGGCCCACAGATATCGCTTTTATTCCGAAGGTAAAAGGAATGGATAAACTTCGACTCATATGGCTTGTTCTACTACTTGTTGAAGCATACACAAAGACACGTTTTATAGCACCGAGTTACCAAATGCGTTTTCGTGCAATCAATGTACTATCAACTCATAGTAACAACTCATATCTCTAGGTTTGAAGAATATAAGATATTATCGTCTCATGATCACTTGTGATAAAATCCATGAAGTGATTCCAATGAGTGCGGGTTGAATCCAATACTCAGAACTTATGAGCACTCATGAGTATTGTAGCCCTTTGTCCAACACCTTAGACCTCTACAAGCCAACCCATGACAGTCTTAATTCAAATCTACTTCCAACATATGACCGACTATGGATGGTTTGAATAACTTAGTCATTCCGGAAGAATAACCTAGTTTATTCGGGAAGTCAAAACATGCAAAGTGAAACACAATAATAATTGAATCCAATATGGTATCAAAACCTATGAATATAAATAAAACACCTTTTATTTATCACTATATGATTACACATTATTCATTGTATACTATTTCAGCTATCAACTTTATTCTTGAATTTAAAACAATAGTTGTCCCATGCTCCAAACATGTACACTATGTTTTTCTAAACACTAGTCATGCCACACATCAAGTATGCATACTATGTTTGTCTATGAACTTTACTTTGTGAACTAGATCAATTGAACATAACTCCAATGATCCTCTTTTCACAGTCCCAAATCCTTACTGCAAATGCGAGAATTCCAAATTCATGCGATTTACTGAAATCTGTTAGATTCTAAACTTATATGCATTGATCCTCTTGTAACAATTATGCACAAAGTCAGAAAGACTTGACAACAACCATTACAGGGCATTCCAAAGGAGAGCAGCTCCTTAGAAACATCCTTCTTGCATTAAGTTGATGGGTTTTAGCCATAAGAACTTTCCTATGTGCGCATGCAAAACCCTAATGCTCGGATCTAGGCTTTCTAATTAAACATGCTTTGAATCCAAGACTTCTAATGCCTAATTAGGTTAAATAACAACATTGAAATAGATCTAGAACCATACCTTTGAATTCCTTGTTGATCTTGTTGTCTTGGAGCTTCTAGAGTCACAAATGTCACTCCTCTAATGGCTTACAAACACCAATAGCAAGAAGAATGATTTAGGAGAGAGGAGAGGGGAGGAATTCGGCCAGAGTATCTCTACTTTTGATGGTGTCTCGAATTCCCTCACCCCTAGGGTCTATTTATACTTGTAGACTCCTTAAGGTTACAACCTAAACCCTAATTGGATAATCTTCTCTTAAGGCTATCCAAATCCATTCCACAGATAAGTCTATGGACGATTTTAGCTATCCTATATCTCATAGAATTCGTCCAAAGCATATCCCAATGGATTTACAATCTAAAGTTTAACTATCAAACAATTGACAGTTCATACCCTCTTATTTAATTTATCTCTTTAAGTCACCAAATTAATTCCAATTAATTTATGACTTATATTAATCAAATAACCATATATTATTCCTTATAATATTTACTCTCTTTTAAAAAATCATCCATCAAGTTGCTATGGTGAAGGCAACCCAAAAGGACCATGCACAACTGGATCAAATACTTGCCTATTATAGTTGCAGCCTTAGACACTATTCCAACAGTCTCCCACTTGGATAAGTCTAGTAACTATACAAGTACAATTCGGTTTGCAATCATAGCTCTCAAAGACGCTGTCAACACTGATCTAATCAATCTTGTCCTTTAGATAAGGGATCTTACAGTCCTCTGTTAGATATCATGCTGACAATCCTATGGAATGGTTAGTCAAGCATTTAGATTTCTCGATCTCTGATTTATTTGACATAGAACTTAATCAAACACATCAATTCAGTTCTGACCGGGCCTGGCACATAAGTCAAATCAAATCATCGAGTGGCCAAGATATCTCTTCTACCCTCTTAGGATAAAATTTACAGATAAACTTCGACTTATATGCATTTACTTATTCATTAACCAACTATACACAACAATACGTTTTATAACACCAAGTTACTGATGCGTTTTTCGCATTATCAATGCACAATCAATTAACAAATAATAAATCATATATCTAGGTTTTAAGACTATATGATATTATCGTCTTGCGATCACCTTTTATATCGTATTCCATAAAGTGATTCCAGTAAGCGCGGGTTTATTCCAATGCTCAAAACCAGTTCATAAGCACTCATGAACGTTGCAGCAACCCTTGCTATGTCTAATACCATTTAGACATTCTACACACCAATTCATGACAATCTTCATTCATATCTACTCCCAACATATGAATGATTGTGGACCATTTGAACAATTTCTATTATTCTTAATAACCTTAATTATTCTGGAAGTCAAAACATGCAAAGTGAAACAATAGTTAAACAATTAACATATGACAGTAACTTTACTTATAAATAAAACTCCTTTATTTAATCATCAAATGTTAATTACATTTATCTATTATACGTTTCTAATACTATCTAATCTATACTAATATCATCCTTCAGTCCAATACTCCTAGCATGCTGCAAGTGCTTAACCCTACTCAGTCCCTTTGTAAGCGGATCTACTGGGTTATCTTCTGATGATATCCTCTTCACTACGAGTTGTCATTCTTCTACACGATGTCTAATGAAGTGATATTTTCTGTCGATATGTCGAGATCTACCATGATCCATTGGTTCCTTGGTCAAGGCAACCGCACCTTCGTTATCACAGAAAATCTTCATGGGCTCCTTTATGGCCGGCACAACTCCAAGATCAGCAATGAAGTTCTTTAGCCATATTGCCTCCTTCGACGCTTCGCTCGCTGCAATGTACTCTGATTCGCACGTTGAATCAGCTACGGTTTCCTGCTTGGAACTCTTCCATGTCACTGCTCCTCCATTTAGGGTAAAGACCCAGCCTGACTGCGAACGGTAGTTGTCCCTGTTGGTCTGAAAGTTGGTGTCACTATACCTTTGCACCTTCAAGTCATCACTCCCTCCGAGGACTAAGAACCATTCCTTCGTCCTCCGAAGGTACTTAAGGATGTTTTTCACCGCAATCCAATGTGCTTTTCCAGGGTTTCCTTGATATCTGCTAACCATGCTCAAAGCGAAGGCTACATCAGGGCGAGTACAAGTCATAGCGTACATGATTAAGCCAACTGCGAAAGCGTATGGTACTCGGCTCATTTATGCTATCTCAGCTTCGGTACTCGGACTTTGAGTCTTACTCAACTTGGCATTTCCTTGTATCGGTAGTTCTCCTTTCTTTGAGTTTTCCATACTAAAACATTTTAGTACCTTCTCTAAGTAAGTATTCTGACTAAGTCCAATTAGTCTCTTACTTCTTTCTCTTACTATCCTTATTCCCAAAATGTAAGAAGCCTCTCCGAGGTCCTTCATAGCGAAACACTTCCCGAGCCAGGACTTGACTTCCTGCAGAGTCGGGATGTTGTTTCCTATGAGTAATATGTCATCGACATATAGAACGAGAAAGCTTACTATGCTCCCACTGGCTTTGACATATACACAAGATTCGTCTTCGCTTCGTACAAATCCAAACTCTTTGACTTTCTCATCGAAGCAAAGATTCCATCTGCGAGACGCTTGCTTAAGTCCATAAATGGACTTCTCAAGCTTACACACTCTATTCGGATGCTTCGGATCCACAAACCCCTCTGGCTGAGCCATGTAAACATCCTCAGCCAACTTTCCGTTAAGGAAAGCGGTCTTGACATCCATTTGCCAAATCTCATAATCATGAAATGCGGCAATTGCTAGCATCACTTTAATAGATTTAATCTTCGCAACTGGTGAGAAGGTCTCATCATAGTCAACTCCGGGAGTTTGAGTAAAGCCCTTCGCGACCAATCGCGCCTTATATGTGTGTACGTTCCCATCCACGTCGGTCTTCTTTTTGAAGATCCATTTGCACCCAACGGTCTTACGTTCGGGCACATAATCAACCAAATTCCAAACTTGGTTATCGTACATGGATTGGATCTCGCTATCCATTGCCTCTTTCCATTTCGCAGACTCCGGGCCTGCCATGGCTTCCTTATAGCTATTAGGTTCATCAAGATTTACTAGTGTACCATCACTAATATACGTGTCCCCTTCGGTAGTAATATGAAAGCCATAAAACTGGGGATGAGCTCTAACTCTATCGGAACGTCTAAGAGGTAAGGATTCGTCAATCGGTTCAACCGGAGTTTCCTCCTCGGGTTGAATGCCAGCGGTAGAGGTTCCTTCATCTATTGACTCTTAAATCTCTTCAAGTTCGATTTGCCTCCCACTGTCTCCTTGGCTTATGAGTTCTCGCTCTCGGAAAACTCCTCTCCTCGCAACAAAGACAACATTGTCTTTCAGTCTATAGAAGAGATATCCAAAGGATGTTTTCGGGTAGCCGATGAAAATACATCGCTCACTTCGAGGTTCAAGCTTGTCGTGAGTATCTCGTCTTACGAAAGCCTCGCAACCCCAAAACTTGATATGTGCCAACGAGGGAGCTTTCCCCGTCCACATCTCGTGAGGTGTTTTGGCAACCTTCTTAGTAGGGACTCGGTTAAGGATATGGGCGGCAGTCTCTAAGTCATACCCCCAAAAGAAGATAGGTAGTGAAGCACGACTCATCATAGAGCGAACCATATCCAATAAGGTTCGATTACGCCTTTCTGCCACACCATTCAACTGCGGTGTCCTAGGAGGCGTCAATTGCGAAACTATTCCACACTCCTTGAGATAATCGTGGAATTCAAGACTTAGGTACTCTCCTCCTCGATCGGATCGAAGCATCTTGATTTTCCTGCCCAATTGATTCTCCACTTCATTCTTGAACTCTTTGAACTTTTCAAAGGTGTCTGACTTTTGCTTGATTAAGTAGATATACCCATATCTACTATAGTCATCGGTAAAAGTCACATAAAAGCGGTTCCCATCCTTCGTGGTTGATCTAAAGGGTCCACATACATCGGTATGTATTAGGTCCAATAGCCCCTCACCCCTTTCACAAGTACTCGTGAAGGGTGACTTAGTCATCTTTCCAAGTAAACAAGACTCGCATGTGTCATCTTCCCTAAGGTCGAATGACTCCAACACTCCATCCTTTTGGAGTTGTGCTATGCGTTTCTTGTTGACATGTCCAAGACGACAATGCCACAAGGATGCTTTATCCATACTAGTGGAAGAATCAATATTCAAAACATCATTTCCTAAGTTATCAACAATCATAACAGTTTCATATATTCCATTACATGGTATAGCTTCAAAGTAAAAGACACCATTTAGATAAGCCAAAATAGAACCATTCTCATTATTAAAAGAAAATCTAAATCCTTGTCTATATAAACCATGAAATGAAATGATGTTTCTAGCCATTTCTGGCGAATAGCAACAATTGTTCAAATCTAAAACCAAACTATTCCTAAGCACTAAAGAATACACTCCAATCTTGGTCACAGGCGACGATCTTCTGTTCCCCATGATTAGATTGATCCTTCCTTGCTCTACATCCCTACTTCTTCTTAGTCCCTGCACATTAGAATAAATGTGATAACCACAACCGGTATCAAGAACCTAAGAAATAGCATGATTAGAATCGTTAGATTTGATTATGTATATACCTGCGAAAGATGGCTTGATCTTTCCTTCTTTGATCGCTTGCAGGTAATCCGGGCAGCTTCTCTTCCAATGTCCTATCTTGTGGCAGTGGTGGCACTCTGCCTCCTTTGGGTTGGAGCAGGGCTTAGCGGGATCAACTTTGGTCCCACTAGAAGAGGCACCATCTCGGGCTTTCACCTTGCGATAGTTATTCGATGAAGCTTTCCTCTTCTTTCCCTTCCCTTGACCAATAGCCAAGACAGGAGCAGCGGACGGATTGGGAGTAGGTGCAACAGACTTGTCCTTGAAGTTGCTCTCAGCGACCCTCAAGAGACCTTGGAGTTTGCTTAGGGTGACCTCTTCTTTGTTCATGTGGTAGGTCATCCTAAATTGGTTGTACATCGGAGGCAAAGAGTGAAGCACCATATCGATCGCCAAGTCTTCACCGAAGTCAACATTTAACTTGCGAAGGCGGTCGACATACCTTTGCATCTTTTGCAGGTGCACGGTAAGAGATTCTCCATGACCCATCTTAGCGGAGATCACGTTAGTGAAAATCTCATAACGCTCTTGTCTCGCGTTTTGGTGGTATCTCTCCAACAAGTCTTGATGCATCTCGTATGGATACATGTTCTCGTAGGACTTTTGGAATTCGGAGTTCATGGTGGCGATCATGATGCAATGTACCTTCGTTGCATCTCGCTCATGAGTTTCAAAGGCGGTGATTTCATCGGGAGTAGCAACTTCGGGGTTGATTTTCTCGAGCTTCTCATCGAGGACATACTCCTTATCCTCATAGCGAGCAATGGTGCGAATGTATCTTATCCATTCGCTAAAGTTCGTTCCATCGAAGGTGACCTTTTGGCAAAGGCTCATTAACGTGAAAGAACTAGCAGCAGCGTTGTTTGCGTTCGACATCTTCAATTAGAAAAAGGATAAAGATAGATTAGAATAATAATCCCTAATTATCACCCAATAAGAAAAATTAGGGTTAGGATCCAACAATAACATTTACATATTAGAAAAGGGATGCCGTAATCTAACATGAAAATAAATTGAAGGTAAGTGAATGACGATTCACTAATTCTCCATTACAAAACCTAGACTATTAGTCCTAAGTGTATTGAGAATTCCTAGGTTCGGATGAGATTCATTGAACTATTCAATGGCATGTTTAAATCTCGATATGCCCCTCTTGTTTGTGACTGGGATGCCGAGGATCACAAAGCGGGTGTGAATTACCATGTAAATTCACATGGTGCCTTCATTGTAACGATCACCTATTCGATGTACCGGTAAACCACACACGCTCCATCGAACTATGATAAACAATGAATCACCCTTTGCCACCTTTGCTTAGAACCAATTAGTGTGCCGGTAAACCACACACGCTCCACTAACTTCTTAGCAAGGGTGCAAAGTGTAATTTCATGGGATTGCATCAATTCACTTTTCCTAAAGTAACTAAGATTGGGAAATTTTTAAAACGTGTAGTTACTTTGTATTTCTTATTATACTTTTAATGAGAAGATGAGGTTGCCCTATCCTACCCGTTCGGCTAACGACCCTCCACCAATCAAGCAAGCGGTGGGTGTGAGTGTACACCCATTAAGCGCCATTTTTATAGGCCGCAACCTTATACCCACCTTATAGATCGGCTTCGTGAATGAGGCCTACTAACGGTAAGACTAGCATTTAGTTATACATATATATTATTCTAGTAATATCATATTAGTATAGGGTTGTATTTTAAAACCTTTCAAAATCTAGGGTTTGAAATTTAAGTTGTCTAAATTAAAACTTTTAATCACAAATATAAATTTCAAAACTTTAGGGTAGGTTTTAAACATTTAAAACATGAAGGATCAAATAACAAATAATTCCAATTAACAATTAATATCCTAATTATCTTTATTTGATTTATCCAAGATTTCTTTTAAGATAATTATCAAAATAATTAATCAATTATCACATAAGGAAATTAAATATTTTATTAGATGATAAATATCTTTAATTAGATCAAGATAATAGTCATATATATCAAAAAATCGGATTTAGATTGATCTATTATGATTAAGGTAAGTTTCCATAAGATAATTATGAAAAAATCCCGAATCTGGCCATTCCTGACGCCTGGACTCGCCGAGTGACCAAGGGGACTCGCCGAGTCAGGCCTACTCGCCGAGTCCACCTTGGGAGTCGCCGAGTCAGTGACCCAAAAACCTAAAAATCGAATTTTGCAGGTTTGTTTCAGTTAATCAAGCAACTATTTAAAGAAAACCAAGCTAGGCTCTGATACCACTGATGGGTTTTAGCCATAAGAACTTTCCTATGTGCGCATGCAAAACCCTAATGCTCGGATCTAGGCTTTCTAATTAAACATGCTTTAAATCCAAGACTTCTAACGCCTAATTAGGTTAAATAACAACATTGAAATAGATCTAGAACCATACCTTTGAATTCCTTGTTGATCTTGTTGTCTTGGAGCTTCTAGAGTCACAAATGTCATTCCTCTAATGGCTTACAAACACCAATAGCAAGAAGAATGATTTAGGAGAGAGGAGAGGGGAGGAGTTCGGCCAGAGTATCTCTACTTTTGATGGTGTCTCGAATTCCCTCACCCCTAGGGTCTATTTATACTTGTAGACTCCTTAAGGTTACAACCTAAACCCTAATTGGATAATCTTCTCTTAAGGATATCCAAATCCATTCCATAGATAAGTCTTTGGACGATTTTAGCTATCCTATATCTCATAGAATTCGTCCAAAGCATATCCCAATGGATTTACAGTCTAAAGTTTAACTATCAAACAATTGACAGTTTATACCCTCTTATTTAATTAATCTCTTTAAGTCACCAAATTAATTCCAATTAATTTATGACTTATATTAATCAAATAACCATATATTATTCCTTATAATATTTACTCTCTTTTAACAAATCATCCATCAAGTTGCTATGGTGAAGGCAACCCAAAAGGACCATGCACAACCGGATCAAATACTTGCCTATTATAGTTGCAGCCTTAGACACTATTCCAACATAAGTTTCCTAATCTTAAACAGATTGAATAATTTCTAACTTTGAAACATTTCCAGATTCCATTTTGACTATCGCTTCTGAACAAGAGTTGCCTCCTTACAGATTATGTCAATATGGTCCTTTCCAGAATTATCAATATACTTCCAACTGTCCTTGAGCACCCAATCTTTGGTAAACCTTAGATTGTCCTCGACAATTGTTTAATCCTTTTAGTCATATACAGTTCTAAACCTTTTCCCTTCTTAATGCCCCAGGCATTTGGAAAATTTTAGAAAGGATGAATATAGCACATGTAATCGATCCTATATCCGAAGCATATGAGACACGATTCATGATGTCTCACATAAAGACTAAACCAGTCTTTTGCTATAACATTTCCATTTCTATTTGCCAAGGTCTCATAATTCAGATTATGAAAAGGGATGTCGTAATCATAATCAAATTTAAGAACGCAAAAAATGGACCCATATACAGAATTTCCTTATGTTGAGCCATTCCAATATGAAATTCATATATATATATATATATATATATATATATATATATATATATATATATATATATATATATATATATATATATATATATATATATTCTTGACTAAATGATTAAAGCCTCACGATCTAAGATTATAGATTTAAGATGAAGTATAATTTCCTCTCCCTTAATTATAGCAAAACAACTCTTTCTCAATTGAAACCTTTTGTTTTCTATATTTAACATTGCTAACTTGCAATACTTTATCATAATTATCATGCACCCACTAACATGATGATTATTAGCATAACACTTATGCTCCCACTAGCTTTGACATGTACTCAGAAATTAGCTGATTTTCTTACCAAAGTTCAGATTTCTGATACTAGATTGTTTTGATAAAACTTTATCAAAATCATACACCTTCCTTTAAATAGCACACTTTTGTGTCTAAACAATTATGAAGACGAATGCCGTAATCATAATGGTTAGCCCTTTTTGCCACTTCTCACAAGTCCAGGTTAATGTGCTGGTAAACCACACACACTCCACTAACGACTATGAGAATGCAAATATCACAATTGCTATCTAGCTAAAATCTACTTAGTGAAAGTGTTTCCTCACCATCATTTTCATGAATCGGAGAGAAACCTTATGACACTTAGATTTAATGGTGTATGTGTTCTTATCCATGTGAATTGTCAAAACCATAGTCATAAGACAAGGATAATGACAAATCCAAACTCATATGGACTGAACTCAATCTTAACTTCTTGCCACCTGGCAGCTCAAGGGCCTGCTATTGCTTCCAAGTTGTTGTGCAACACATTGAGAACTCTAAGAACTCATATGCCAAGCCAACTTTAACTGGAATAGACACAGAATATGTCAACACGATAGGTTATAAACCTCAAGTCGTGTGCTAGTGAAGAACTTTAGGTTTTATTCTTGATTAGTTCTTGAGACATTCAAGACCTTTAAGACTCCCACTGTCCTCTTGACATATAAGACTTTCTTGTCGGATATTCAAGAGATAGTGTGGGTTCTAATCAAGACAAACACTTTACACAATTGGCCTAAGTTGGTCTTTGTTTTATCCAAAATATCACACCTTACCAATTTCAAATGTACAAGAGTAAATAAATTTTACTCTTACATTTGACTTGTGTTTTTAAACCTTCTCTAAGACATGTCACACAAATTACAATCTTGGAGTATGACTCTAAGACTTGTATTGGAACGAAGTATGACTCAACTTCTTGATTTAACCACTTCAACAATTCAAGTTCCTATTCTTTCCTTAGAGAACTAATTTTGATATGGTTTCTTAATCATTAAGATGATCACAAAACTGATACTAACTTACTCTCCCATCTTTTCAGATTTGAGAAACTTTTATCCTTTTGGCTAATTTGATTCTTCTTATTCGCTCTGCCATACATTGGAACCTTTTCCAATGTCTCAGAGTTACACTTAAGCTTGTAGTATAATCATATTTACTGAACTTTAGTAAATTATGACGAATAATCTTATTGATCTTTTGTGGTGGACTTGACTAGTGCACAAGAATGTGTACTCGATCCCTTAGTCCTTTACTTGACTCACACATCCATGTGAACAAGTAATTAGTCTTAATTTTCCAATACTTGAAAGTTCTCATTCATCATGCTATACAACTTGCATGATTCAAAGTTCCGGTCCAATTGAGACTTGGGTGATGAGAATCTTTCCTTATTTGGTAAATTTAGACATTACCACAAATGAAGGAATCAATTTCATATTTCCACTCTTGTTATTAATGGAATCATATAAGCAACAATTTTTCCTCAAATTCCATTGTAAGGATATTTTAAAATAAAATCAAAAATTTTCTTTTATTTTAAAACTATGCGGAAAAACTTATCCTTACAATCCATATGAAAACTTGTTGTTATCTATTCCTAAGCAATATCTCATAACTCCTAAGAAGTAGCTCAAGAATCCGATCTTCAAACTATGCGATAGAAATCCATCTATGCAATCAGATTCAGCATATTCTTTCTTTAAGTTTCTTCACTTTTCTTTGATTCTTAAAACATCACCATGTGACCCAGTCACATCATGTATCAAGAATCTCAGAATAGAAACTTAACAGAGTCAGATAGTGGACTTTACCTGAAGTAGAGTCAAACTTTTTAACATCCTTAGGTAAATTTGGCAGCTTCACAACCAATGCCCCTTCCTTTGGCAATATAAATCTATGGACCCTTTGATAATGGTACACGGGACTATCACAGACTTAGCTTTTCTCTTTACCATTTGGTCAACCGAATTGACTATGGTCGATCCCTTTCTATTGGGAAGAGACTGCTTTTCTGGATTTCCTGTGTCACTATTGTCAATGTCCATCAAGTTTTAAGGAAGTTGATCTTAACAAATAGATAAGATCATTAAGGGTCTTGTCATAGTCTGTTTCATAGGTGTTCCAAAAGAACTCGCTATGTGACTTAGAAAGTAGTGGAACCACCAACTTTCTGAAGACTTTGACACCCAACTCTCCCGGCTTGTCAATATGTGACTACATCTCCAAGATATGACCACACCTAGACCTTTACTTTCCAATAGGGCTCGAGTGACCTTAAACTTTTCAAGAACTTGTAGGTTAGGGAGAACAATTGGAGGAAGTGAAAGAAGTATGATTTCCATGGGACATCATCTTCATTTAGGAAAGCTTGTTTCAAGAGATTTGGAAGATCATAAATGACTAAACCAGACATGTTTTGGGAGATATTCAAGATAGTTGATCTTAAGTCCTTAATATGACACCCAATATGAAATATTAAGGCTAGGACCCAACAAACTATTTTATAACGTAGAACAGGTATGCCGTAATCCAAGCTATAAAAAAATTGAAGGTAGGTGAATGACGATTCACCAATTTCCACCAAGATAAACGAAATGTATTATTAAGTTTTAATTGGTTTTGAAATTCCTAGATCTTTTGAGATTCATTGAACTGTTCAATGGTATGTTTCAATCTCGAGTGTGCCCTTCAGGTTTTGTGACTGGGATGCCGAGGATCACAAAACAAGGTGTGAAGTAACCATGCAAATTACTTGGTACCCTTAAGTGTTTACCCCTCAATCGATGTGCCGGTTAACCACACACGCTCCATCGATACTATGATAAACATTAAGTTACCCTTTGCCTACCTTGTTAAATACGAGTTACTGTGCCGGTTAACCACACACGCTCCACTAACCGTCTTAAACAAAGTGCAAAGTGTAATTTCATGGATTAGCACCTTATTCATATTTTCCTAAGTAACTAAGATTGGGTATTATTAAGAGTTTAGTTACTTACTATTTATCATTAATACTTTTAATGAAGGGAGACTTCTAGTCCTATCAAACCCGTTCGGCTAACGACCCTCCACCAGTCAAGCAAGTGGTGGGTGAGAGTGGACACCCATTAAGTTGCCATTTTATAGGCAACAACCTTATACCCACCTTATAGACCGACTTCGTGAATGAAGCGTACTAGCGGTAAGACTGACTTTACTCTTATACATACATATATATATATATATATATATATATATATATATATATATATATATTATTAACTTATAATATTATAAAGTATAAGGGTTGAATTTTAACTTTCAAAATTCTAAGGGCTAACTTGGAATTAAAGTATTCATAAGAGAAAACTTTACAAATTCCAAAACTTGAGGGCAAGTTTTGAAACTATTCAAAACTAATTAATTCCATAACTTATGTGTTTAAAGTAGTTTTAATCCAAAAACTTTTCAAGTTCCATAACTTGAGGACAAGTTATGTAAGACTTTAAACTAATAAAAGAATTACCTTTTCTTTATTTTATAACTTATGGAATTAATTAAGGTTACACTGTTTTTTTTATTATTTAATGAAGAGACTCTTAGTCCTCCATAACTTGAGGACAAATTATGAAGTCATAAAACCATTTAATTAGAACTAGACTCTTCATTTTTGTAACCTTTGCCAACTTTTATGAGTTTTATGAAACTTAAATGTGACTTTTCATATAACTTGAGGACAAGTTACAAAAACAGATTTTAGAATCAACTCTTAGATTAATTTGGATTGAAAACAACTATTTCACTCAACTTTTCTATTAATCTAAGCAACTCATAAGAACAAGATAATTCAAATCAAACTTTTTCATGTAATTAGTCTAAACCATAAACTAATACAAAACATGAATCTATTGACAATTATCTTTGAAATTCGATTAGCATGAACATTACCACATCAAAAACAAGTTTATAAGTTCAAAAACATCTTAGGGTAATGTTCCTACTCCAATTCCAGCCAAAAAAGTCGAATTTATGCTGTCTGGGGTTCCAACTCGTCGAGTGCACGAACCAACTCGGCGAGTTGGATGCTTTTTTCATTGGACTCTGCGAGTCCATTCATGGACTCGGCGAGTCTGCTGAGCAGACAACATCAAAACTCGATTTTCCAGCTCCTTTTGCAAGTATAACAAGAAAACAAGCCTAGGCTCTGATACCACTGTTGGGTTTTTAGCATTCTAACACTCCTAAGTGTACATGCAACCCTAAATACCTTGGATCTATGTTTTTTCTATTATACATGCAAATATGAACATCCAAGGTATTATCCTAATCTAGCATACAAAACTATCAATATAACAAGATAGAATACATACCTTTTTGATGTAGAATGTGTTCATGAAGCCTGAGTGCCTAGTGCCCCAAGTGTGACACCTCAAATGGTTCACACAACACCAAATACACTTGGATTAACTTGAGAGAAATCTACACTTCATGAAAATCGGCTAGCCCTTTCTTACTCTCTCTAGTGGCCGATTTTGGTCAAGAATAAGATGCTTATATAGTTAGGGTTACACCATGTAAACCCTAATTGACATGGCCTTTCATTTCCATGATCCATGGGTACAAAAACACCATGGAGCATCATATGGGTTTTAGCCCAAATAGATAATCCATGGAGCATTAGCCCACTATATAAGTATGGATGATTTGCACAATCAACCCATATATTTAATTAGTCTTCTTTTGATCACTTAATTAATCCTAGATTAATTCTTGATCAATACTAATTAAATAATATTATTATTCTTATTATTAATATACTAGAAATTATAATATATTAATAACCATAAGTGTCTTATTTCTCTCATTATAGTCTATCCAAGTGCATGATGCCATGCAACCCAAATGGACCATGTCGGGTCGGGTCAAGTCTTACCAATTATAGTTATGTACTTAGACATTAATCAAACAGTTACAAGTTGGTATCAAAGCCTTGGTTTGAGGGATTTGGGCATACTCCTGGGTGTGTCTGAACTCAAACTGAGGACTTGGTATGAAATTTTCAAAAGAAAGTCATTTTTATTAAAAAGGCATTTTAGAAAGAGAAAGGTTGTGGTGCATGTAATCAGTCGAGCTCAAGTAAGTTCTCCCAAATTACCCATACACGTTTATGTTATGATATGAATTATGAATATGTGAACTGCATGCCTGATTAGGGCTAAGGATCTAGGACGAATGCCTTGTATGCCTACTGTATGAGCCTATTGAACTGTATGCTAGTACTGATTAATCAGTGATATGATGTCCTGATTAGGATATGCTTTGTTTTGTTTACTCGATGCCCGAATGTTGCTTGCTTTGTGTTTTTATGAGTTCTAGTTATCTTCAACTAACTATTAATGAATATGTTAAGTTACATATTATGAGGACTAAATAATTTCAGAATGTTAGTTTTAGCCCTATTTCGCAGCTCTCATATGAGTCTAACCGTTGTAGGGAGAGATCTCACATTCGAATAATTATCTGGTCTTAGTAATATGTAATGGTATTCGTGAGCTAGTTAGGGAAAGGTAGCAGGGACTTCTTATGCAGTTGATGGCGGAGAGTGGGTCGGAGATTACCCTAGGGTAAACCTAGGATGAGATTAGCATGGAAATCAATAGTAGTGAAAGGGACTTGGTGGAGTTAAGAAAATTCTTAAGGAAAGTATGGATAAATGTGGAAAGTAGTGTGGGCTCGTACTACTGAAAGCAGATGATCCGTACTCGAGTCAAGTAGGGCTGAGATGAACCTACGCAACTTGTAGTGTGTGAGATCCCTCGAGTTATGATGAGTATTCTGATGATTGTTATGGTGTATTTTTAGTATGGTGAGCTACGTACTAGACCAGTTGGTAGTTCTGGCGCCAACGAGCGATCAGGGTCGAGCTCTAGAGTCGGGTAGCTTGATGATCAGATGAGGGAGTTTATTTCATCTGAGATCACATGCAGTAATATTGACCAAACTCCTATGATCTTCAGAACGGTCAAGGAGGGCATTTTAGAGATTCTTGATGAGAGGCTGAGTGCATTCCGCACCGAGATGATAGAGATGATGAGGACGCACTCGTTGAAGTTTAGGGAATTTCGAGCTTGTGGAGCTCCAAACTACCATGGGGATAGGGACCTCATTGCTAGCAGTAGGTGGTTTTGCAGATGTCGCCAATGCCTTTCGCACCAGCAGATGTCCCGAGGGCGACAAGGTTCGACTTGCTTCTCGCCTCCTGAAGGACAAGGCATGGGATTGGTGAGAGGAGGTTGGACGAGCTATTGGAGATGATGTCGCTATCAATGTGATGAACTTGAGTGATTTCTCGACCAGGTTCAGGGCAAAGTTTGTACCGGTGATTGAGGTGCAGCAGCTGACACGCGAGTTCCAGGACCTCCAGTATACAACTGAGACGGTGGCTGAGATCACCGCCATGTTCAGGGAGAGTGCCCTTCTTGTTCCGCAGTATGTGGCGGATGAGGAGATGAAGAAGGCCCGGTACCATGAGATGATGAGGAGTGATATCTGATAGTTTGTTAGCCGATCCAGCTGCAAAACGCTTGAGGATATGATAGCGAGAGCTCGATAAATGGAGTTGGATTTAGAGATGGAGAGAAAGAGGAAACCAGATGGGGTTTAGACAGGGACTTTGGGCAAGAGGCTGAAGGCATGAGATCATAGATCGAGGAGCCAACAGGGCCGCAACCGCTACGGTAAGTACAATAAGATGCATGAGGGGACGTGCAAAGCTAGTGGTTCGGGCTGCTTTAAGTGCGGCCAAACTGGGAATCTTAGCAGGGATTGTACTGCTACCACCACCACCACTACATTATCAGACCTTATTTGCATCCATTGCAATCAGAGGGGCCAAAAGAGGTTCTAGTGCCCGAGTTTAGCAGTAGCAGGTGTAACACCCGCATATTTGGGCTAGTTAATAATAAACGTTAAAAATAATTTTTTATTATATAGGATAAATAATATTAACCAAAGTAATAGTTATGGTCAACTATTGTAACATATTCACGTAATAAAGAAGAATTATGTGAATATTATGTGTTTCATGATTATTATAATATAAATAGGAAAAATCAGTCGAATCGTCTGTAAATCGCAAAAATAAGTGCGCCAATATATATATATATATATATATATATATATATATATATATATTATATTTAGAAAGTACACATCTCCCCGATCCCAAAAATATAAATTTCGTAGAAATCCAACTCCGTATGAATTAGATATGATTTTTTATAAGATATAAAAGTCAGCCGTGCACAACGAATGTATGACGTAAAAAGCTACGAAGAGAATGGTTGACTTTTAGCTAATGTCACCAAAATGAAAATCGTAGTACTCCTTAAAATATGAATTTTGAGAAAAAGAATGCCAGAAACGGAGTTCGTATGAGAGAGTTATGATTTTAACAAAATCCTTTAATTTTATAAAAATATGGACAAAAATATAAATTCAAGTTTAGCCGACGGAGTCTAAACAAAAGTTGTAGATCTCGTCGATAGCTACGAGTATATATAAAGAACATAAAAAACGAAGTTCATATGAACGAGTTATGATTTTTAATAGCACATTTACGTATTAAAATAAAGTGTAAATCATATATATATATATATATATATATATATATATATATGTATATATGTATGTATGTATGTATGTATGTATGTATGTATGTAAGTATGTATGTATGTATGTATCATTAGAAATGTATCGACAATGCGATCGTTATAAGACTAGTGTTGAGTACTTTCGACATTAGTTTAGTACAAATATCATTAAATCTATTTAAATAGTATTATAAATGAGTGTTTAGTTATTTAAGTAAATATAGAGGGTGCTTTTTGAAAATTCAATTACTATAAATAAGGGCCTCTAGGCTCTCATATTTCTTGCACCATTCTCTTGATTCAAGAGTCTTTCTCTTCTTATCCCCCTGAGTATTTCGGTCCCTCGTGATTTGACTTCTCTTTCTGTAGTTTTAGTATAGTAAGGTGAGCGCTGAAGCGTTGCATGAATCTTTCTTAGAAAGATTTAGCTACAAAGTTCTACCCCTGCAGAACCCAGCTCCTAGCTAAGTAAGTTATGCTACCCTACTTTAAATATAGCTTGTAATATCGTTATTATGAACCTATAAATAAAATTTATCAATGATTCAAAGTCGTTATACTGATTGATCCACTTACGAGGATGATGTCTAGGTTGTGATTTAGTAAGGTGTTTAAAGTGGGTTTTCCAAACAGTATACTTCGTATACCAAACGGACCCTACCTCAGATATGATCTTATCTGGTTGTTCCTCACTTGATAGATCACAAAGTAGACTCTGAGTTAATGATGAATTTAGACTAATAATTAGTCACAATAAATATTATACTAAAATCTAGTGGTAATAATACTAGGTTTCGGTCGAAGGATATCATATTGTTAAGAAGCGAAGCACTGCTCGAATTTCAAGTCGTCACTTTCAAAAGTGAGTGCATAGTTACTTTCATCTTACACATAGATATGAATTCTTTTATATAAATTACTTGCTATGTGTGCATATTATCTGTTTACTTTATATCTATGCTAGATGTACGATCTTATACATGTTTTAAATGCTTTAAACTGTATATATATTTTATATCTACAAAATATGTTGGGTAAAACATGGGTAGATAAATAATAAGGGATGAAGGTTGATACAGAGGAACATTGGTAGTTATGGACATAGTGCCCTATAGGTGAACATTGGCAACAATGGACTTAGTACCTTATAGATGAGCATTGGCAGTTGTGCCACAACCTGTAGATGTTTTGATCTATGATGTACTCTAAACATCCTAGCAGTTGTGCTCAAAGGGTAGTATCAGCAGCGACGCCTAATAGAGAACGTCATAACCCTACAGCTGCGCCCAAAGGACAATATCGGCAGCTGTGCCTAATAGAGAATGTCATAATTCTGGAAGCTACACCTAAATGTTAATATTGGCAGTTGTGCTTAATAGATAACATTGACAACTGTGTCATTAGGCAAACGATGGACTTCGTGCCTATTCCTTAAGACAATCCTTAGGAATAAATAATGATGAATAGATGATTCTTAGGGAAGATACTTAAGAATAAATAAGATAATGGGGATGTGTAATTGGGTTTATTGTTTGATGATTAAACATAATAATTTTATTATTGTGGGTTGAAAATCCTATGTACTCACCAGTTTTCCCAACCTGACCCGCTCAGTTTATTTGTATCACAGGTGTCGATATGAAGCTATATTACACTGAGAGATTAAAGGATATGTAAATCACTAGTGTAAAAGAATGTAAGTTCTGTTTATGCTTATCTTTCTGTATTGACGATGGCATCCCAATGTTTTAATATAAACAAATACATTTCTTCGGAAATGCTTTGATAAAGCCTTTATCATGTTTTATGGGAACAAAATTCCGCAACATTGTTCTTTAAAAAGGATACTCTGATTTTAAAAATAAGCATAAATAAAATTTTTAAAATGACCGTAAATTTGGGGATGCCATAGCAGGACAGGTGGTGACACCTACTCCTGCTACATTAAGGATTATCGATGGTCGCCAAGGCGGGGCAGAGGCACATGTGGAGAAGAGCAGGGCCTTCTAGCTGACAGTAGAGGAGACACGTGCAGCTCCCGATGTGACTGGATCGCTCTTAGTGAACAATATATCTACTCTGGTATTATTCGATTCGGGGCTACCGAATCCTTTTTATCGCTCACGCTTAGCAAGCGATTTGTTGGAGCTCCGGGGGAGCTGGACTGTCCCCTTGATGTAGATATTGCATATGATAGGACCGTTCGGGTCGCGAGGGTTCACCTGGGATGTACACTGCAGTTGTTCGATGAGCATTATTCTGTGGATTTAGTCCCTATTCCCATGTGAGGGAATAAGGTTAACGTGGGTATGGACTGGTTGATCCCTAGTAGGGCAGTAATCGACTGCGAGCATCAGCTAATGCGAGTTTGGAATCCAAGTGGGGTAGGGTTGGTGATTCAAGGGAAGAGGCTGTAATGTGGACCGACTTTGTGTTTAGCAACGAGGGCGAGATGCTACCTACAATAGATTTTTGCGGGTTATGTCGCCTATGTCATGGATACCCGAGATAAGGGTAAGGCGATCATGCATGATGTATCGATCGTATGGGAGTACCTCGACATGTTCCTAGAGGATTTTACTGGGGTACCTCCGGAGAGGCAGGTAGAGTTCAAGATTGACCTAGTTCCGGGTGCGGCTCCGATAGCCAAGGCACCATATCGGTTGGCTCCTCCCGAGATGCATGAGTTATCTATACAGCTGCAGAAGCTGTTAGAAAAGGGATTTATTAGGCCGAGCAGTTCGCCATGAGGAGCCCCGGTTCTGTTTGTGAAGAAGAAGGACGAGTCACACCCGATGTGTATAGATTACTAGGAGTTAAATACGGGAACGATGAAGAACCGTTATCCCCTTCCTAAGATTGACGATTTATTTGACCAACTTCAGGATGCATCTTGGTTCTCCAAGATTGATCTGCGATCGGATTATCACCAAATGCGAGTCAGGGACGACGATGTGCATAAGAAAACCTTTCGGACTCGCTATGGTCATTACGAGTTCATGGTGATGTCGTTTAGGCTCACCAATGCTCCTGCGTTCATGGATCTCATGAACCTCATGTGCAGACCGATGTTGGACATGTTTGTGATAGTTTTGATCAATCATATCTTGGTTTACTCCAAGAATCAGGATCAGCATGAGGATCACCTGAGAGAGGTGTTGGAGACATTAAGGAGGGAGAGTCTTTTCGCAAAGTTCTCTAAGTGTGAGTTCTAGTTGCGTGACGTGTAGATTCTAGGGCACCTTGTCAACCATAAGGGTATTCTGGTCGATCTGGCCAAGGTAGAAGCCGTGATGCAGTGGGAGGTTCCGAGGTCTCCATCTGAGACTCAAAGTTTTATTGGTTTGGCGGGTTATTATCAGAGATTCATCCAGGATTTCTCCAATATTGATGTTCCATTGACCCGAATGACCAAGAAGTTGGTGGCATTCCATTGGGGGCCTGATCAGCAGGCAATTTGAAAGACTCGCAGACAGTGGTTGTGCGAGGCATCGATTCTAACCTTACCGGAGGGTGTCAACGATTTTGTTGTTTATTGTGACGCTTCGATCATAGGTATTGGTACAGTTCTGATGCAACGATGTCACGTGATTGTATATGCGTCGAGGCGGCTGAAGCCTCATGAGGCAAACTATCCGACACATGATCTAGAGTTGGGGGCTATGGTTTTCGCTCTCAAGATTTGGCGACACTACCTCTATTGGGTTCGTTATACCATTTACACAGACCACAAGAGTTTGAGGTATCTGATGGACCAACTGAATCTGAACATGAGGCAGTGTTGTTAGTTGGATGTGGTGAAGGATTATGACTGTGAGATCCTTTATCACTCGGTGAAGGCCAATGTGGTGGCTGATGATCTTAGCTGCAAGGTGGATGCGGCTCCGATTCGGGATATATGCCTGAGGATGACAATGATTACTCTGTTGTTGGAACGACTTCGGTAGGCTCAGGTCGAGGGTATGAAGAAGGAGCGTCGGAAGTGTGAACGGATCATAGGTCAGGTGGCTTCATTTGATTATGATAATCGTGGGTTGTTCAACCTACATTGGAGGGTCTGGGTTCCTTACTGGGGCGATGTATGCAAGGTTCTAATGGAGGAGGCTCACAAGTCGAGATTCTCCATTCATCCTGGGGCGACGAAGATGTATCGGGATCTTCCCCCTGATTATTGGTGGCCCTACACGAAGCGGGATATAACGTGGTATGTGGAACAGTGCTTGACTTACAGGAAAGTCAAGGCCGAGCACCAGCGACCTCATGACAAGATGTAGCTGTTGGAGATTCCCGTGTGGAAATGGGAAGACATCACCATAGATTTCATCACAAAGCTTCCCAAGACTGCACATGGAGTGGATTCGATTTGGGTAATTATGGATCGGTTGACCAAGAGTGCACATTTCATACCGATCCATGAGAGTATATCGGCTAAGAAGCTAGTCGAGATCTACGTACGCGAGGTGGTGGCACGTCATGGAGTGCTGGTATCGGTTGTGTCAGACTGAGACGTCCACTTCACTTCCATATTTTGGAACCTGTTTCATGACGAGATGAGTACTCATCTTCACTTCAGTACAACTTTTCACCCTCAGACGGATGGGCAGTGTGAAAGGACGATTCAAACTCTGGAGGATATGTTACGCACATGTGTATTATAATCTGGCGGGATTTGGGATACGTATCTTCCGTTAATGGAATTTTCGTATAAGAACAGTTATCACACCAAATAAACTGACCTCCCTTCGAGATACTTTACAGGAGGAAATGTAGGACCCTAATCTGTTGGGGTGAGGTTGGTCAGAGAGTCATGAAGAGTACTGAAGTGGTACTCAAGACCACTAAGAAGATCCAGTAGGTTCGGAGTAGGCTCCAAACTGCTTAGAGTCAGCAGAAAAGCTATGCCGACAAGCGCCAGTCATACTTGGAGTTTCAGGTGGGAGACATGGTTCTTTTGAAGGTGTCATCCGATTCAAGAAGCGGGGAAAGCTGGGTCCCAGGTACATCGGTTTGTTCAGGGTTTTAGCTCGGGTGGGCCACATAGCTTATTGTCTTGATCTTCTAGCCGAGCTTAGTCAGATCCACAATACTTTTCATGTCTCCTAGCTGCAGAAGTGCTTAGTGGATGATTCCGCAACTGTGCCTTTGGAGGATATTCAGGTGGACGACCGCTTGAACTACGTTAAGAGGCTAATAACGATTTTGGATCGGAAGATGAAAGCATTGAGGAACAAGGTTGTACAGTTAGTGAAGGTGTAGTGGCTGCACCGCAAGGGTTCAGAGTGGACTTGCGATCCAGAGGAGGAGATGAGAGAGCATTATCCAGAATTATTTAAGACAGTAGACTTCAAGGAAGAAGTCTGAGACAAGTAGGGGATAATTTTAACGCATGGTTCCTGGTATGTATTTAACTTATAATTTATTCTATTTTATAGAGCAACTTGACGAGTTGGGAACCCCAAACTCGTCGAGTATAGATCATAAGGAACATGTATTTTAAGTAACCTACTCGATGAGTTGGGAGGCCTCAACTCAACGAGTAGGCTGGCATATATGAAACCCTAATTTATGGGGTTGCACCCTATTTATACACCTTAACCCCAAGGTGTTGGCCTCATTTCCAGCCTCCAAGTCCTTAACCCTAAATCTCGAAACCCTAAAGCTATTGTGAGTGATTGTAAGCCATTCTAAGTGTTTTTAGTGCGTACTTGAAGCCATTGGAAGAAGGAAAAGCTTGAGGACACAAGAAGGATCTTATAGATCCAAATCCTTGCCTCATCCACGACATTTTGCTGGTATAAAGCTTGAACCTTGCATCGTGGTCATTTAAATCTCCATTTTTGGAGTTCCTTGCTTGTTTTTGGTCCAAATGATATGATTCTTGGGATTTGGACATCCCTAGTGGAGAACACTTCAAATCTAGGGTCTTGTAGGGTTTTCATGGCATAAAGGTGCCAACTTTATGGCCATGGAAGTCCCATGCAACCTTTAGACCATCATTTTCATCTCTTGAAGCTTCTAATGGCCATGCATGAGGATAAAGTTTAAGACTTTACGTGATCATTTAGTCTATAGAGTCTAGATCTATGACCTCACGGTCTATCTTGTAGTTTTGGATCAAGACCTTGACCTTTTTGGGTTAGGGTTAGAGCTTATTTCTTCTAGATTGGGTTTTAATGGGTAAAGATGTAAACTTTACCCTCATAGATGTATTTCCGGCCTAAATCTGGAATATATGACTTAGATTTGAAGAATAATGGCTTAATGCATTAAGAAGAGTTAACAGACTGAAGAACTCAACGAGTTCATAGAGGAACTCGACGAATTGAGCTGGAGTGTCTCAATTATGTTAAAAAGGAAGAACTCGACAAGTTAAGGGAGGACTCGACGAGTTGATTCAAAAAGGCACGATTATGAGATTTATGGGAACTCCACGAGTTAAAGGATAACTCAACAAGTTCAGTCAACTCGAAGCGTTGACTTTGAGTTTGACCATAGTTGACCCTAAAGAGTTATGAGTATGAAATGGTATCTAAGGGGCTGCTTTGGTTCAGGGAGTGGGTAGAGCAGATTCTAGGGCAGAGATATTTCAGTTATCATCCGATATTGGAGGTGAGTTTTCCTCCTGTTTGAACGGGTCAAAGGCACCAATGTCGTCCCGTATTTATGACTGTATATATTTTGGACTAAAGTATGATGTCGGGCAGTGCCCGATGTATGTTTATACGTTTTCCAGATTACGATCTGATGCCAGGGCGGTGCGCGAGGAATGTTTGTATGCTTGATGTCTTTGTGATTCTTGCATGTGTCTGTATTTGTATGTTTCTGGATTACGGTCTGATGCCGGGCGATGCCCGAGGAATGTTTGTATGCTTTCCGGGTTACGGTCCGATGCGGGGTGGGGCCTGAGAATGTTTATATGCTTATGCTATGTGATTATTCTATGTGTATTTATTGATATGTTTATATTTATACCGAGCTTTGCTCGATGCCGGGCGGGGCCCCATGCCGGACACTGTACGATGTCGGGCGGGGCCCATGATATGTTTATATGTGATTATGTGTATGGTATGTGGTAGTTTGGGGAAAGTCACTAAGCTTCGTGGTTACAATTTTCACTTTTGGTTTCAGGTACTTTTGGTAGCAAAAGGAAGAGTTCGGGATAACTGCATTGCATACACCATGATGTTTTAGCTTGAGATGTTTATTCTGATGTTTTGTTAATGATATTTTGTTTTATAAACATATGATTGTGATGTTTTGGATACTTGACTTATGTTTTGACGAGAGGTTTTGATAACCATGGTTTTATTTGATAATTAAAAAATGAAAATTGTGGGACCATATTTTATGAGTGTTACACAATTATATCAAATTATGTTAGTATCAAAAGAAATTAACAGATTATAGCCCCAAAAGATGTGTTTTATGTCACGGCGAGCCCCTGTCGCAGCACAAGTGAAGCCCCTCTTACGCTTACTGGGAATCATTATGCCAAAAGCAAAGCAAACAACAATTGCAATAGAAATTGAAAAAAAAAAATGACTAACCCAAAATCCAAACGGACAACTACTTCCAAGAATGAAAGAAGCAACTATAGACAAGTACAAAGTACAAATAACATACCCAACTCCATAATCGAAATTGGCTGAAGTCGGTTGTTGAATGTTAGGTGTTGTTTGTTTTTTGGAATAAACATTTTCAGACCTTTTATTGCTGCGCGACGCAGCACACACGTATCACTTTTCATCTCGCAGCTGTTTGTTTTTCAGAAGTCTTCAAATTAAAAAACCTTTGCGCGTGTTTTTTTTGGCGCAGCACTTGTTTTGCCTCTTCCTATCTCTTCCAACCTCTTTTTATTTTTTTTCTTGCTAAAATATTAATTAGATATATATTTTTTTGTGTTTTTTGTTTATTCTTCTTGAATTTTTTTTTATATTGAATAATAATAATTTGTTGATGAAATATCATTATTTTTTGCTGAAATATCATAAATTCTTGCCAAAATGTCATATGTTATTATATTTTTGGTATTAAAAAACTATTTTCGGATTATAAAATCAGTTTATTTTAATTTTTTAATATTTGTAGCAGCCTGCAGATGTTAAAAAAATAAACACGCTTCTTATTACAGTTTGCAGCCGTTTGGTCAACTTCTTCTAGTGTAGAGGATTGCAGAAGTCCACAGACTTTATGAATTTTTGCTTAAAAAAAACAAACAGCACCTTAGAGTGGCTTCCGTTGTTGCGTGACTTGAAACCCTTGCATGAACTCAAACCCCAAAATTAGTGGAAACAAAGAAGAAACACAAAAGGAATTAAAAAGTAAGAGAAAGACGGAGTAAGATACAAACGACAATCGGTTAATTGATGACGGAGAGCAATGATTGAAGACGCTTATCTCCCATTAACGGCGGAAGAATGAAGGAAGCAAAACCTAACATTGGGATGGTAAAAAACTGAAACGAAAGTATCAAAGAGACGAAAACTAACAAATGACAAAATTACTATGGTCAAAATCTTAAGTGTACAAAAGACACTATTCATACGCGATATGACTATAAGAATATTTCGTTTAATGACAATTGACACCAAAGTTTTTTCCCACTACTTTACATGTCTCTTGGTGGTTGACCTCTTTCTTGACTTTGCTTTCTAACGTGGATTTTGATTGCTTTTTGTTGAAAGGAACATGGGAGACCATCTTGAGTTGAGATGACCTCAGCACAATCTTTGCTATTTCATGAAAATTTATATGAACTTTCAGAAATGGTCTATGTGGAAATATGAAAAACATTAAAAAAAAATAGGGTAAAACACATTTTACATTAGTTACTAACCGTTTTGTCTCACTTAAATGACCATGTTACTTCATTCCATCTTCATATTTACATCAAATTTTCACTAAATTTTTTAATTGAGAATTTCTTTTTAACGTAAAAGCTAGTCCGAAATCCAAAATGTTTTACAAAGTTCGAAACGACCAACTAAAATATTATATTTCAAATAAGGCGATCATTTTGAAAAGAAAATATTAAAAGTGATTAAATATATTATAGAGATATAAATAATCATTTGAGATAGTCCGATTCATAATTATACTTTTCATATATCACCATCACAATGACAGGTAAAATATATAATAAATTTGTCCCAATTATATCCTAACTGCTAAAGAATAAGAAAATATTTCAGCAATCATTATTGAAAGCTGTTAAATACTTGTAAGAAATTAACGGTTGTTAAGATATTAATTAATTAATTAATTAATTTAAAAGTCCCAAATAAAACGCGTTTTCTTGCGGCGAGGGACGACGCGGGGGGTTTACAACTTGTGGGGCATAACTCAACTATCTACAGACTCATTTCTCCCCTCTTTCTTTCACTCCCCCATATCTGCTTGCTTCCTGTCTGCTCTCCCCTAACTAAATATCACCGGCCGGCGGCGATGGGCAATTGCTGCAGTGGTGATGGTGGCGGCCAATCTGCCATCGGCGGATCTTCTTCTCATCCAAATGCTAATGTTCATAACGACGCCGTCGATGGTTTTCTTAAATTTCGTGGCTACCATGGCCTTTACACTGAGATCGAGGTTTTCTTTTCACTTTTTTCCCTCTTACTTGTTTTAATTTTAGGATATGTGCACTTCAATCGGTTCTGTAACTTCTGGATTTTTCTTCTGTATTTGCTGGAATATGCTTTTGATACACCACCGAGTTCGTATAATAAAATCATCAACGGTGAATTTATTTTCGACATTGCAGTAGAGGTGGAAACTGTTAGCTTAAGTGATTGGTTAAGCGTTCAGACCTCTGTGGCTGTGCGAATTGTTTTTGAAAATATTAGATCGATTAGTTCCATTGTTTTCCACCGGTGGAGGGAGCGTTTATTCGAGTTCATGTACATTGAAGTTGAGGGAGATAATTTAGCTTGAGCTATCTATAGAGCAGGAGTAAGTGGTTGTGTACTCCCGTCACACCTCCACGTGTAACTAATAGGAGTTGAAGACAAGAAATTATGTATAACTCCTGGATTGTAATTTGTACCTTGTGTTCTTGAATTCTGAAGTAGAAGATGAGTTCATGTTGGGGCAGCACTCTGAGTCATTGTAGATCACAATAGAAAAACCGAATCTGATGTGAATCAGAATTAGAAGATCGTGGAGCTGGAAGATCACCCTGTTACAGGAGAAATCTAGGCCACGTTCAAGGACACGTGACCTAGTCAAGCCATGACTTTACTAGATAAAGCTGCTGCTTCATGGATTGTAGCACCTTGTTTTTTTCATCCATAGATAGCAACCAGAAAAGGCTTATTACAAGTGTCAAATACCTAATAGAAACGATATAGATACTAACAAGCCTCTAATACCACAATGAAAATTATGTCAATTATCGAATCATGAAAATTAACAATCTATAATAAATCTGGAATACATTCCACACACAGCTAAAAGGAGAAAGTTCATGAGTTTAAACACATGAAAACATTTGAAAACACTGCATATAAAAAACTTTAAATAATTACTATGTAGTTCCTCTGGCTAGGTACTTGGGTTGCAATACTTCAAGTTCAAGAAATTGTCCACTTTCTAGCCTGAGGGATTTGAGGTTTGCGATTAGGATGTCATCTAGGTGTGATACCTTTCTACCAGAACTGGGTATCCACAAGCCATCAAGACGTTTGATTAATTTATTTTAAACTATTGCACCTTAAATGTACCCTATACTCTATATTCAAACGACAAGTAACCTTAGAGTAACAAATGATCTACACTGTGTTAGCCTGTTAGGCATTGTAATACAATTTATAGTACTTAATTGCCTCAGCTTTTGTTTCTCTGATGCATTACACAAATTCTTGCAGCTATCCTTATCTGCTTCAAACTTGCGTGATCGAGACGTGCTTTCCAAGGTACATTGCTTGCTTTCTTACGATAACCTAGGGATTTAAATCTTTAATCATGTAATATTATAATCCTAGATACTGATTTCTGGTACTTCATACATACTTGTTTTCAAAATTGTGCCCTCCTTGATTCCTATCTTCTTGATTAACATATATAGTAGAAACTAACTTGATAGATTTCTTTTAAAATCAATGTTGATTTTTATCACAGTTATACCTGCTGGTTCTTATAATGCCACGTGTGGTTTTTGAGATAATTTGGGTTCTGGGTTAGATCCTGATAGTTGCTAATGTTTGATTCCAACAATAGTGAATATCTTGATATGTTAATCTACTAAGATTTGTATTTGTTGTTGATTTTTCTGAATATGGTTTAAGTGACCAAAATGCCCCTCACATGGAAGGTATGTGGCATGGGTTAACAGCTCAGACATGATGGTGTCCGGTGTCCATTTCAGGGACACAATCCATGTAATGATTTTTAAAATACCAAAGAGACAAAAAAAATGCCATCTTTTTGCCTATATCTTTTATAATGTTCTCGGTAAAGCTCTAGTTTGCTTCTTAAACAACATAAGTGTTCATCTTTTACATGAAAGCTTGCCTCTTATCTCACAGATGTATGTTTCATTTATAGAGTGATCCTATGGCAGTTATATACACAAAAGGCAGGGATGGTTCATTACAAGAAATTGGACGCACTGAAGTTGTCTTAAATTCATTAACTCCCCAATGGATTAAAAAAGTTATAATCACCTATCATTTTGAGATGGTTCAAACACTTGTGTAAGTTTTTTTAAGGTCGTGTATTTATCTTCATTCACATATCTTTCCTTGTCAATTCCATTCACCATTAACCTGCATCACAGGTTCCGTGTGTATGATGTTGACACTCAGTTTCATGGACTAGAAGAAAAGGTATAATATAAGTGGTTATTTATTTTTTACTTAATGCTTTAATGGGCTTAATGGATTAAGCACTTTATCCAGAGAGCTATACATGGCTGTTATTTTGGACTTATTCATAGCAGAATGACTTAATGTTGAGCAACTTAATGTTTGTCTTGCAGATGCTTAAGTTGGAAGAACAGCAACTTCTGGGCGAGGGTACTTGCTTGTTGTCTGAGGTATCAGCTATCTATCTGTTTGTTTTTATTTTTGTATAAGTTATATGCAATGGAACCCTACTTGGAACATTTACCTTAGAAAATATTAATGGTATATGATTGGTTAAAAAGCTCATGGTTTCCACGTAGATAGTAACCAGACAGAACCGCACATTGCCCATAGATCTTATGAAAACTGTAGAATCTACAAGCTCCACTCATCCAATGAAATTAGGACAGCTCATAGTTCATGCAGAAGAATGTGCTGTCTCCAAAACTACAACAGAGTTGATATTTAGGTGCATGGATTTAGAAAACAAGGAACGCTTCTCCAAAAGTGTATGGGCTTTCTAATCAATAACTCTCTCATGTAATTTAATTATAGTATATTAATATAACTGCATTGATTCATTTCATATATATATTTTTTTATTCAGGACCCCTTTTTGGTAATTTCTAAATGCGTGGAGAGTGGACATGCTATTCCAATTTGCAAAACAGAGGTCATGCAAAATGATCTAAATCCTATGTGGAAACCTATCTCCATAAGTATTTCACAAGTTGGAAGCAAGGTATAAACATGTTATTTTGCAACCTTTTTTTTTTTGGAGTGAGTGAGTGAGTGACTTAATGGGCTAAGCGAAAAAACCAAACTTAATGTATTAAGCTGACCTTTTACCTATTTGCCCTTCCTTTATCCATACAGACATCATTATTCATTACACCTGCAGTTATTTTAAGAAACAGTCGCTTAGAAATTGCGAGTTGCCATTTATATCTTTTAGTCAAATCTTTGCAGGAAACTCCGCTCATTATCGAGTGCTTTGACTTCAATAGTAATGGGAGGCATGAATTGCTTGGGTAAGTCATAAGTGAGTTACTTTTATATTTGGTTTACTTCTCTACTATTTATTTACAAAAATGCTGATTTTTTTTTTTTTTTTTTTTTTTTTTTTTTTTTTTTTTTTTTTTTGTGGTTTTTTCAGCAAAGTTCAGAAGTCACTTGTTCAGTTAGAAAACCTATTTTCTAGTGGGGAGGGAGAGCATTTATTTGTACCCATCAATTTTGGGAAAGACCATCAAACTAAGGTATTGAAGAGTCGCCTCTTTGTGGACAAGTTTTTTGAAAGTGTCCATCATACTTTCCTGGATTACTTGGATAGTGGCTTTGAAATGAACTTCATGGTGGCTATAGATTTCACAGGTATCCGATTCTGCTTCAAAAATGCTAATGTTATTGTTGCCTTCTTACCTGATAATTATTGAACTTTCTAAAAATAATAGTATAAACTATAATATGATGCAATGTGTGATTTACGTTTCTTGTTTTAGCTATATGAAAGGCTACTGGAAATATGTCCCTATTGATTCAAAATTTAAAATGAATATATGCTTCTTAAATCATGTTTTGGTCCCTAAGTGACCAAAAACGTTACAAGATGCTTAAATAAAGAACCAAAAACGTTACAAGAACCTCAAATAAGGACCATTATTGCAAGAGGGAATTTGGGGATAAAAATTGCAAAGTTCAGCTTAACTTGGGGACCAAAAATGTAACATACTCTGTGTTTGATTTTCAGCTTCAAATGGAAACCCTCGATTGCCAGATTCTTTACATTATATCGACCATTCTGGACGTCCAAATGCATACCAGAAGGTGAGAATCCGATTTTTTTTTTTATAAAGTTATTACAATATATTTACACTTCAATAAAAATATAATAATATTATTTTATATATTTTAGGCAATCCTAGAGGTTGGGGAGGTACTCCAGTGTTATGATTCTGACAGGAAGTTTCATGCATGGGGCTTTGGAGCGCGACCAATCGATGGCCCAGTCTCTCATTGTTTCAACCTAAATGGAAGCAGTGGACACTCAGAGGTATGCTAATTTTATTTAAAAATTTAATCTTTTTATTTCTAGTCTCTTCTTTTAAATATTAATTAATGTTATCAGGTGGAAGGGATCCAAGGAATTATGAATGCATATGCAAGTGCGCTAGTTAACGTGACACTTGCAGGGCCAACTCTATTTGGACCTGTGATTGCTGCTGCTGCAATGATAGCCAGCCAGGCTTTGGCAGCTAATGAAAAGAAGTACTTTGTTTTGTTAATCATCACGGTATCTATCCATCCATCCATCCTATCATTCATTAAACTACAAAAATGTTTTTTTTAATTACTTTATAATTTAATTGCTGTTACAGGATGGAGTGATAACAGATCTACAAGAAACGAAAGATGCCCTTGTGAACGCGTCGGATTTGCCACTCTCTATTCTTATTGTTGGGGTTGGTGGAGCCGACTATAAGGAGATGGAGGTACTGAAATTACTCTTTTGCCCATCTTGTTTTGTCCCGGTCTATATGGGTATGTTTTTCTTAATTTCTAATGTCGTGTAGGTTTTGGATGCGGATAAAGGAGAGAGACTTGAAAGTACAACGGGACGTGTTGCGACACGTGATATTGTCCAATTCGTTCCATTTAGAGACGTACAAGGTAACTAACTCATGCTTTCTTCTCTGTTTCAGCACATCTTCTCTCCCTACAGCTCTATATACATGTGTAAGGTATTTTTTTGAGGTTAATTAGGATTCTTTGAATTTCTGAAACCATTATTTTTTGTCAAGATAATTAAAAACTAGTCAACATTTTCATCGGAGTAGCTGGATAGATACATTGCATGCGTCAAAGTAAAGTCGTTTGTTTGACTTTTGAGTTTTGAGTACAAAAAGTAACAGTTAAACATGTGCTATGATCATCATTACTTTGAATTCCAAAAGGTTGGAAGTTTTGAATATTTAAAACCAAAACTTGACTTTTCCTCAAAATCTGCTGGTTGGTTTCAACTTTGAATTTGCTTTGCAGGTGGAGAAATCTCTGTGGTTCAATCGCTTTTGGAAGAACTACCTTCACAATTCTTGACCTTCATGAGAAACAGAGATATAAAACCCTACAGCACCACATGATTTCATACAAATTTGTAAATATTTATATATTTCATTGTGCAATTTTTATTTTCATCCTCTTGCTCCTTTCTTTATCCTACTCATGATTAGGATCGTGGGAAGGAAAAAAAAGGAGACAAGGACATGATGGAATTGGAATGTATCACATGGTTTTGAAAAGATACAATTTTCATTTTTCATGTTGTGTGCTTAGAACCAATTAGCACATGACATGTGTGATGGTTTGAGAATTACACGTGTGTTGCTGTTGAGCTAGTTGACCATGCACATGCGACAAAAATGTAGAAACTTGTATTTACGACTGGTGAACACTGGGTTGAAAGTTGTGGAGAGGTTGCTCTATTGAACAAACTCTAATTTTTATATTTTTTTTTCTTTCCATGTTGTGATTTACCACTCCTTTTTTACACATTTTTTTTCTACACACCGAGAAAGAAATTCATATTTAGCAAACTAGAAATTCATAGCTTGAATAATATTCTGTTGCGTGTGGATTGTAAAAAAATAGAGATTTTACTTTTAAAAATTAATGTTTGATGGATTTCAATATGGACAACTTGAATTTCATTCTTCATGTTTCCTTTGGAAGAATAATTTGTCCTCGTTAACGGTAAAACCATTACAGACGACCCAATCAGAAAATTACAAAATTATGTAGACAAACCAATCAGAAATTTACAAAAATATGTAATCTTGAGACAAGATTGTTGACATCTACGTCACTCCTAATGGAATTACAGGCTTTGTTGTGGGCTGAAGAAATATTCCTTAAATACAAATAGACATATAAAAAGGTCCACGATTTGGAACCGAAAGCCTAATAAGCTGTAAACTAAGAACTGAGAAGCTGACTGATACCATTAATTGGTTCCAGTTCAATCTAGTTCCGGTTTGTATTTTCGGTTAAAAGTTGATTCCTAATTACAAATATATAATCTTTTAGTTTTGAAATCAATCAAATAGGTTTGACCAGTTCACAAGTTCAAAGCATATAGTATTGCATTTTTATTTTTGTGGTATGATGTTATTAATCTTATTTAATAGATTAGTTATTTATGACTTTGAAATAAAATAGATAAAAAAGTTGTTCATTAATCGCTCCAACCTGACCGATATTACCAACTGTTTTGACTGGTATTAAAAGAACATCCATTTAACCGGTTCGATTAAATTGTAACTTTAAGTTATTATCCAAATCCATCTATTTTCCCACCTTTGGATTTGACTTTCCAAAAAATTCAGCTTTTAGAAGATAAGATAAACACAAGGACATTGTGTTTGGCAGGGTCATGCTCAAAGTTAGGGTTCATACCTCTTTTCATTTTTAATTACTTGAACCAAATTCCTTTACCACAGTTTTCAATCCGACAAAGCCTGCCATTTTCAAGAGTCATAAGGTCAAACATCCGTGTTGAATTCATTTCTATTATACCATATATAATACCATTTTCCAAAGTATTTATCTATTTTATAACCCCATCTTTATTCTTTTCATCTATCAAATATTATGCTTCAACTTCTTGTAAAGTTTGATAAATTCAATGTCATTCATTCCTTTTTCGTATTTTAATTAGGTGGGTAATTCAGTAATTTGAATTGAGTCTGTTAACTCGATCCATGCATACGTGCAACAATTGCTAGCAAGGCCCACATGTACAAACGAACGAACCACTTTTCAAAGAGGGATATATATATATATATATATATATATATATATATATATATATATATATATATATATATATATATATATATATATATATATATATATATATATATATATATATATATATATCGCTCTTTGTTTTTGTTGCCACTCACTTTTTCTTGTGTACCCATTTGAGAACACGCATGGGATCAACAAACGAACCACTTTTCCAACTTTGAAGCCATGGCTCGTGATCCAATATGACAGTAAAGTGACCAATATTGACCCTACCACACATGCATTTACATTTGTTTTTAGTGGTTTTTTGTTGGATCTATATTACATACTTCTGTGTGAAACTGAGGATTATCGTCCAAAAAACATGCAGATATATTAGACAAAAAAAAAAGCTTCAAAGAAGCAAAGCAAAAGCAACAAACAAGGTATCAGATTTCATATCTCATCTGATCTCATCATGTATATGGAAAACGATACCAAACTTACATGTGGAAAACAACATAACATAAAGACAAGTTGATCAAGCGAAATGATTAATTATAATACGTAGAGAGTATTTGTTTTTGCAATCTCTTTCAACTTCATATAGTTATACATTTTTTTAAGCTGGAATTAAGATAATCTTGGTGGAAAAATCACGTATTATCTCTCTCTCAATAATAGAGTACATAAGAAATATATATGGATTACATAATTACACTTTGCATCCCTATAATAATAAAGTATATTAATTGTCTAATATTCCCCCGCAAGCTAAGGTCGGGGAACGACCTGTAGCTTGGATCTTATCTCAGCAAACCGTTGGGATGACAATGGCTTTGTAAATATATCTGCAATCTGATCATGTGTGGAAATGAATTGTACCGAGAGCTTCCACGCAGCTACCTTTTCTCTGACCAAATGGAAATCAACCTCAACATGTTTCGTGCGAGCATGGAAGACCGGATTTGCCGATAAGTATGTAGCACCCAAGTTATCACACCACAATACCGGGACATATTTCATAGAAACTCTAAGTTCTCGAAGGAGTGCTTCAAGCCAAGTGAGTTCGGCTACAATATCAGCTAAGGCTTTGTACTCCGATTCCGTTGATGACCGAGAGACAGTTCGTTGTTTTCTGGCCGACCAAGATATGAGATTGTTGCCAAGATAAATGGCATATCCCCCGGTGGATCGACGGTCATCTAGGCTACCAGCCCAGTCAGCATCCGAAAAAGCATTCAAGGAAGGAGCATGAGAATCAGTGTAAGCATGAAGAATAGACCCTGAGTTTTGTTTTATAAGAAGACCATAGTCAAATGTTCCCTGAAGATACCGAAGAATCCTCTTAACGGCAGACCAATGATTGATAGTAGGAGAATGCATGAACTGGCAAACCTTGTTGACAGCATAGGTGATGTCTGGACGAGATAAGGTAACATATTGAAGGGCCCTAACAAGTTGACGGTATTTAACCGGGTCATCGAACAAGGCACTATCACCAAGATACAAATTGGCAGTGGTAGTAATCGGAGATGACACTGGCTTTGCATGAGAGAGATTTGCCCGTTGAAGTAATTCTAGGATATATTTCTTTTGAGACAAAAGAATGTCTGAATCTTTGGGAACCAATTCAATGCCCAAAAAATATGAAAGAGATCCCAAATCTTGAAGGGCAAATGTTTGACTCAACTGTTTAATGATCTTATCGATGGCAGTGGAGTTGTTACCGGTAAGGATAATATCATCGACATAAACCAACATATACAAAGTGGTACCCTTAGATGGGTAAATAAATAGTGAGGAATCGGTCTTGGAGCCATGGAAACCGAGAGCTTGTAAAACCTTTGTTAGCCTATGAAACCATGCACGGGGCGCCTGTTTGAGCCCGTATAGAGATTTGTGAAGTAAGCAGAGATGATGAGGTTTTATAGGATCAACAAAACCAGGTGGCTGTCGTAAGTAAATCGTCTCGTTGAGTTCTCCATGCAAGAAGGCATTTTGAACATCCAATTGTCGTAGAGACCATTTCTGTGTAACAGCAAGAGAGAGAACTGTACGAATAGTAGTAGATTTGACAACAGGACTGAATGTTTCAGTGTAGTCAATACCTGGTTGTTGATTGAAACCTTTTGCAACGAGACGCGCTTTGTACCGAGTGATTTTACCGGTTTGATCTCGTTTAAGTTTGTACACCCATTTGCAATCAACTACATTTGCATTCGGAACAGGTGGAACAAGAGACCATGTTTGATTATGCATTAGAGCATGATATTCTTCATTCATGGCAGCTTGCCATTTTGGTGATTTGTTGGCATTGGCAAAGGTTGTTGGCTCGATTGTAGAGAAGTCAGTATGACTAGTGAAGGCAAAAGGGTTAAATGGAACACGAGGTTTGGGATTAGGGCGAAGATGAGAGGGGCGTACTCGAGGAGGTGGATGATTAGTATGAGCATTAGCATTACTGGAGGTAGTAGGTGGAGGAACTGATGATGTGGGAGTAGGAGCAGGAGGTGTGGATGGGCTGTTAGGTGTGGTATCATCAGAATGGGTTGAAGTGTTTGGTGTGTTGTCAGTAGCGGGTGGACTTTCGGTTAGGGTTATAGGAGTGATAGTTTCAGAGGAAGAAATAAGTGTAGGATAACTAGAGATATATGGGTCGGAAGGTGTAGGTATCTCAGGTGGAGGAACGGTGTGTAAAAAGGGGAAGTGTTGTTCAACAAAACGAACATGACGGGCGATGTACATGCGATCAGTGGTGATATCGAGGCACCGATAACCATGGTGATCAGGACTGTAACCGAGAAAGACACATGGAAGGGAACGAAAATCCATTTTGTGTTGATTATATGGACGAATATGAGGATAACACAGGCAACCAAAAACACGCAAGAATGAAAAATCGGGTTTGTGAGAAAAGGCGTGTTCAAGAGGTGACACATTAGATGCTGTACGGGAGGGCATGCGATTAATCAGGTAAACAGCTGTGTCATAAGCATAGTGCCAAAAACGAGATGGTACACCGGATTGAGCAAGCAGAGTGAGTCCAGTTTCCACAACATGCCGATGGCGACGCTCAACAAAGCCGTTTTGCTCACTCGTGTGAGGACATGAGCGTCTATGGGTGATGCCAAGAGGAGAAAAGAAATTAGGGAGGTTGCGAAATTCGCCACCCCAGTCAGTTTGGACAGATTTGAGTTTTGTGTTAAACTGTCGTTCAACCATAGCTAGAAAGCATTTAAATTGAGGAAACACATCAGATTTATGTTTTAAAGGGAAAAACCACATGTAACGAGTAAAATGATCAACACAAAGTAGGAAATAAGTATGTCCATCAGAAGAGGTAATAGGAGCAGGTCCCCATACATCACAAAAAACCAAATCTAAAATACAAGAACTTTTAAAATTCGATAAAGGCAAAGACAATTTAGATGATTTTCCTACATGACATGCATTACAAGGAATACATGACTTTTTGTGCAAAACTGGAAGAGAGTATTTTGATAGCATGGAATGTAAAAGTTGCGAATGAGGGTGACCAAGCCGTTGATGCCATGTGTGAACAGGGGCACGAACAGCAGTGAAGACCTTTCTTGAAATTGGTTGGAAAGATGGGAGGTGAAGCGAGTAGAGCACGTTCTTACTTGGACCCGTGAGGAGGATATTGCCTGACTTCTCGTCCTTCATGGAGTAAAAGGTGTCATGAAATTCAAAGAAAACATTGTTATCATGACAGAATTGTTGAACAGAAAGAAGATGTTGTTTAATTTGTGGAACATGAAGAATATTGAGTAAAGAAAGCGGTTTGTTTGGAGAATGAAGCTGAGTAGAACCGACATGTAAAATGGGTAAACCCTTACCATTGCCAACATGGAGAAAATCTTCACCATAATATGGTTCAGCCGTGCCGACGCTAGACGATTCTGGTGCTACATGGCTGTTAGCACCGGTGTCAAGAAGCCAGGAAGGAGATTGTGACCGGTAATCAGCATGATTGGCTGATGATTGTTGTCTGTTGCGGAAGGTTGCTGGGTCACGATTCGGACAATCAGATAGGATGTGACCAATGCCACATCGGTTGCAAGTTCCATACACCATATTCTGATTGGATGCCCAATTGAATTGTCCTCTGCTGGTTCGATTGTTCGAACTACGTCCACGTCCACGGTTGTTGGTAGTGCGACCACGGCCACGGTTGTTTTGAGAGTATGAAGTAAAGCAAGCTTGTGGCTGTTGGGAGACAGGTTGTAGGCTGAATCCAAGCTGTGAAGCAAGTTGATTTAAAACATGAACAGGATCCTGTGGTGAAGAACCTGTTAGGGTAGACATGCCAACAGTATGAGTAGTAAAGGCCTGTTGTGATGGAACAACAGGAATAGATTGTTTAATCATGTAATCGTGATCTGAGAGTAGTCCCTGTAACTCATTAAAGGCAGTTGGAACTTGTCTAGCAAGAAGAGTCGATTTTAAACCATTATAATCTTCACGAAGGCCTGCAATAACAAGCATAACCAAATCTTTTTCTTTGAAAGCTTCACCAATGTTGGATAAGGCATCGGCATATTCTTTTGCTCTATTGAGGTAGGCTTATGATGTTTCATCACCCTTCATCTGTATCTTTAGTAACTGTGTTTTGAGCGTATATTCCCTAGAAGACGTGTGTGGGGCATATGCACGTTCTAGTGAGAGCCAAACTTCACGGGATGTAGTAGTGCCTTGAACATTTGGAAAGGCAGCCTCTGATATTGTTGAGATGAGCAACATCCTAACATGGGCGTCATTGGAAATCCAAATCTGATAGTTAGGGTTTGGCTGAGTTTCTGTGGTGGTTTCTTTGTCTGAAGAACTGGTCTGATCAATTGTTTTAGATGGACAGGGAATGGAACCATCGATATAACCAATAAGATTGTTTGTGACAAGAAACGGATGAATCATGGTTTTCCAAAAACCATAGTTTGTGGGAGAAAGAGTGAAACCGAATTTGTGAGAATTGTGAGAAGTTTTCTCAGATGTAGAGAAAGCAGCGATTAAGGCCATTGTTCAGTCGGAGGTGTTGAAGGAAGTTGGCGGCAATTAGGGTTGCCGAGAAAGCAGACTCTGATACCAAGATAATCTTGGTGGAAAAATCACGTATTATCTCTCTCTCAATAATATAGTACATAAGAAATATATATGGATTACATAATTACACTTTGCATCCCTATAATAATAAAGTATATTAATTGTCTAATAGATACCAAACTTACATGTGGAAAACAACATAACATAAAGACAAGTTGATCAAGCGAAATGATTAATTATAATACGTAGAGAGTATTTGTTTTTGCAATCTCTTTCAACTTCATATAGTTATACATTTTTTTAAGCTGGAATTAAATACAAACCAAATGCTAGGTACAAAATATTGTAGCGTTGTCTCGATTCAGCATTCATAATCATTTTTGGTATAACAAGAGCATGTATGAATGACTTGATAGGGTAATAAACTATGGCTTTTATACACATCTAGTCTTTTTTTTTCGGTACACGATTTACCATTAAACTAATTTCATTTGTTGTTCAAAAACTACAAATACAACCAGTTATTGCATGCTTATTTGGCATCTTTGTGACATGTAGTGGTGGATCTAGAAAAATAAATTAAGGTATCCAATAATGCAACTATATAGTAAATTTTGATCAATAACTTAAAAAAAAGGCTAGATAACACTTAATATCAAGAGAAAAATGTTGGTTTTTCTACAAACCTATGACTTTTTAGAATAACAATGTAACAGTAAAAACAGAGAGAGTGTATTTCACAAGCTTAAAGCTTTATTGAGTGAAAACCAGAGGAAGATGTGATAATCCTCAACGTTCACATACATAAGTACTTAAACAACAAAAAATGTGAAATACATGAAACTGGCTCCACTACTACCTATGACTCGGTACTACAGCCCACATGGCTTTTGATTATTTCAAGACTTCAAACGTGCAAGTAACAAAATATTAAGTAAATTAAAACATTTCTAAATTACTTCATCATTTTCCCCCTTAATTCTGAATTCATACCTTCGAGATACCAAGGAGATTTCGCATTTCCTCAAACTTGACTCGTCCAAGTGGTTTTGTCAGGATATCCGCCTTCTGTTCATTGCTACAAACATGTGAGACTTTGATCTCCCCATTTTCCACACATTCACGGATAAAATGAAACCGGATATCAATATGTTTGCTTCTTCCGCTGAACATTGGATTTTTCATTAAATCCAGTGATGATTTGTTATCTACCTTCATCTTCACTGGTGGGACCTTTTGACTTGTTATCTCAGTGATCAATCTTCGCAGCCAAACACCCTCACACGCTGCAAGAGTTGCTGCTATAAATTCTGCCTCACAAGATGAAAGTGCTACGCACCTTTGTTTTTGAGACGTCCATGTGATCAGATTAGAATTCACATAATAGGCCATACCACTTGTGCTTCTTCCATCATTTAGATCGTTTCCATGATCACTGTCTGTGTACCCGAGCAACGTAGTTTCTTTCTTTTCTTTTGAGTACTTTATACCAAAATCCATTGTACCTTTGATGCATCTGGGTATGACTTTCACAGCTTGGAGATGTTTTAACTGGGGCTTCTCCATAAAACGACTTACTATTCCAACTACGAAAGAGATGTCAGATCCTGTGTGGGTTAAGTATCTCAATGCTCCCACTATGCTTCAGTACTTTGTACTGTTTACTGGATCACTTCCTTCATCTTTGCGTAGCTTCAGCCTCTGTTCCATTGGGGTTCTTGTAGGGTTGCAGTCTTGCATTCTAGTTTTGACGAGAAGGTTCCTTGCATACGCTTCTTGCTTTAGAGTGATTCCATATCCTTTCTGATTTACCTCAATTCCCAAATAATATGCCAGTAACCCCAGATCGCTCATTTCAAACTTGGTGTTCATATCATCTTTGAACATTTGGACACTATTAGCACAGTTTCCTGTTACTAAAAGATCATCAACGTATACACCTACGATTAGAGTGTTCTCACCTTCTTTCTTCGTGTAGACTGAATACTTGTAGGCACATCTCTTGAATCCAAGGCTCTTTAAATACTGATCCAAGCACACATTCCACACCCTAGGAGCTTGTTTAAGGCCGTAGAGTGCCTTAGACAGCTTGTATACCTTGTGTGTTTCGCCCTTCTTCTCGTATCCATCTGGTTGTGATATGTAGACCTCTTCCCCTAATTCGCCATTCAGGAATGCTGATTTCACGTCCAAGTGATGTACTTTCCACCCATTTGATCCTGCCAGTGCAAGAATAACACGAATTGTTTCAATTTGTGCCACAGGTGCGAAGACTTCATCGTAATCGATACCATGCCTTTGGATGTACCCCTTTGCTACAATTCTGGCCTTGTGTTTTACAACCTTCCCATTTGGATCCCTTTTCAGCTTGAAAACCCATTTTAATCCAATGGCTTTGCGATTCTTTGGCAGATTCACTAAACACCAAGTGTTGTTTTTCTCGATAGACGTTATTTTAGCTTCCATCGCCTCTCGCCATTCTTTCTTCTTGCTAGCTTCGAGGTACAAGACTGGTTCCTCATCGGTGCGAGCCAAGAATAGTTCTTCTGGGGGCAAATTGATTTTGTGGGTATTTTCGTAGAGGCTTGTGAGTGTTCGAAATCGTTTTGGAGCACCGCCGCCGGTGGAACTTGAACCTATGCTTGGATTGTTCGGAGAATTTTGAGGAGATTGGGGATTTGGAGAATTGGGTGTAATGGGTGAAATTGGGGAATTTATCGGGGTATTTGGAAGGGATATATTCGGGTAACCCGAATTCGTTGACTGGTCAAATATATCCCAATTTTCATTTGACTGCGGTGACCCATTTTCTTGATCTGGTGTGTCCGACACCCATTCACCTTCTTCGTCATAGCCATCTCCGTCGAGATCAAAACCTTTAATAGTGAAGCTCATCCCGTCGTAGCTTTGATTTTTGTACTCGTTTCCCAATCCCACCTGCGTTTTTATTCAAATACTACATCACGACTTACATACATCGTTCCTGTATTCGGATCCAACAAACTATAGGCTTTTGTTCCTTTCTCTACTCTGAGATGAACCAATTGTATACTTCTATCTTCCAGTTTCTTCAAGTGACCTTTAGCAACCTTCATTTGAGCTACACATCCAAATATGCGCAAATGATCGACATGTGGCTTCCTTCTAGTCCACATTTCATATGGAGTAGCATTCTTCAGAACTTTCGTGTGCACTCTGTTTAGGATGTAAACAGAGTGAGTCACAGCTACTCCCCACAGTACATCAGGAACCTCCATAGTCTTGAGATTACACCTCACCATTTCCAGTACTGTTCTATTGCATCTCTCTACTACTCCATTTTACTGTGGAGAGTAGGGAGACATATAGTGTCTCTACAGCCCTGTTTCATTACAGTACCTGGTAAAATCGTTTGACAAGAATTCTCATCCTCTGTCAGTTCGTAGCACCTTTAATTTTTCCCCTGTTTCGGTCTCAACTTTGACTCTGAAATTCTTGAAGGTTTGAAATGCCTCGTCCTTTGTTTTCATCAGAAATACCCACATGACTCTGCTGAAATCATCGACAATCAACATGAAGTATCGATTCCCAGCTGGTGTAGGTGGTGAGACTGGTCTACACAAGTCACCATGGATGAGTTCAAGTCTTTTCTTTGCTCTAAAGTTTGTGCATGTTAGGAACGGGTTCCTTGTTTGTTTCCCCACTAAACAGCCTTCACATGGTGAAGAAGGAACCATAATCTTTGGTACCCCATTAATCAGACCTTTGTCAACCATTAGCTTCATTGAGTTGAAGTTGATGTGTCCCATACGTTTATGCCACAGCCATACTGCTTCATCAACTTCGACTTTCAAACATATTGCGCCAATTTCTTCCAACTCTATCGTGTAGAGTCTATTGTTTGATCTACGGACTTTCATTAGCAATTTTCCAGATGAATCATTAACCCATAAGAATGGATCTTTGATTTTTATTTCATCTCCTCCTTCAGCCAATTGTCCCAAAGTAATGATGTTAGTATACAAATCTAGGATGTAGTATACTTCATTAAGTTTGCGTTTTCCCCATCTTTACATCTAAATACGATTGAACCTTTCCCTTTGATACGTACTCTAGATTTATTATCAAATTTTACAAAACCTTCAATTGACTTGTTCAAGTCTGTAAATTTGGATTCATCCCTTGTCATATGATTTCTTGCCCTTGTATCAAGGTACCAAATGTGGGAGGAATTTTGTGAATTACCATGGGTTTGCAGTTTAGGGCTAACAGCTTCTTCGTTCAGGAACACCTTGCCTCCATCTTCATATGCTGCGAATAAGAGTGCAGGTTCATTATCTTCATGCTCCTGAATTAAATTGCTTTCGTAACTTCGATCCTTTCTTGGATTTTTACATTCAGCGGCATAATGGCCAAATTCTTGGCAATTATAACACTAAATCTCGCTTTTGTCTCGATTATTTGATGAACCTTGAACTCCTTCTTTCTGATGGTGTGAATTTGCCCTTCCACGACCACCATGGCCACTTCCATTCCTTCATCTACCTCTTCTTCTGCCTCCACAAGAATTACTAAAGCCACCACGATTCGATTTTTGTTTCGAATCTCCGTCTGCTGTTTTCTTGTATTTCTCGGTCCATTCTTTATGGGTCAACAAGACTTTCCGATCGTCATTCTCGCTGCTACCTTTCATACGTTCTTCATACGCCTTAAGCCTACCAATTACTTCCTCGACAGACATAGATTCCAAATCTCCAAATTGCTCAAGTGTTGAGGCAATCTGGATGATACAACTCTAAGTAATTTCTTCACTACCTGAGCTTCTTCAATCTTATCTCCCAGGGTGTGTAGAGTACTTACAGTGTTGGTCACTTTCCCAGTGAAATCATCAACACATTCCGTCTCTTTCATGCTTAACGCTTCAAATTCAGCCTTCAACATCTGAGTTCTGGCCACCTTCACTCTATCAGCTCCCACATACATTGTTTTGAGAGCTTCCCAGGCTTCTTTGGCCATCTTCTTCTCCGCCAAGACCATTAACAGATCTTCAGGTATACCCTGATAAATGGCAGCCAACACCGTGTTATCCTTTTTTTCTTCACCTAGGGTATTCGAGGTTCTGGGTTCTACAGCATCCCAAACACCTTGAGCCAACATGTATACACGCATTTTAATTGCCCACGCTCCATAATTTGTCTTCTTCAACATTGGATAATGGAGAGTAACTTGCCCGTCTTTTCCACCATTGCTATTCTCTCCTATCATCTCCTTTGGTTGATACTTGGGCATGCACCAGATTCCCTCTGATACCAAATGTTGGTTTTTCTACAAACCTGTGACTTTTTAGAATAGCAATGTAACAGTAAAAACAGAGAGAGGGTATTTCACAAGCTTAAAGCTTTATTGAGTGAAAACTAGAGGAAGATGTGATAATCCTCAACATTCACATACACGAGTACTTAAACAACAAAAATGTGAAATACATGAAACTGACTCCACTACTACGTATGACTCGGTACTACAGCCCACATGGCTTTTGATTATTTCAAGACTTCAAACATGCAACTAACTAAATACTAAGTAAATTAAAACATTTTTGAATTACTTCATCAAAAAATTTACAAATGTTGTCGTGCGAGTGCTTATAGTTATCAAGCTTGTAGTTGGTTTTGTAAAAAGATGTGATGAATAAACAATTTGTATTAAAAACATGAGTTCAAATACTTGTAGCTTTTGGATTTAAACACTTATAACTTGATTAGGAATTTATATTTTATGAGTTTTTTGGTTGGTTTCATTTATTAATTATAAGGATTTAAATATTTTTAAAAAGTTTCTATTACGTCAATTATTGTAATTGTGCTGAATTCTTGTTTTCTTAGGTTGGAATTGGTATTTGGTTATGCAAGTAATTTGAGAAGGGTATGCATTATTAAACATCGTATATCTAAATATATTTTTCAATAAAAAACAAATAGTTCTAGTAACTAACCATGGGTATGAAATTGCATACCCTTTCAAAGCTATAAATCTGCCCCTGGTGGCATGTGAGGGGCTTGGTACCTATTTTATATGTTATATACGATGTCTTTCTATAACCTCTTCATATTGTTGCCATAAAATTAAACGACCAAGCAAGATCAAACAATGTCTTCTTCCTCTAACTACTCCAAACCAAATCAAGCAATGCAATATGACAATGGTTACATTCTTGAATTAGGACATCCTTAACCGAGAAGGTTAGGGTGTGCCCTAACTCTGTGGTAAGGAGAATCAAACAATGCATTCTTCGTTTAAGTATTCCTCATTTAACCCTTTTGTTTCGTTTTTGAAGAATCCAAGGAAAAATGTCATTTTTGGGAATTGGTGGATCCAAATTAAAACTTTCAATTCACAAGTTGAACCTGAAAAAAAAATGGAAACATGTAATTCTGCAGACTTAAATATGGTGTATCAAAAAATGTCGTGAACATCTAGTAGATAAAAAGATGGACCAGGGTGTTAGATAAGAAAATGACCAAATGAAATGGAAGCTATTAACTCACACCTATGTTGTGCTCTATGTTATGTTTTTAGTTAAGCTCGTTTAATGGATTTTTCTTAATGACATTTTATAATGTTTGCTAGTTTTGTACTGTATTTTCCTTAATGACGGTTTAGTTTATTTGTGCACGTTATTAGTTTGTATGGAATGTACATGATTCGTAATGTTGTTAAATGGAAATATATGAACACGACAAACTTCCATGACATATTTATCATAAGTTAATCTAAAGAGTATAATGCAAAAATGTTAACACTCGTTCCCAGGATCAACTAGTTATAAAACTCAAGGATTTTGGTATAGGGAGTTTTAGAGAAAAACCTTAATTCGCGATGCGGGTGTTGAGATGTTGTGTCACGGGCCACGTTACTAAGTAGCAATGCAACCATATATTGAATGCATATGATGACGACTAGGCTCAAAACCCTAATCTAGGGCCCTATACCCTATAAAAAGACTCTAACTCTAGGGTTTCACATATTCTTTCAGCCTTCACTCCCAAAAAACATTTCCTTAGCAAACCCTAGCCTTCATTTATGAGTGTGTGTGAATTTTTGTGCTTGTTTATGTAAATATTGCAGGTGAAGCAAGTCCATCTTGGTGCAACGATGTATTAATGCAACTTAGATCCAACATTCTCCATATATTTATGGACCTTTGTAAGTACAAAGCTCTTGCCTTGATAATTTTCTCTTTAGATCTAGTTTGTAGGTCAAGCTAGCATCTTTTGGTCCCTTTTATGGTGTTCTTGGAGTTTGGGAAACTCCAAAACCTACTGTGTTGCTTTTATGACTTCCAGACCTTGGTATTGCTAGAAAGTTGGGATTTTTGTGCATCACATCGCTTCATGTATGAGATATGTTTATTTTGGTCCCTTTGAGAGTTAGGGTTGGAGACCTTGATGGATTGAGCCTTTGGGATGGATAAATTTGGAAATTTTATCCATAGAAACCACTAGAGGGATCATATGTGAGAATGTTAGGCTTTGACTTGTTGGGTTAAGGATTTAATGGATTGTGTACACAGCCTCGAGAAGCGATATGTGGCCAAGGAAGGTTTGTGTCATGGATATTGGACTGATTTTGCGACTGTTTTGTCGCCAAGTGGTAGCAACGCGACTGAGGGTTGGCCACGTTATGTTGACTTGTTTGATTGTTGACTTTGACTTTGCTGTTGACTTTTGACCATTTTGACTTTTGGTCAAAATTTGAAGGATATGAGTTTAAGACCAATGATCATTTTCTAATGGATATTAGGTGGACCGTGCTATTAGATTATTAGTGGAATCTCGTGTAAGGCTTGTGGTTGATCAACTAGCTCCAGGTGAGTTTTCTCACTATATTGCGTACATGTGATATTGTATATCCTTTGTATAAAAGGATATATGTACTGTTAGGCTTATGCTAGTAAAACAAGTAGTCTTTGTTATGTATGTGATTGATTGACTGTATGGTATTGTTATGTGCCATGATTAGATGGGTATTCGTATTATTGGTTAATCGCTAAGTGAATGTCGTAGGGATTCTACGAAGATTAAATTAAATAGCCTGAGAACTCTGGTCTAGGCCTTATTGCATGGTTCTTGTTTGATTTATTGCTCTCATGTAGGATCATATGTTCAACTGGCTATCTTATTTATTACCTACTTATAGTTATGCATTTACTTTCAATATTAGTAATGGCCTTTGTATATGGTTGTATGACAGAAGGAAGACGGTGGTTGTATGACGGATAGGAGTCGGTGGCTCAGTGCCGGTAATAGTGTAATGGAAGGGTGCCTATGTGTGACAACCGTCAAATTCTGGCCAAGTCAAAGTCAACAAAAGTTAACGGGTCAAACCGATAAACTCAATTAGTGCTTGCAGGATATATTATATTCTATGTTTTCTAATGTACAACTTTCTATCATAATACAAATCATCACTCAAAAGTTTCAAATGTTCGGAAATTCTAAACCCTAGTCAGGGTAAGTGATGTAATGACTCTATAAAGCACTATTAAACACCATTCTGGGATGTAAAACACTCATAACAAGGCATAATGGGGTTTACAAACCTTGCATTACGGGGCCAAACACTAACGAGGGCTACACATACAGTCTTTCTTAATCCCTCCCACTCTATCTTTATCTCCCCCAAATCTCTCTCAAAATCTCTCCTAATCTCTCTCAGAACTCTTGATAAGTGAAAAGCATATTTTCCAATGCTTATATGGTCATCCGTACCATCCCAAGTCTTCCTGTAAGGGTTAAATTGGTTGTAATTAGTCGAAGTGTCATAGGTCTTCGTATATAGTACAGTCTTCGTATTCACTGTAATCTATTTTACTAGGGTACATTATTCGAAGCTTATTTGTCTAATTCTTAGTATATGTTTTGTAAGCTTTTCTTCTCCTATAAATAGGAGTCTTTACTAGAGTTAGATAAGGTTTTTTACAATCTTGTCTATTCTGCACTCTGTAAACCTAAAAGCGTAATATTGAACTGAATCAAGATCTTATTTACATCGGTGTTCAATCTTACATACATTTTTGATTTCAAACTCTGATTAATATTCATACTCGATTCTTTGATTCTTCATTAGGTATCAAATCAGGAATCATATCTCTGTGATTCGATTCTGCACTTGAATTGTTGAATCGAGTGTTCATCTAGTAATTTCAATTTGAATCAACTAGTTTTATGTTAAATTCTCAAAGTATCTTCAAAATTCTCAAAAGTTTTCTTCCGTACAACAATGACGTCATTCAATCTTAATTCCATGACTTCATTTTCTCATTTGTTAGGATCATCAATAAAAATTCCAATGTTAATCCCTGAGTATTACGATCAGTGGGCTGATCGTATGGAGGATTATCTCAATGGTTTGGATGAAGAATTGTGGACTTGTATTTCTGGTAATCTCAATCCTCCATCGAATGTTCAACCACTTGGAGCTTCTTCTGGAAGTTATGGAGTAGAGAATCAAACTGATCGTCTGAAAAAGCTGGAGAAGAGATGCATGAGAGAGCTGCGAGGAGCTTTGCCTCCAGTTGTGTACAACTATGTGAGGAGTTGTAAAACTGCAAAGGAGATCTGGAACAATCTAAAGGAGAAATTTCAAGGAAGCGAGAAGATGAGAGTTAACTCAGTAAAACAATTCTTGGTTGAATTGAAAGACTTCAGACAGAAAGACAATGAAACTATTGAGGCATATTACGATCGTCTGAATGAATTAATCTATCGATGCAACCGATATGGAATCACTAGATCAGTCATGGAGTTCAATCTTATCTTCGTCATGGGTCTTAGAAAGGAGTGGCGAAATGTAAACATGATGGTTAAAAATCAACAGAGTTTTGATACGTTAACTTTGAATGACTTGTACAATCAGTTAAAATCACACGAAAATGAAGTGAATGAAATTGTTGAAGAAACGAAGGTGACTTTGGGAGGTCCACTGGCTTTGGTTTCAAAAATGACTTGGTCTATAACAGCTTACAACGAAAGTAAAAAAGTCAAAGAGAGGGCTGAAGGTTCGCAGGGAACTGTTCACAAGCGAACCTTCGGTTGCCTTCGTTTCCCTTCCATTGTTAGGTTCGCATGTGACAACCCGAAACTTATCTCGTTTCCGTTACACGATTATGTTAATATAAATTCAAATTTGTTAACTTTTCCGTCAAACTCTTTGGGTTAATAAAATAATCTAGTTATATTTAATCAAATTATTTACAAATCGGAACCAAAAATCGTGCGGAAACCCGAAAATCTGGAAAAATCAAACATTTCTGGTCGAAGTGGGATTACGACCGTAAACGTGTTTATGACCATAAACTCGTTTACGACCGTAAACCTGTTTACGGTTAGTGACGAGTGGACCCCTCACCTCTCCCTATAAATACGATACCTCCGACTTCATTAGGACATTTCTGGCCACACTCTCTCCTCCTCTCTCTAAGAATCTCGACTGTAAACACTCAAAACGCATTCAAACTCCGAAAAACATCGAGAAAACCACGTTTGGAGCCCTTTGGAACGTCTGGAAACACTCAGCTCGTCGAAATCAACATCCAAACATCATTCTTCCAAGTTTACGGTCCAACCTTCAAGAACCGTAAACCCTATTCTTGAGTTTATGGTCCAACCTTCAAAGATCGTAAACTCTGTTCTTGAGTTTACGGCCGTAAACTCGCCAAGTCTTCAGAAATCGTAAACTCTTGTTCACGGCCGTAAACACCTTTTGGGTGGTACTTTTGGCTAAAAACCCATTTCTTCGATTCAAGCAAGTCTCGGTAACATTCCTCAACCAAATTCAAGTGTTTTCTGACACTTTATTTATCGAAATCGCTAATTTAGATACATATACGTATTTATTTGATAATAGGATTTTGTTAATTGTCGCGTGCAACAACTCAGGAATCTTCTTTTCAATCAACAACCCCATGCAACAACTGTAAGTTCATACCCCTACATTTTTCCGTATTTTTTTTAAGTTTTCGGGGGGGGGGGGGGGGGGGGGGGGGAATACAAGCTCCACATAAACATTTTCTTGAATATACATAAAACTTATGCAAATCTCATACTTTAAATCCCTTTTGTATTATGTTGAACATAAGGGACGTTTTCACAAAAATTGCATAGTTTTTTTTTTTGGACACGTTATTCGCTACGTTATACATGCAAACTATAATCGGTATAGTTTGAGATTTCTATAAAACTTATCAAGCATAGAAACTTTCACTACTAAACATATGCACTGGAACAGAAACCGTTTACAGTTTACATCACTGCTTTATCATGACTTTCATAACCGTAAATATCACTATATACGTTATACCTGCGGATTTTTCACTACGATAGAACGCTACTGCACTACATGTTAACTAGATTGTACAATACTGTAAGGCGCTACTTCACTACTATACCCTTAGGTGTACAGGGATAAATCCTACCACTGTATAACCAGAGTCTCCTGCTAGAGGGAGAGCGTGAGATTTGTGAATAGATCTATTCGGGACTGACAATCCCACGTCTGGACTGCTAGCTACAGTTAGGCGGGCACGCCTGAGATGTACAAATGTCATTTCACTCAACGCCTGAAGAACGTTGGAAATGTTACTAGTCATACCAAACATGGTTATACGACTCACATTATGTATAAATCACTTTTAGTTTACCAACCCCTCCTTCTTCAACAGTTTTATTTATACCAAATAGAACTAAACACACTATGCATACTAACCGAGCCAGGGTTTTTCAAAACCGAATCATTTATGCTACGGTTTTACATATTAAATACTTATACTCCGTGATTAGCTTTAGCTAGTCACATGAGGTAGTATTTTCGCATATCACTACGGTTTTTCAGAAATGAACATTCATGGTTTTATACGAAATCGATAACGCTACGTTTTTCACTAAAAAAATATCGGATTTTCTTGAGACCACACAAACATTTCGGCTCACTCATCAACAAGTTTTCATTACAAATTACTGCTTATGAACTCACTAGCTTTATGCTGATATTTTTCAAACTGCTTGTATTCTCAGAAAATTCGTAGACAGGTACTTGCTGGATTTTCGAGGAACTGAAGCATTAAGAGTTTTTAAGTTTTTACAATGCAAAACTATTGGATATATTTCATTCATTTCCATGCAAACACATAACAAAACTCAATTCCTTCATATTCTAATTAATTTGATATATTTCATTCATTTCGAAAACATTCCGCAAACCAAACGATCTCTTAGACTGGAGCTTGTGAATGAGTGTTAGAATCTTGAATCTTTAGAGATGTTGATTAATTGTTGGTAAAATTCAGTTATGTGTGAGCTGTTTAATTTTGTTCGTAACTATTTTCAATAGTCTTCCTTATAGTTTATAGGTACTTAGTGTTAAGTTTTGAGTGTATATTGGAATTTTATTTTAAGGGTTCAGTTGTAACCAATGTTCTAAATAATATAACGCGTGACTTGGCGGCAATGTCAAGCCTCAAGCTTTTCTGAGCCTTGGCGAGCCACGCCGTTTGTAAGACGTGACATAAGGCGACAATTTTGTATATAATTAATATTTTTATATGTATTTTCAACTATTATTCATTTTTATACATATATATGAGTTAAGACGGCTTTTTGGTAAAGTTTGACAGCAGGTACAAACCTTGGAGCCATGACACGCCACGACGGAGCCATGACGAGTTTTTTAGAATATTGGTTGTAACTCTTACGAAATTGAATATATTGTCGTCTTTAGTTTTCTTTTGTTCTGATATCATGAACACAATGTATGGATTTTAAACACTATCTATCCAACATGTTTTTTCGATCTATGGATCTGGATAAGAAAACATCTATAAAACTCTTTAAAAATCATTTAATTATATAAAACGTACTCTTTAACAGTATTGCTTTGTAAACATCATAAAACATCTTTGAGCTTCTTACAATTTTGCCACGTAAGAATGTACTAATTAACATACATCTTGAACACTCGTTTGCATGCAATATATAAAAACACTTTACGTTGTAACGCGTCCACTTTTGGAATATGAATTACAAGCAAGATATTGTGTATGTTCTTTTAGAACGGTGGCAACTTTTTTTAAAAGATAAACAAACCATAGAAATTTTCTAGCATAAACACACTTTCATAATTATATTAAAATTTTAACTTTATTTTTTTAAATGGTATAATGGAGAAAATAATATCCAAATTTCATTTAATAAGTGATTTATACAATGCTGAAATTTTTATATCTCTCGAATCAATTGATTTTATTATGGTTAGCAAGAAAATAAAAGGGAAGGTTTATTTTTTTCAAAAAAATATTATAACAAAGAATTACATATAACCACTAACGAATATTATAATAGGAAAATACCACCGCATACATGAGCGAATCACGTAGCGGTTTGTGTTGATCGAAAATCAGACCGTTCTTGAAGAATCCAAAAGGTAATAACAAAAAAGTGGGAGCAGAATGTCAAAATTCGAAGACGTAGAAATACAACTAAAGTATCTTAATTATATTCCTTCCGATTTCAAACATTAATTTTCTAAATTTAATTTATAAAATAAAAATAAATAAATAAATAGGTCATTTGACTAATAATCATCACAGTACTATTATAATACACACCTAATTTTAAATAGATGAAATTCATAGAATTTGCGTAACATTATATTTAATCAACATTTTATAATAGGTTTTAATAAATATGCTAGAAGCCGTAAAACCAACTTTTTTTTGGAGAGTTGTATCTGTGAACAACGTGTTATACTTCTTGTTTTTTTTATTCTTTTTTATAAAAGGAGTACAAAAGAATGGTGGAATAAGAAGGATTCTCCCTCTATTTTTATAAATTTGATTATATGACTTCAGCACTCCTCTTTATATATATATGCAAAATATATATATACTGTGACTTCAGACGCGTTTAAACACCTTTCACACCATGAATGCTTGAGTGCAACAGTATAAATACCTGTTGTTTGTGTTGCTCTCAAATCCTACACTCTCTCTAAATCTTGTAGTGGAAGTTACTTGAGAAATGGGTTTTGCCACCTAACTATTCATTCATATATCACACCTGATCTCTCTCTCTCTCTCTCTCTCTCTCTCTCTCTCTCTCTCTCTCTCTCTCTCTCTCTCTCTCTCTCTCTCTCTCTCTCTCTCTCTCTCTCTCTCTCTCTCTCTCTCTCTCTCTCTCTCTCTCTCTCTCTCTCTCTCTCTCTGTGTGTGTGTGTGCACATATTATATATAAAAAGAGAGGTGTGATTAATGATGCATCACAGGAGGCAAGGGAAGAGGAGCCTTGAGAAAGAAGAGGACGACATATTTCCAGTGTACTCACATCAGTCACAAGAGGATATGACGGCCATCGTCTCCGCCCTTTCTCAAGTCATCGGGGGTGAAGACACAGCCACAGCCACAGCCACTGATCATCATCCTAATCCAATCTCCTCCTACTCCGCTTCTTCTGCTTCTCCAAACCAACCACCACCCAACGTCATTCAACAATCACCAGGTCAATTTCTCTCTCAGTACATTGCATTGCATGCTATATATTTATATAAACGCCTTTAGTCATGCCTGTTGATTATTTGGTCAAATTAATTATGGTTCTATTGTTTTTTATATAATTTGGTTCCATTTTTAACCTCGGTAATATATAAGTAATCAACTTTACATCATCAATCAGAAAACCCTAATAACAAATGTGTAATGAGTTATCATAAAGCAGTTGAAGGTTTTAGTAGTTCAAGAAATTGTTCAATTTTAGGTCAGAAAAAGACCATGAGTATAACTTGTAACTGTAAATATGTATTTTAAGTCAACTACATATTTTAGTCAATGTACATCTAAATAAGGTAGCCTTTACAATAAACTAGCTAATAATATGTCACCTAAAATGGAGAAAAAAAAAAAAGATACATTTCAAAAATCTAAAGGGCAATATAATTGTGTGATGAACAGAAGGGAGCCAAAGAAGGAGACACTATAGAGGCGTAAGACAACGGCCATGGGGGAAATGGGCTGCCGAGATACGTGACCCACAGAAGGCGGCAAGAGTGTGGCTTGGCACATTTGAGACGGCGGAGGCAGCAGCCATTGCATACGATGAAGCTGCTCTTAGATTCAAAGGCAATAAAGCAAAGCTCAATTTCCCTGAACGAGTTCAACCAGGGCGATCTGAGTTAGGCTATCTAACCACTCGTCCTCACCACCTACAGCCACCACCTATGCAGCCTGATCAGCAACAGTATCACACCACCATGCCTCCTAATTATGATCTTCATTACTCACAGTCACAGTTTTATCTGGAAGCAAATGATCAAATGGGTTATAATACAAATTATAGTTTGCAATCTCCATCGTCACCCTCAACAAATCTGCAGGGAAGTTCATCTGGTTTTGGATCTATGCAATACTGGCAAGATTTTGATCCAAGAAATTACTAATCAGTCAAGAGAGCGCATGCATGCTGCATGCAGTACTGTGCTTGCATATCAACTTCAAAATCTCATGCTAGATTTTTTTTTTTTTTCATTATGTAACAATCATGCTCACTTTAGATAAATTAATTAAAAATATCTATATACATCAATCTACCAAAAAAAAAAAAACATTTATCAAAACAACAATTTGTATTGATGGGCGCGGAGATAATTTGTGTTGGAAATCAGTCTCCTTAGACCTGGAATCACATGCCCTGAACACCTATCAAAACAACAATTTGTATTGACACTAGCAATATTACTTTCAAATGGAAACTTCTTCTATTATCTTCTAATTCATAACAGCAACATATGTAAATAAATAACCAAAGTATCCTAAGAAAATGGAACTTCTACCCACTAATCAAGCTACTGCCTTTCATGGTTTTTTACTAAATCAAACACAAAAAGACTATACTACCCCTAAGATAATCACGTGATTTTGACTAAGTTTGGATTAACACCAACATTCTCCTTCTAAATCCAAACTATTCCTGCCAAACTTCTTTCTTTCTCTTGGTCTCTCTTTCTCAGGCAAACCACCGGTCTCGTTTACTTCCTTCGGTCTTCTCTTATTTGTTGTCAGCAATCTTGGTCTTCTACTGCTGTTTTCTGTTTTCTTCCTTGCTTGCTTGGGTTTGCTTGCTAACATACAACAACCCTTTGGAGATAGTTATTGTGAGAAGGAAGTCTCTAAAGTCGATTTATTGGGTGTGCAATGGGTGGCCTTTAGAGGTTCCACTGTTGAGTCGGGAGTTGACCTTGTGCTCAGTGTTGGAGGGGTATTTGAGAGGAAGCTGGGGCTTATGAGTATAGATGTCAGAGGATGGTTCCGAGCGGGCATGATCATTTTATTGTGTCTGAGGATATAATATAGAGGTTCATTTTTTCAGATCCGTTCTGATAGCGGTACAGGTGGTGACGGGTCCCTAGTGAGATGTGACCCTTCCATTCCTTGTGAGCTACGATCTGGATCAATTGGTATATCTGATATGAGTGATCAGTAGTTATTGGTCAACGATCTGTTTCCATTAGTCGCAACAAGGAAATCAGAGTTGGCAATGTGTTATTGGGATCTGTTATTCGATGAGCGAGTAACATGATGATATCTTGCATGGGCGGTCTAGCAGGGAGACAGACCACTAGAGTTTCTAGGTTCTGGAGAGTCAGAACTGGTACGCAGCGGCAGAGGGGTCCATCCTGTTTCGGGATTGGGAGTTCCTAAATAGGTTCGGGTGTCTTGGAAGGGAGATTGTTGTATGATATGAGATGTACTCGGCAAGTTGAGTCAACATGGACTATTGACTTGGGTGTGGACTTTTGTTGACTTTTAGAGTTGGATCAGTTTTGAACTGTTGACTTCCATTGACTTTAGGGTTTTGGTCAACTGTGGATTTTGGAGGCCACGGAGGGGCGGAGATTTGACCAGCAGCTTGAGTGTGGTGTACATTGCTTTACTTTGTGAGATGAGTCTTCTCACTATACTTACCTAGAGTAGTAATCTTTGTGTGACCAGAGGGTCCTCTGTGCTTATATTAAGTATTGTGATATCATGTATTATGTCTTTGTGATTTATGTTGTGTATTATCTTGAGCTTACTAAATTAGGACCAGAGGGTCCACCCGAGTTGTTGGACCGGAGAAACCCACTGAAACACATTGACCGGAGGGTGTTATTTGAGCATAGCCATGAGAGGCTAATGAGATATGTGTGGTATTTTAGGGAACTCACCTAAGCTTCATGCTTACTGTGTTGTGTGATATGTGTTTTAGGTACTTTTCAGGATCGCGGGAAGGCGCCGGCTTGAGTGTACACACGAGATGGAGTTATGTTTTGAGGATCCTGGATTTTTATTTAATGATTATGGATATGTGTTTTGATAAATTGATACTTTGGGGGTTTTGTGAAACGTGTTAATGAGAATTATGAGATTTTAAAATGGAAAAAAAAATTGTTTGAAAATTTACGGTGTTACAGGAATAGTAGCAAGAATATAGTGGTGTCAGTTGCATAATTTGATGGTCATCGGTCGCGCCAGGGAAGTTTTATATCCGTATGGGTTGTAGTCGGTTAGAGTCCAGTTACTCCTTGTGAACAGAAGTTAGAGTATAGGTTCGTCAGTGCATGGCAAGGGTTATGGTTCTTAGTCGCAGGCATGGTATCATGGGAGGTGATTTGGATCATCAGACTGGTTTAGGTCTCAAGAGCATTCTTCTGGATTCCAGGAGTTGGGCAATCGATGAGATTGGCTAGTAAGGGAACGCTAGTTTTGGTAAGCACAAATTATAGGCAGTTCCTGCTATATGAGGTTCGATGGGTTGGGAATCCATCAGACTTATGGGATGAAAGAGCTTCGCCAAATCAAAGTGAGGGAGAATCGACCAATATTTCCGGGAGTTGGATCAAGTGTGGAACTATGGAAAGTTTCGCATCCTGGTCAGGAATAGGGACGACCCAAGTGGTCGTTTAGATTGAGGTGGTGTAAGTGGGAGTTCAGGGAACTCCCAACATTTGGTCGACATCTTCTAGTATGCATGTCAGGTTTGTGGATGAATCCAGATCGAGGGATGTGTTAGAGCCTCGCTACTTGTTCTTGTCTGATGAGGGTTTGGAATTCGAGGTATGACCCGAACACCTAGTTGGATGTGGGTTTCGACTCATGTGTGTGGGGTTGTGATGGGATTGTATCATTCACCAAACTAAAGTGTTGTAAGACTGTAATGGGATGGTATCATTCACCAAACTGAAGTAGACGAGTGCGGCGATGGCCATAAGGGTATAAGAGAAATCAGATGTGCCTTTGGCACGCCGGCCAGGTATGCTGAGTAGTATTTCTTGGTTTAGGATTGAGGACCATTTGGGTCTGAGGTGGAATCGGGCCTATGTAGCCCTAGTTTGGGTGGGACCCTGGTCGAGACCGTTGGGTCAAGGATTTGGATCTTAAATTACAAAATCTGGTGGGTGGTTAGTGTGTGTTGCAGAGAGGTTTATAGGTTGGGTAGCCTTGTTATTTGGACTATTGGGGACCTAGTGGTTGGGCCAGGTGTGAGACTGGTAGTCCCAACTTTGGTTTGGGAACCTGTATATCTAGTTCTAGTAAGGATTGTCGTTATCAGAAGGTCTTGGGTGAGATGCAAGTGCAGATCTGTGGATCTCGATTTACGAGTCATGCTTCGGGTTGGTTTATAGGCAAGATCTCGAGTCAGGTATCACGAGAGTTTCGTGTAGAAATTTCATTTCTGTGGGTTGAGGATTGGGGTATCTATATGCCAAGGTCATCAATCGAAGGGTTCAACAGTAAAGAATGAGTTCAGTTTTGATGATAGATCAAGCTCTTGTGATTGTGACTTGGAATGGTTCTATTGGTAAAGGGCATCATGATAACTTAAGGCAATATTATTGATTTGGAACTTATGTGTAGGGTATCTTGTGTTCAGAGGAGATGTCAGGTCACTTGAAGTTGGGATTGGATAATCTCAGATTAGATGATTTGACCATGTTGCGTAACTCTCGTATGAGTCTAACCGTTGAAGGGATGAGTCTTCCACTTGAAGGATTATCTGAGTCTTGGTCAATTATAAGTGTTCTGCAGGGATAAATGGTTAGTGATTTTGTCTCCAAAAGGAACCTCGAATATCAGAAGTTGAGTAGACAATTAGGAGATCAGTGGATTGGATTCAACAATAATAGTTCAGCATGGATTTTCTGTCAGTGAGTCAAACCATCTCGAGACTTCAGGTTTCAAAATGAATAAATGTTATTGTTGCAAGGAATTTGTTCATCTGCGGATTGTATGTCCGTGCGAAGTTTGGTTTCGGTTGGCGGTTGCCCTGGCACGGCTGTGTTGTAACACCCCGACTCTCGTGTATTAATTTTACAACTTTATTTTTTCATATTGAAAGATCTATTCGAAGAGTTAAATGCTTTGAGGCATCGAGTAGGAACGTTTTGGCCGCGTGATTAAGTGACCAACTCGCTGAGTCGGAGGCGTGACTCGACGAGTTGGAGCTGGAGGATGAAACCCTAATTTTCGGGGTTTTGCACCCTATTTAAAGGGTCATTAGCCTCCCTTACAGTCTCCTTTGAATCCAGAAACCCTAAATCTTTGTTTTTCCCTCTTGTGGAGTGATATTAAGCCTTGTGGTGGAATGTGGAAGGAAGATCTTAAAGTACTCAAGCTTGGAACAAGAGGAAGGCTGTAGATCCGAGTTCTTCTGCATCTTAGCATCATTTTTTAGGTAACAAGTTGTTACCTTGGCCTTCTTCTATCTAGATCTATGCATGTATGAGATTAGGGTCACTTTGGCCTTGTTGATATGTTTTTTTGGGTATTAGTGGTGGTTGTTAAGGCCAACAAAATTAATACCCTAAATATTACACACTAAATAGTGTATAGTGGTAAAGGGATCATATCCATGGGGATTGGTTCAATTTTATAACTCTATGAAAAGTCTCTTTGTAAAAATACTTGTAAAATGAAAATAAATTAAAAATGCGGGGTTTGGTCTTTTTGATTGTTTGACAAAATTAAAACTAACTAGAAAGTAAATATAACAAGTAAACAAGTAAAGGATTTGATTAAATTCAATGAAGTAAAATTGGTTGATTATGGGATACACCACATGGATGACATAGTTGACTTATCATTAGACTAAATGGATATTAGATTGGTTAGAGGAGCTCTAACACATTCCCTTAATTAAAGTCACAAGATCAATGAAGCATATAATCTTGTGAAAATCAATTAGCTTTAAGTTCTAAGAATTACCAAGTCCAAAAGATAATCAAATGCTTACATTATCATTATGGAGGGAACATTTCCGTGGTCTAAATGAAATGAAAACAAACATATAAACCATTTGTTGCTCACTAATTTTAGGGTCCATTACTTAATCAATAAATTAGTCAACAAAAATAAGCATTCATTCATCTAAGCTCATGATCAAAGATAAATAAACAAAAAAAGATGTTTAACTAGAAAACATTTCCATAAACTTCAAACACAAGATAATAATAAGTCTTCAAATACAAATCATCCATGGGTTAAGCCCAAATCAACCAAATGAAAATCTAGCCAAGGATGGCTAAAATAAAAGAAATACAAGGTAGTTTAATGGTACCAAACATTGTTCTAGTTGCAAGATGGAAAGAAATTACACCAATCTTCTAAGTCATCCAACTCTTCCAAAACCTTCTTGAGAGCAAAATGGAGTTATTCTTCTAAGTGTTTATAATGAAAAAATGCTTCAAATCTGTCACACCCCAAAACCAAGAACGGCGGAAACGTTCTGAGGCGGAGGACGTCATGTATAATATCAACAACAATGTAAAGTAGTAAACAAGCAACAACATCATCCATTGCATTAATAATATAATTATTATACAAATATGTTCTATCAAATTTTGATAACAACTAAAGCATAAATCAAAATGAAAGATAAGTCTTGAACAAGCTCCATCTTCCTTTCTCCTTGCATCGGTACCTGTCTATGATGACCTGAGGATACAAGTAATTTTGAAAGCGAGTATCAACTTTGAAGCTGGTGAGATCACAAGTATTTAGTGTCTTAATTTGTATGTAAGAATTTGTAAGTGTATATGGATTGTAAGTGTTTGAAAAACCCTAGAATCCCGATGATTCCTTCTAGTATATGAAGGTGTCTTCTACCAAGACCCAACTGTTCTGTGTGTGTGTGTCTCTTCTAAGAGGATGTATTTTCCAAAGTATAACTATCATTATCCAAAAATATAGTTTGTACATTAATGTTTAAGTGAGGTTATCACTAAAAATATGTAATGGAAAAATCAATGTAGTACTATGGTGTAGTGCCGAACTACAACCGTACCTATTACCTTAAATCTAGGGTAATACTTCCAAGTACTGTAGTATTTGATATAAATAACTACATCGATACTCACCAGCCTTATTTGAGGGATAAGGTATAATGTGATGTCTATATCCCAGACTATACGCTCCCCTATCAAAGGGATTTTGGGACCTACCCACGACCCCTGCATGAATGCAAGCCGTGAGCATCTACATTACTAATGATCATGTATACTCGATATAACTATCACAATTGCGGTGTGATTCATCAGTATAGTTAGATCCTGAACTGGTTCCGTGCTATAGCCCCTAGTGACATCTATTCTATGTATATGTAAGTGTACCCATGTAAGTGTGATCATGTAATTGTACTCATGTAAGTGTGATCATGTAATAGTATAGTAGTGTACTGTAATGTTCTACGTGTGTTAGCTGTAATGTGTGTTCTCTCTATCTAGCAAGTATAGTAATGTAATCATTCTAGTATAGTTGTATATGTTCTCGTCCTAGTATAGTTGTATATGTAATGTACTGAAAAGTTCTAGAAAGTATTGACTCATGAATGAACTGACTCATTGTATGATATCGCGTTCTAGTAATTATTCTAGTATCTTCCTAAACTACCCATATGGTAGTTTACTAGTAATCTATCTGGTAAGTATGGACATGGATGTATACCTTTGCTACGCAAGGGCATATGTTGAACTGGAAGGACCTTTTATGACTATATATGTACACATGATATATAACTAATATTTAAACGACTTTCGGATGATTACCCAATATCCCATCAGACCAGATCTCAAGGCGCGAAAAGGAAATAGGGTGGATAGCCTTCCTAAGTCTTTTAAACATTTCTTATATAACTATACATATAGAGGCACGCAATTTATAATATAAAAAGCATAAATAAGTTTTGTAAGACATTGGAAACATAAATATTATTTCAAGAAAGATCGACTTGATGTCAATCTATAAAACAATTTGAAGGCATAAGTTTGATAAAACAGTTTTAAGTATAAGGAAACATTTGTTTGAAACACAGTTGTAAATAAGTTTGAAAGGTAATGTACAGAGTAAGATATACAGTGTAATAAGTAGTTTAAAACATATAAAATGTTTATAAAAGTCATTTGAAGGAAACGGTTTGGTAAAACGGCTAACAAGTAGCCAAATCATTTGAATGCAGTATATTAATCACATGTGATTGATGTAATAAGTAAACATAATTCTACTTACAAATCACTTGTGATTGACATAATAAGCATGTTTCTACTTGTATCCCCCCCATAAAACATTTAATAATAGTTTAAAACGTTAGTTAAGGGGTATGAACTCACCTGCAGTATGTGACTGGAATTTCACGGACTGTTATCGTACTGAAGGATCGGACAAGTGCTTGGTGTCAAGTGGAGACTTAGACACACACAATGATCCTAATTACATATGAAAACGTATGTATATAAATAATTAGTGATTATAACACTAATTACACAAGTAATAACATTTAAGCACGAGGATAACACCTTTGGTCAAGTGCTAGGAGGCTAAAGGGTTGCAACAAAGGAGTGCAATGCCCTTATTTGGAGTTTAAGGTCAAAAGACCATATTCATTGGAGTTTACGGCCCAGGGGAGTAAGCTCCTGGCCATAAACTCTCAACCAAGTCTTGAAATGATGCTTACAATTACTACAACTCTAGTGGGAATTTATTCAAGGCTTATACAAGTGTTTGGGCACCATATTGACTCCTTTGGGGAGTTTACGGCCCAAAGACCCTTTTCCCTTGGAGTTTACGGCTGTAAACTCCCTTGGGAGGGTGATTATGGTGCTTTCACGTCTCTATAATAACTAGGAACAATTCTAGGCTTTTGCACTTGACTTTGGAAGAGTTTATGGCACCATTTGGTACCATTTCTTGGAGTTTACGGCCATAGAACCTTTTGGACCATAAACTCCCTCACACATGGGGTTCTAAATGTTTTAGCTAGTCCATAACTCATCTAGGTACATGCCCAAATTGTCTCATGGCCTAAGGAAGTGTTTAGGGTGTCCTTTGACCCTTTTATGGGAGTTTACGGCCCAAGAACCACTCTTGGCCGTAAACTCCTCAATACTTGTGATTTTCTTATGTTTCCTAGGTCCTAAACACATTAAGGTATTTGCCAAAAATAGAGTCCAAGCCTTTGGGGTGATTAGGGCACTTTTAACCCTTGAAAAAGGGGTTTACGGCCCAAGAGCATATCCTTGGCCGTAAACTCCTAAAACTATATGGTTTTGATTGATTTATAGCCTCTAATGTTCATACATAAAGTCCTTACCTAGTTGCCTAACAAGGAATTGGGACTAGATGGCCTTTAGGCCTTGTTTTGGAGTTTACACCCCAAGAACGTTCTTGGGCCGTAAGCTCCCGGATCTTGTGTTTTGGACATGTAAATAATGTTATTAAGTATATAACAAGTATTAAAACACATCTAGGGAAGTAGACTCACAATCTGGGATGAAAACCCGAAGATCCGTGAGAGAGAAATTGGTTTTTCTCTAAATGGAATTCAACTAATGAACCAATTTGGTTCAGGATTCTATTTATAGTCCTGAGATTTTTGGCAGAAAATATTTCTATTCTCGGAATGGATTCCAATGATCTAGGGTAATGGAATTTCAGTGTTGCACAAAATCCTAGTGCAACCTCTCTCCTAATATCTCTTTAGGTGTAAAACCCTGAAACTGCCAAACTTATATTCTAAGTCTGAATTTCTACTGTAACTGCTCTACTTCTATTGGATTGAAATGGTTTGATTAGAATGGAAAATTTCAGGTTGTCACATCATCCCCCTGTTAAAGGGAATTTCGTCCCGAAATTAGAATTTAGGCAAGGAAGTATGCACGAATAATCGAGTCGTGAGGAGAAAACTTCCTAATAGATTGGTTCTAGCGCACTTAAGTGAAATCGGGCTCTCGGTTGGCATTCCAACGAACCTTCACTAACTAGCGACGACGTTGCTTCGTCCGCTTGACCTCTCGGTCGAGGGTCGCTACGGTTCTAATACGAAGGCGAGGATCGCGACGAGTGGACTTGCAAGAGTCCTAACGGAAAGGTATGGTTTCACGATCGAGAAGCGAAGAGTAGAAAGTATGTTACTGAGTTCGCGGAGTAGGTCTAGTTTGTGCGAGGCACAGGACCGATTTTGATAAGAATCTCGGAGGTCCTGTCTACCTTGGATTTAGCTTTCCACGCTTTACGAAGCGTATTAAGCCATTCTCAGAGTGAGTTATCCTAAAGAACTTGGTCATTCACTTGGAATCTCAAAGGTTCCTTTTCTTGCGTAACCTCCCAGTCAAAGGCCACCCCTTGCTGGGTCAAAGTCGTACGAGTTTCTGTAGCTTGCGAGGAGTTCTGAATGAACTAAAGCGGTAGGTCGGTAAGACCTAGAATCTGGCGAAATAATGTCGGCGTCTCTGATGTCGATAAATGCTCAACGGTTTTTGACAAATGGTAAGAGTGCTCATAATTTCTCACATTACTAACAGTGTGTCTTTAGAAATTTGACTCTTCAATTTCAAAACTCGTGCTTTGAGAACATCGCTAAAAGTTCCTCTGAAGGAAATGTTTTCCCATGGGTTCCTTCTTACTACAAGGGTAGATAAGTAAGTCATTACATGGACAAATGACGAACTGATCCAGGTAAGAAAGACGTACCCTACTCGTTTTAGCTCATAAAAGCTATGGGTGTATTGGTCCTATCCGAAGGGTATCACTACGGACTCGAAGTGTCCTCATCGAGTTTAAGAGATAGTCTTCCGGACATCTTTCCCTAACACTCGAACTGGTGATATTTAGATCCCGGATCCATTCCTGGAAGTAGTTTCTTTCTTTGCGTTTGCTAAACCATTTTGTCTACGCGCTGCAGAGATAACGATTTCTAATGAAAAATCTCGACGGAGTCCTCGATAACCGAGGTACATGCAATGCGATCCGTCGATCTCTGGAAGAATATGACCGAGGTTCTCTAGGGTGAGAAACCTAGTCTTCTAATTCTATTTATGTGTAGTTCGCTAAGTTGTCCAAACTGTTCTTGTATCTCCGTGAGTGTTTAAACTATAGGGCAATTTGTTTTCGGGAGTCGTACTGGGTTCTAAGTTTGTTCGCATGACGATGCGATTACTCGTATACTTAGGCAGTTCTCCGTCCTGAAGTCCATTTTAGAATTCATACAGGGCTTCACAATCACAATCTCGTGTATACGAGTCGTATATAATTAAGATTGAAAAGGTAGTCGAATAACTGATTCTTCCTTACCCTCACATCCCAATGAGGAAAAGAGTTAAGGCGAAATCATTAATTCTAAACCTGTAGAACCTTGATTATATAACACTCTTATGTATACATTCCTCAGTGATAGATCATCCGCATGAATTCCTGGATTGAACTTGATGTACTGCACGAGCGGTACTTCGGGGATTTCTTCGGAAAGAAAATAACTAAGAGGTACTCCTGGAATGAGTACTTCGGCGTTCTGATGTGACGGTTTCGCTGGAAAAGTGATCTAGAAGAAAGAGATGTATGTATGAAGCTGTTTTCATGAGGATCAAACTGAATCAATTCGTATGATAATGTCGAAATCATACTGAAACTTAAAGACATTCGATTTGAACATAAGACGTTTATAGACAAAGCACAACCGTGCAACCATGAACAGAGTTACAGTACTTTAGATTTACCATAAGACTATTGTTGCGAATAAGATATACTACAAAAGACAAGTATACGCAGCACGAGAATTCCTATACAGACAGGATCTCGCAAAAGGTAAGACTCTAGTTGCACTAGTTTTAGATAGTTTATAAGTCTGTTACAACGAAACGCCTAAATTACATTTAACGTGGTTCCGGAGCAGGCTCTCCTGCGGCTGTGATCCTGAGAATCTTCCCGTCTGCGCCAGAGTTTTGTGTTATCGGGCAATCCTTCTGGAGGTGTCCAATTTCACCGCATTGGTAACATATATGGACAGCACCCACATTGGTGGTGGAAGTGAAATGTCGAGTAGGAGTTATGGGGACACGGCTGCTTTCATTGATCTCCCCTTTTTGGGCAATTTCTGTAATAGTTCCCTGCCTCACCACAACTATAGCAAAGGAGGCTTGCTCCCGTGGTGGGGGTAATTCTACAGAAGCGAGCAATGTGTCCCATCTTGTGGCAATTATTGCATTGCAAGGCTCGGCAGATTCCCTCGTGGTGGTAATTGCACCGGTCGCACTTTGGGAGTGTTCCTTTGTATGGTCTGCTCGGTACTAGGATGGCAGAGGTTTCCGCTTGCTGTTGTTGCATGGAAAGTTTTCGGGGTTTCTCGTGTTCTTTCTGAGTTTGACGCTTCCGTTTCTTGTTCTTTGGTTTTTGGCTTTGCGGGCCTGAGGCCGTTACCGTTTCGTGACTTCCTGGATGGATACCACGATTGGAAACTTCATTCCCATCAGTAGCATTGACTGTGCTGTTAGCGCTACGGTGCGCAAGAACCACGGTTACGGCAGCCACTACGGCAGCTGTAACTGCCGTTTGAAAGGTAGCGGCGTCCATAGGAAAAGTAGAGGTCTCGTTGCTTGGCTGGTTGTTTCCGGATGACGACATGATTCTGTTAACACGAATGAATAAAGATTTTGTGAGCGATTCTGGTTGACCCTGATGTACTTAGATTGTTCATGAAAAGAGTAAAAGTATGATCTCGAAAGTTTGACCTACATCCCTATGATGCAGTCCTAGTAATGAGTAGAAGTGAGTTCGTAGAATGGTCTCAAAACGTTTGTTGTGCAAGCCGAGGTATCGTAAGTTGGTGAATAAAAAGATCCAACCTGAAAGAGACTTGGAAATGTCCCCGGATCTATTTTGCTATAGTCCAATGACTTGACTAAAGCATGATTCAGATAGACTCTTATGAATGAATGACAAGAGTACTTGAATGAAGAATGACACAGAAGATAGTCGGCTGTCAATATCATTGATATTCACGATGTAGAGATTCTGGAAAAATGACCTTGTAAAGGTCACATCAGGCATAGACAGAAAAATACGATTCCTCTTTATAAGGAAATAAAGTAAAGCGTCTACTACTAGCGACGGTCATCCCTCTGGTGAACTCTTAGTTCAGCCAATTGACGTTCCATGTCAAGTAGGTGTCTTTCGCACACCATTTGGCGTACCCGGAGCTCTATGACTTTGGCTCGTGATTCGGCCAGTGCTTGTAGCAGGGTTTCATGGTTTCTCTCTAATCTCCCGTGAGCATATTCTAGACGAATGGTACGGAGGGTATGCATTCTCGCATCGGCGACAGTTTCGGTGATCTGATGTAGGGCTGTCCTGCCTTGAATCTCATTTCGGGCCTCTCTACGGACCAAGATTGGCAAGACTATATCTGCTAAGCCCTCATTGCTCAAGTCGTAAAAGCTTCGGTCGCCATCAAATAGCACAGACTGATCTTATCATTGGCTCCTCATTTCCAAGCATTCCCCTCACTTAGGGGGGTCGGGCCATGAAAATCCGGACTAGGGTTAGGAATTGGAAAGGGAGCTGCTCGGGGTAGGTTTTCAAACTCTTGTTCGGAGTTAGCATCATACGAAAGGTCTTCGTCATGGTGATCATTCAAGGGGAAAAGGATGATCATTTTCTGGTTATTCTCCAAACCAACCAGCTATGACTTCTTTAGGAAGATACTGGTTTGTCGAGGAGATGGAGTCCAGTTATGTTTTCTATGCGAGAATTTAGGGTAAGAGAATAATTATTAGACGAACTATCTATGTATAATTATTTAGAAAACCTTCATTAGTTACATCGCTATTTGTGAAGTGCATACCAGCTATGTGTAATCTAAACAGGATAGACCTTCGAATAAGTGACCTTAATTCCAAATTCACACAAAATAGGGGTAAGGCAAAATTATCACATATTCTAAGTCTATAACATCCTAATTACATGTAGCCTTAGTGTATCCACTTAGCAACTATCAACTTAGTAATGAAGATCCCGTTTTAGTTCTCAAGTATAAAGTACTTATAGTAACAAAAAATACTCATATAGTATTTTAATTTTAATGTTATGTTCTATTGTTCTCATTGTGGTAGGGTTGGTAAGATTTTTGCATTGTTGCAACCACACACTTAAACTTAGGCACATGCTAGTCAACCCTCAGATAATATAGGTGATCAGGCTATATCTTCCCAGTTTTGACCATATGTCTCTAAGCCCACTTGTGTTGCCCAACAATCGTGATTCTTTTTATACTGTCCTAGTGACACTGATTTTAGTATGAATGCAACACGTATACTTACTTAAATATTTTACTATTTAAAGTATAAACTCTTGGTCAGAGTATTTTTAACCCTTATGTATTTATAGTTAGTATATCTTTTATGGGTTGATATACTTAATTCACTATAAACAATGCTCTGATACCAATCTGTCACACCCCAAAACCAAAAACGGCGGAAACGTTCTGAGGCGGAGGACGTCATGTATAATATCAACAACAATGTAAAGTAGTAAACAAGCAACAACATCATCCATTGCATTGATAATATAATTATTATACAAATATGTTCTGTCAAATTTTGATAAACACTAAAGCATAAATCACAATGAAAGATAAGTCTTGAACAAGCTCCATCTTCCTTTCTCCTTGCATCGGTACCTGTCTATGATGACCTGAGGATACAAGTAATTTTGAAAGCGAGTATCAGCTTTGAAGCTGGTGAGATCATAAGTATTTAGTGTCTTAATTTGTATGTAAGAATTTGTAAGTGTATATGGATTGTAAGTGTTTGAAAAACCATAGAATCCCGATGATTCCTTCTAGTATATGAAGGTGTCTTCTACCAAGACCCAACTGTTTTGTGTGTGTGTGTGTCTCTTGTAAGAGGATGTATTTTCCAAGTATAACTATCATTATCCAAAAATATAGTTTGTACATTAATGTTTAAGTGAGGTTATCACTAAAAATATGTAATGGAAAAATCAATGTAGTACTATGGTGTAGTGCCAAACTACAACCGTACCTATTACCTTAAATCTAGGGTAATACTTCCAAGTACTGTAGTATTTGATATAAATAACTACATCGATACTCACCTGCCTTATTTGAGGGATAAGGTATAATGTGATGTCTAGATCCCAGACTATACGCTCCCCTATCAAAGGGATTTTGGGACCTACCCACGACCCCTGCATGATGCAAGCTGTGAGCATCCACATTACTAATGATCATGTATACTCGATATAACTATCACAATTGCGGTGTGATTCATCAGTATAGTTAGATCCTGAACTTGTTCCGTGCTATAGCCCCAAGTGACGTCTATTCTATGTATATGTAAGTGTACTCATGTAAGTGTGATCATGTAATTGTACTCATGTAAGTGTGATCATGTAATAGTACAGTAGTGTACTGTAATGTTCTACATGTGTTAGCTGTAATATGTGTTCTCTCTATCTAGAAAGTATAGTAATGTAATCATTCTAGTATAGTTGTATATGTTCTCGTCCTAGTATAGTTGTATATGTAATGTACTGAAAAGTTCTAGAAAGTATTGACTCATGAATGAACTGACTCATTGTATGATATCGTGTTCTAGTAATTATTCTAGTATCTTCCTAAACTACCCATATGGTAGTTTACTAGTAATCTATCTGGTAAGTATGGACATGGATGTATACCCTTGCTACGCATGGGCATATGTTGAACTGGAAGGACCTTTTATGACTATATATGTACACATGATATATAACTAATATTTAAACGACTTTCGGACGATTACCCGATATCCCATCAGACCACATCTCAAGGCGCGAAAAGGAAATAGGGTGGATAGCCTTCCTAAGTCTTTTAAACATTTCTTATATAACTATACATATAGAGGCATGCAATTTATAATATAAAAGCATATATAAGTTTTGTAAGACATTGGAAACATAAATATTATTTCAAGAAAGATCGACTTGATGCCAATCTATAAAACAATTTGAAGGCATAAGTTTGATAAAACAATTTTAAGTATAAGGAAACATTTGTTTGAAACGCAGTTGTAAATAAGTTTGAAAGGTAATGTACAGAGTAAGATGTACAGTGTAATAAGTAGTTTAAAATATATAAAATGTTTATAAAAGTCATTTGAAGGAAACGGTTTGGTAAAACGGCTAACGAGTAGCCAAATCATTTAAATGCAGTATATTAATCACATGTGATTGATGTAATAAGTAAATATAATCCTACTTACAAATCACTTGTGAGTGACATAATAAGCATGTTTCTACTTGTATCCCCCCCATAAAAACATTTAATAATAGTTTAAAACGTTAGTTAAGGGGTATGAACTCACCTGCAGTATGTGACTGGAATTTCACGGACTGTTATCGTACTGAAGGATCGGACAAGTGCTTGGTGTCAAGGGGAGACTTAGACACACACAATGATCCTAATTACATATGAAAACGTATGTATATAAATAATTAGTGATTATAACACTAATTACACAAGTAATAACATTTAAGCGCGAGGATAACACCTTTGGTCAAGTGCTAGGAGGCTAAAGGGTTGCAACAAAGGAGTGCAATGCCCCTATTTGGAGTTTAAGGTCAAAAGACCATATTCATTGGAGTTTACGGACCAGGGGAGTAAGCTCCTGGCCGTAAACTCTCAACCAAGTCTTGAAATGATGCTTACAATTACTACAACTCTAGTGGGAATTTATTCAAGGCTTATACAAGTGTTTAGGCACCATATTGACTCCTTTGGGGAGTTTACGGCCCAAAGACCCTTTTCCCTTGGAGTTTACGGCCATAAACTCCCTTGGGAGGGTGATTATGGTGCTTTCAAGTCTCTATAATAACTAGGAACAATTCTAGGCTTTTGCACTTGGCTTTGGAAGAGTTTATGGCACCATTTGGTACCATTTCTTGGAGTTTACGGCCATAGAACCTTTTGGACCATAAACTCCCTCACACATGGGGTTCTAAATGTTTTAGCTAGTCCATAACTCATCTAGGTACATGCCCAAATTGTCTCATGGCCTAAGGAAGTGTTTAGGGTGTCCTTTGACCCTTTTATGGGAGTTTACGGCCCAAGAACCACTCTTGGCCGTAAACTCCTCAATACTTGTGATTTTCTTATGTTTCCTAGGTCCTAAACACATTAAGGTATTTGCCAAAAATAGAGTCCAAGCCTTTGGGGTGATTAGGGCACTTTTAACCCTTGAAAAAGGGGTTTACGGCCCAAGAGCATATCCTTGGCTGTAAACTCCTAAAACTATATGGTTTTGATTGATTTATAGCCTCTAATGTTCATACATAAAGTCCTTACCTAGTTGCCTAACAAGGAATTGGGACTAGATGGCCTTTAGGCCTTGTTTTGGAGTTTACACCCCAAGAACGTTCTTGGGCCGTAAGCTCCCGGATCTTGTGTTTTGGACATGTAAATAATGTTATTAAGTATATAACAAGTATTAAAACACATCTAGGGAAGTAGACTCACAATCTGGGATGAAAACCCGAAGATCCGTGAGAGAGAAATTGGTTTTTCTCTAAATGGAATTCAACTAATGAACCAATTTGGTTCAGGATTCTATTTATAGTCCTGAGATTTTTGGCAGAAAATATTTCTATTCTCGGAATGGATTCCAATGATCTAGGGTAATGGAATTTCAGTGTTGCACAAAATCCTAGTGCAACCTCTCTCCTAATATCTCTTTAGGTGTAAAACCCTGAAACTGCCAAACTTATATTCTAAGTCTGAATTTCTACTGTAACTGCTCTACTTCTATTGGATTGAAATGGTTTGATTAGATTGGAAAATTTCAGGTTGTCACATTCAAATCTCCAGTAAAAGAGGTTCATTTTCGGATTCAAAAAGTTTCCAAAAGCCACCCACCAACCTTCCACAAATAGAGTCAACAAGTCAAAACCCGGGTTTACTTCACCACTCTTCACGCGGACTGCGTATGAATCCATGCGGACCACGTTGGTCACGTTGAATGCATGCTTTGGCCCATTTCAAATACCATCCATCCCAATCTTCTATTTTATACTCCAACCCACTTATACAAGTTCTTAATAGCCCAATTGTGCCATTCCAAAGCTCTTCCAAGATGCACCAATGCTCCTTTGATCTTCTATAGCTCGAATTCTCGTCGTCCCGCCTGAAATTTAAGTCTGATGCGCTTTCTTGTTTATGTTGACACCAAGCCCAGTTGCACCACTTCAAGTCCATGAACAAATTGCAAGCCTCTAGAAGTCCCTCACTCCTTCAACACCTCCAATAATATAAATTATTCGATAAATCTCGCAAATAAACTCAAAAGACTGGAAAGCACCGGTAAAAGGAGAAAAATAACAAAAAGAGAAAATATGCATGAAGATTAACTAAAATAAGATGGTTTTAACTAAAAATAAACGATGAAAAGAAGTGATAAAAATGAAACTATCAAATCACCCCAAGCTTAAACCTTACTTGTCCTCAAGTAAGAAAATACTAAAATGAACTTGGGATGAAATATCCTAGAGAAAAAAAAGAATGAACATCTTAGGTGGAAATTCACGACACGCCCTTAAAATAAAGACATAATCCATTTTAGGGATAAGAATCGCTTTAAGGGACGAGCTTTTGTTACCTTTCTAGCAAGGGATACATGCTGATCAAGATGCAAAATGAGCATGCATACTTCATTATTATGGTTTACGTGACATTGTTTCGTGGTCCAATCTAGCCCACATGCCATAAGAAATTGTCCCTCAGTTAGAATGTTCCTCACTCCTCACAACTTCAACCCCACGCCAAGAAATAAAAACTAGCAAAAAGATAACTCGGGCCAAAAATGGCAAGGAACGAGCTATGTACAAAGGTTTGCAAACCATCATCATCTAGAAGAATAGGTGCTTCCACCAAAATAAGATCATGTAAAGCGAAGAATCGAGCACGCGATGAGAAAAGGCGTCATCGTAGTTGCCAGCAAAAATGATATCTAACTAGAAAAACATCAAACTAGAAACTAATTACATGAGCTAAAATCCGAAAAAAATACTAAACATTTACAAAAGCAAACAAATGGATACAACTATAAGCAGAATCTAAGTCTAACCCAAACAAGAGGCCAAACGAGCGTAACTACACTAAGGCTAATTTGAGATCGAGTGGGAAAAACGTTTCTAAATCATGAAGTAATGCGATATGATGTGAATTGTAGCAGTTAGACACTAAAGATCATATCACAATCTAGTTTTTATTCCTTTCTTTGGGGTTTGATTGTGGCTTGTGAGAAAAATGCAAGTGAGGGACTAGTCGGCTCGAGGCTAAGTTGTCCCCTTACTTAGCCACACTTGACATAGGTCGGTTCATATGCATAACTACTTGCACTCTCTCCCCACGTATATACAAGAAGATGCAACAACTAAAGGTCCCTAAGAGCGATTCTTATTTGTTATGTGAGTTTCCAAAAGAATTGTATTTAAGGTGTGTCGAGTCTTTCAAGTAAAGATGTCCGTAGATGAGAATAAAGAGATAACAAAAATGCAGGAATGCCAATTCCCTAAGCTAAATGCCATGCAAAAATAAAAAGTGAAAAAGACGAAAATAAAATCTTTTTGAGTTTTTTAGAAAAAAAAATGAATGTAGTCTAAGGCTAAAATGTTATGCAACCTAATTAAAATGCATGAGAAATCAAAATGAAAAGGGAATACCCCACCCAAGCTTAGTAATAAGCATTGTCCTCAATGCTTAGGGCGAGGTGGAAGTACCTAGACCGGGGGGTCGAGAGGAGGATATGGGTATTGGGTAGGGGTAAGGGTAAGGTGGAGGTGGATAAGGATGGGTAGGTGGAGGGTATGGATAGGGAGGAGGAAGTGGGACGTTCTCGAAATGGTTTTGTGTTTGGTGTTACCCCCACATATGGTGCATTTGCTGGGACATGATTTGGTTGGAGACACAAAGAGCCTCGAACCGTTCGGCAAAATTGGGGGGAGCGCGTAGTAACCGGGAGGTGCTTGGGGTTGGGCTTGTTGTGGATCATGGGTGGGCTCATCACTGGACTCTTCATCTACATGCATCTCGACATCATCTTGAGCCTGGAGCGCATCCTTATTGACTAACTAAGTGATGGTCCTCACGAGTCTCCACTGAGTGCGATCGTGGGGGGTGAAATTGGAGACTCGAGGGTTCGGGAGAACAAGATATCCAACCCCATGAGGGAAATACCATGTAAAACTGCTCCTTCTCCGGAAACGGATGTGGTACATGTTTTCTACAGCACGCTCATCCAAAAGCATTTTATTGTCAACAAGTTGGTATTCGTCTGGGAGCTCGATGTCAAGACCGCGGGCTAAAATGGTGACAAACCCACTAATGCAAATATCACCGGACGCTTTGGTTCTCATGAGTGCGCATTTATGGAAAAAGAATGAAGCAAAGTCCGGGATTGGTGGGTTTTCATGTCATTTCATGCACCAAAGGAAGAAAAGCTCATTTTTTGTGACCTGGCCGGCCTCTTTTCGGGCAAAAACAGTGCACACCAGGATACGATGGGCAATGTGGAGGCATGGGTGAATGATGGAGGTTGCTTTATCTCGACTGGCGCACGAAAATATCCTTCCGGTGATTTCCGTCCAAAAGGTCTCGTGGTTGAACTTGGCAGACAAGATGTCGAAAACTGTGGATGTGTTTTAGGAAGGCAAGCCCAAGATTTCCTTTATTGTTGTAAAATCAATATAACTTTGGTCCCCCAGAAGTTGGAATGTGGCTTTTTTCTTTTCGCTATCTAACCCGCAATCGACAAGAAACTCTCTAGTAGGGAGCTCGTAAGTGTGTGCCATGAGATTAAGAAGGTTTTCCCACACAGAAAATTCGGGTGACCCCCTCGAGAACCCCTAATATGATGAGTGTGGGTTTGCACACGAATTTGGTGGAGGCAACCTTTCTTGGCAAGCTCTTCGTGTAATTTTAGGCCGCCTTGGCATCTTGAAATCTTGAAATGTCGAGTGCATCATTTTGAGCTCTGGCGGGGGCCTTGCCTCTAGCGGCAGTTGGGCGTTTCCTAGATGTAGACATGGTCTACATGCATGAAAAACAAATACTACACGAACCACAATCCCAACAAATGTATTTCAATTCCAATCACCAATCTATTCCCTATGGACTTCTACAATGATTCAACACTCAATGAAAGAAACATTATCAAGACTCAATTGATGCGATACCATATAAATTTTTGTTCTAAAACATGCATATTCGTCAGTTAAACTCAAGAAAATAATGTACCCGTGATATTTTTATGCACAAAAAATCAGAATTTGAAGTTCTTACAAATCTCCACCCCAAGCTTTAAGTTTTGTTCAATATCCCGTGAGAAAAATTTTACTGCGAAAACTTGAGAAATCCGGCAACAGCTTGAGATTGCGGTGAAATTTTCCGGCGAGCTTTGAGAGATATTTTTAGTGGGGTTTGTATCCTTGACCAAGAGGATCACAATGGTGGTGTCGGAAGCGCGAGAGGTGGCCGGAGTTGGCGGGAAAATAGCCGGAAAGTGGCGAGATGGTGGTGGTAGCGCCCAGAATTACAGCAATGAATCGAAACGGATTTTGGGTGGGGTTTGTAGGGAATGGAAAATGGTGAAGAATGGCGGTGGTCTCATGTAATTCCGACCGGCGGTTTGACGAGAAATCGGGTTTTAGTGGTGGAGATGGAGGTGTGTTAATAGAGTTTAGGGAAAAGAAGTAGAAGAAGAAGGGAAGAAGAGGGCCGACTGGGTTGATTTAGGGATTAAATTCATGGTCAAAATTGGTCAAATTACGGGTCAACAAAAATCAACATGTCACGCGGACGCATCTGCGAGTACACACGGTCCGCGTGAATAACCCCGAAACACTTCTATTTGCCTTCTTCACACGCGGACGAATCTAGGGAGCCTATGCGGTCCGTTTGTATAAACACATGGTCGTACCCATGAGTACACGTGGTCCGCGTATAGGTGCTAAAAACGGACCATTTATTTGACTTTTCACGCGGTCATCTTTTTTAGCACACACGGTCCATTTGTATAAAGACGCGGACGGACCCATGAGTACACGCGGTCCGCGTGAAATAACATGAAATCCTTCTGCCTTTTGATGTTGGACGCGGAAATTTTTGGGTACCACAGGTGGACCATTTGTTTATTAACGCGAACACACCGCTGAGTACACACAATCCGCGTGTATCTTGCAGCCATTTCCTCAATTTTCGCCCTTTGACCAAAACGAACACCGGGCCTTAAAATCTGACACTCTTTTATTGCAAAAAGGAAAAAGAAGAAATGTGAAATGCAAAAAGGATCTATAGACGACATTTATTCGGAATTAGAAAAGATGAAAACTTGAAGTTTTCCAAAAATGTCCTTCTTTAACGTCTTTGGCGAGACGTCCTTCCCTTTCGATTTCAATATATCGAGGCATCCAATTCGATGACATATAAGACATTTGCGTTAAAACCGTCATAGAAAGGTTTCAAACGATGTCCATTGACTTTAAATATTTTCCCTGTTTCTTCACTCTGGATCTCAACCGCTCCGTGCTCAAAGACTTTTAGCACAACAAATGGACCTATCCATCTCAACCTCAACTTTCCAGGAAATAATTTCAATCTCGAGTGATAAGGCAAAACCCTATGTTCCAGCTCAAAATGATTGCGGGTAATGGACTTTTCATGGAAAAGCTTCATTTTCTCTTTGTAAATTCTCAAGTTTTCATAAGAGTCATTTCTCAATTCCTCCAACTCTTGAAGTTGAAGCTTCCTATGCCTTCCCTCCACATCAATGTTGAAGTTGCATTGCTTGACCGCCCAAAATGCATGGTGTTCCAGTTCCACGGGAAGATGACATGGTTTTCCAAAAATCAACCTAAATGGAGACATTCCTATCAGGGTCTTGTACGCGGTCTAATAAGCCCACAAGGCATCATCAAGCCTCGAAATTTCAATATTTTCTTGAAGGATTCACCGTTTTCTCAAGAATACTCTTCACCTCACGATTTGAAATTTCCTCTTGACCGTTCATTTGAGGGTGGTAAGCGGTAGAGACATGATGGGTCGCGTTGTACTTATTCAACAAGGCCTCCATCATCTTATTGCAAAAATGCATCCTTCGATCACTAATTAAAGCCCTAGGCACACCAAATCTCACAAAGACATTAGATTTCAAAAAGACGATAACCGTTTTGGCATCATCCGATCGCGTGGCTTTGGCCTCAACCCACTTAGAAACATAGTCAACCACGACCAAGATATAAACGTTGCCAAATGAGACGGGAAATGGACCCATGAAATCAATCCCCCATACATCAAAATTTTCACAAACAAGGATTGGATTTTATGGCATTTGGTTCTTTTGCGAAATGTTCCCCATCATTTGGCACCATTCACAACTTTTGCAAAACAAGTAACAGTAGCGTGACATGGTTGGCCAAAATAGTCCACACTCAAAGACCTTTCTCAAGGCCCAACTAGGTCCGAAGTGTCCCCCACAAGCAAATTCATGACAAAATTTCAATATGGATTGATGCTCTTGTTAGGTCACACATCGCCTAATAACTTGATCAGGATAATGTTTTCACAAATAAGTTTCATCCCACATATAATATTTTATATCAATTTTCAATTTATCTTATTGAGCACGTGTGAGTGTGTCGGGGTACCTTTTCATGACCAAAAAGTTAATGATATCGGCATACCAAGGAGTAGATTGAGTAAGGGAAAAGAGATACTCATCCGAAAACTCGTCCCGCAACGGGAGAGGAGTCTCATTCGAAGTGATCTGGCTTAGGTGATTGGCAACAAGATTCTCGCATCCATTCTTGTCCTGGATTTCCAAATCAAATTCTTGTAATACTAAAATCCACCGGATGAGTCTTGGTTTTGCATCTTTCTTTTTCATTAAGTACTTGAGAGCTGCGTGATCCGAATACACAATTACTTTGGTGCCAAGTAGATACTGCCTAAACTTCTCCAAAGCGAACACTATGGCCAATAGCTCCTTCTCCGTGGTATAGTAGTTGCTTTGAGCATTGTCTAATGTCCTGGATTCATAGTAGATCACATGGGAGGTTATTCCATTCTTTTGACCCAAAACGGTTCCTATTGCATAGTTGCTTGCATCACACATGATCTCAAAGGGAAGATCCCAATTTGGTGCTTGCATGATGGGAACGGATGTAAGCAACTCTTTGAGCTTGTCGAAAGCTTCTTTGCACGCCTCATTGAACTCGAAATCAACATCCTTTTGCAAGAGTTGGCACATTGATCTTATTATCTTTGAAAATTCCTTGATGAATCTCCAGTAGAAACCTGCATGGCCCAAAAAACAATGAACTTTCCGAACACAAGTCGAGCAAGGTAAGCTTTGAATAACATCAATCTTGGCCTTATCAACCTCAATTCCTTTCTTTGACACAATGTGACCCAAAATAAGACATTGACTCACCATAAAATGGCATTTTTCAAAATTTAAAACCAATTTTGTTTCAATACATCTTTTCAAAATTTTGGTGAGATTAGTCAAACACTCTTGAAAGGAGTTTCCGTATACCGAAAAATCGTCCATGAAAACTTCAATTATATTTGCAAGATATTCCGAAAAGAAACTAACTATGCAACATTGGAAAGTGGCCGGGGCATTACACAATCCAAATGGCATTCTACAGTATGCAAAAGTGCCAAATGGACATGTGAAGGTTGTCTTTTCTTGGTCTTCCAGTGCCACCGGGATTTGGTGAAAATCGGAGTACCCGTCTAGACAATAATAATGGGATTTACCGACCAACCTTTCTAACATTTGGTCAGTGAAAGGTAATGGGAAGTGATATTTTCTCGTGCTTGCATTAAGTTTGCATTAGTTAATACATATTCTCCACCGGTTTTTCACACGGGTGGGGACCATCATACCTTTGTTGTTCTCGACCACCGTGATCCCCCTCCTAGTCGGTACCACTTGCACCGGGCTCACGCATTTACTATCCAAGATTGGATAGATCATCCCCGCATCAAGAAGCTTTAATATCTCTTTCCTCACAACTTCCATCATTGGCGGGTTCAATCACCTTTGTGCATCCTGACTCGGCTTGAATTCATCCTCCATCAAAATCTTGTGCATACAAGTGGACGGGCTCAACCCTTTGATATCCACAATCATCCAACTCATTGCTTCTTTATGTTCCTTCAATACTTTGAGGAGTTTCTCTTCTTCACACTCGGTTAAGTGAGGTGAAATGATGACCGGAAGACTCTCGTTGTTTCCCAAGTACGCATACTTCAAGTGTTGAGGAAGGACTTTTAATTCCAACTCTGGTGGTTGAACAAGGGAGGGTGGCAATCTGGTGTGAGTTTGAGGTAATTCAATTTGCTTCACACTAGATTGAGTGGTTTTCTTGATCTCTAAATTGTTGATCAATCTTTCAACTTCCGGATCTAATGAGTAGAGCTTTAACTTCTTGGCTAACTTACCACAATCAAATCCTTTGCTCAAAATCATCTCCAACATGTCACCCTTAGACAACTTGAACAACTCTTGGGTTAATGGTTCGACAACATCAATAAAGCACAAGGATGAAACATCACTAGGATATCTCATAGGATCATAAATGTTAAAACTTATTGTTTCACCATCAAACTCCATTGTTAAACTTCCCGCATATACATCAATCTTCATTCTAACTGTCTTCAAGAATGGTCTCCCAAGTAAAATTATACCTGGATTTGAGTATACTTGTTTAGCTAGATCAATCACATAGAAATCTATCGGGAAGACCAATTGGTTCACTTGCACTAGGACATCTTCCAAAACACCTCTAGGAAAGACACTTGATTTATTCGCAAGAGAGATTATGACACCGGTTTCACTTAAAGGACCAACATTCAATGATTCATACACCGAATAGGGCATGACATTAATACAAGCACCAAGGTCAAGCATGTCACTACTAAAAGTGACATCTCCTATCTTGCAAGGAACCGTAAACATTCTCTGGTCTTTGCATTTGGGTGGAAGTTTCCTTTGTAAAACCGTGGATGCGTTTTCATTCATAGAGATTTTCTCATTCCCCTTCAACTTTCTCTTGTTGGTGCAAATCTCCTTCAAGAATTTTGCATATCTAGGAATTTGTTTGATTGCATCTAGTAAAGGAATATTCACTTCCACCTTTCGGAAGGTGTCCAAAATCTCTTTCTCCTCCATGTTCTTCTTCAAAGTTGCAAGTCGGGAAGGGAATGGCGGTTGAGTGGCTATTGGTGTCAATAGAGGGATAGTCTTCTATTGGGGCTCCGACTTGTGCATCATTCTTGGCAATAGGATCCTCAATGGGAATGACTTTTATGTCTTCCTCTTCATCCCTTGGTTTCTTCTTTGAACTACTTTCTCCGGTTTTTTTGCCACTTCTCAAGGTCACCACATTGACATTTAGGTTCTTTTCGGTTTGAGAATGGAGTTTATGTTGGATTAGTGTCTAAGCCCGTAACCATATTTGGTAAATACTTGACCCGGTTGTGCATGGTCCTTTTGGGTTACCTTCACCAAAGCAACTTGACTGGAGAAATAAATAGAGAAAGAGGTTATTCTGATTTATTAATATGTTATAAGAATAATATATTAAAGGGAAATCATATTTTTTAATTAATATTGGTCAATAATTAATTAGGAATTAATTTTGTGATCAAGTGTAATTAATTAAACTAGAGGGGCTGAATTATAATTATGTGATAGTTGCAAAATAGGGCAATGGTTATCCTTGTTAAAGGTTGGACGAATTCAAGGGATAGGATATTCTTGAAATCATCCAAGAGGTCCAAGAGATAAGGGTTGTTAAGGCTTATCTTATGATTGCTTGGTGGGCAAGCAACTAGATAAGGATAAGGAGTGAAACCCTAATCTCAACCTTATATAAAGACCCCTAGGCCTTAAGAAAGCATCCCACTTGCTTCTAAGAGATCCCTAGGCCGATTTCTACCTCTCCCATTCTCTCTCTATAGCCTCTCCAATTGCTTGTGGTGTTTGTGAGCCATTAGAGGCACTACACTTGTGGTGCTTGCTTTCAAGACTTAGGGTTTGAAGATTTAAGTTGTTATTGTAATATAACAACAAGAGGTATGTGATCTAACATTATATATGAATTTCAAAAATATCAAGCTACATTAGGGTTTTATTCATGTGTTCATAATGTTGTGTATCTAATAGTGAAAACATAGATCCAAATCTAGGGTTGCATGCACACATAGGATTGTTTGTATAAAACCCATCAGTTTACCACGGGACTCCAACTTGCTTATGTATGTAACTATATCTCCCATTTGTGATTCAAGGTTGTAGATACTAGTCCTTGTCTCTTTTTGGAATTGTTGGGTACTAGCAGCTAGGGATTTGACAATGTCTTCAAGGGACATACCGAAGCTACTTGGTTGGGATTGAGGAGGTTGTTGGTGATGTAGAGGGTGTGGTTTGGATTGATAGTGTGGTTTCGGGTGTTGGTAGTGAGGTTGTGGTCATGGATAGGAAGGTCTAACCAATGCATTTTGAGGCAATGGTCTTGGGTTTTAGCTCATGTTGGGATTTGGCTTCCAACTTGAATTATATGCATTTTGGTAACCGGATGGCTTGTTGTCGTAGTTTTGGAATTCTCCCGTAGCATTCACATGTTCCGCATCTTCTTGGAGAATGGGACACATATTCGTAGGATGACCCATTGTTGCACATATTCCATAAACCATCACTTGTGGAGTTTGTCCCATGGCTAGCTTTTGGACAGCGGAGGTTAGATCTTTGATTTAAGACTCTAGGTTTGATGCTCCCACTTCATTGACTTTTTGTTGAGTTTCTCTCTTCATATCTTGGCGAGGGCCAAAATGTTGTGAATTTGTGGCTATGGTGTTGAAAAGTTGTCTTGTTTGTTGTGGATTTTTGCTAAAGACATCTCCACCACTTGAGGCATCAACTAGTCTTCTCTCCATTGGTAGCAATCCCTTATAGAAGAGTTGAATGAGGAGTTGTTCCGGAATTTGGTATTGTGGGAAACTATAGCACAAGTTGTTAAACCTCTCCCAATAATCATGAAAAGTCTCATGTTGACCTTGGTGGATTCCACAAATCTCATTTATAAGACTTGAGACTCTTGAAGTGGGATAGAACTTATCAAGAAAAGCTCTTGCCATATCAGTCCATGAGTTGATTGACCCACCAACCTTCCACAAATAGAGTCAACAAGTCAAAACCCGGGTTCACTTCACCACTCTTCACGCGGACCACGTGTGGATCCACACGGACCGCGTGGGTCACACTGAATGCATGCTTTGGCCCATTTCAAATACCATCTAGCCCAATCTTCTAAGTTATGCTACATCCCGTTTGTGCAAGTTCTTGATAGCCTAATTGTGTCATTCCAAAGCTCTTCCAAGATGCACCAATTCTTCTTTAGTCTTCTATAGATCGAATTCTCGTCGTCCCGCCCGAAATTTAAGTCTGACACGCTTTCTTGTTTATGTTGACACCAAGCCCAGTTGCACCACTTCAAGTCCATGAACTAATTGCAAGCCTCCAGCAGTCCCACACTTTTTCAACACCTCCAATAACAAAAAGTCTTCGATAAATCCTACAAATAAGCTCAAAAGACTGGACAGCACCCGATAAAGGAGAAAAATAACAAAAAAAGAAAATATGCATGAAAATTAACTAAAATGAGATGGTTTTAACTAAAAATAAACTATGAAAAGAAGTAATAAAAGGAAACTATCAATTAGGCATGATCTAAAGTTGCAACTTCAGATCTAGGCTTATCTTGGCATGCAAGATCATAAAGTTCCAGCCTTTAGTAAGTCAATACCTTCTTCATCCCTTAGAACCTTTCTTTAGCTTGATTTGGGTCATTATCACCTTGCATGTGCGTAAAGTTTGCAACGTTACATAAGAAGTATGCCTTAGGAGCTTATATCTACATTATGGAGCTTTGGAATGACTTAAAAAGCATCTGAATGGAGAAAGGACTGAAGGGACTCAACAAGTTGATTGGTCAACTCGGCGAGTCCAAAGAAGATTTTTGTTCAAGGATTTCTGCCTGGACACAGCGAGTCAGTAGGAAAACTCGATGAGTCAGCTAGGGTTTTCCCGACTTTTGAACATGCATGAACTCGACGAGTTGCAAGGAAACTCAACAAGTCAATGTGGGATTTCATGACTTCTCGATTTCAGGAAGGACTCGATGAGTCGGTGAACTGCACTCGGCGAGTTGGGTCAACATGGACTGTTCACCTTGACCATTGACTTGGACTTTGACCAAGAGTTGACTAGTTGACTTCTGGGGTATTTTGGTAAATTGAAAATTTATGGGTATGATTCTATGATGAACATAAGTGGTGGAGTCCGTTTCTGTGGTTCGTGAGTTGAGCTTATCACTTCGATTCGACACTTGCAAGGTGAGTTATCCTCACTATATCAACTGGGTCTAAGGCACCAATGTCGGACCTTATCGTATTTGTATATGGGTTTATTGCATGATGTGCTCATTAATTTACATGCTGGTAGTTAGGATGGTGATATGTTGGTGACCTGGTTAGGTCGGTATCCTGGTATATAAGATGATGTTATGCTAGTGACCTGGTTAGGTCGGTATCCTGATATATAGGATGTTGTTATGATTAGTGATCTATTATATCGGTTTGACTATTATATATGCTAGCGTATGATATGTATGTGCATATGTTTGTTGATTGGGGGTTGGGTTAAGGCGGTCCTGCTTTGTGCTGAAGGCCAACATACCCAAGGCGGTCCGGATAAACGGAAGGCCCTACAAAGGGGTTCAGTTAGGCCCAAGGCCCGACGAGCAGTCAGGATAGGATGTAGGTCCTGTGAGGCGATTCAGATGTGTCAAAGGCTCGGAGAGCAGTCCAGATAGGATGAAGGCCTGCTAGGCGGTCTAGTCAGGCTGAAGGCTCCATATGCATGTTGTTTGCTTATATGTTATATTATATGGTTATATCTATATGGCGTTGGTATTTTGGGGGTAAATCACTAAGCCTTCGAGCTTACATTCATCGATTATTGTTTCAGGTACTTCTGACGCTCGCGGGAAGGTGAAGGCGTGATCGTACAACTCGTCATATCTCATGTTTTTATGATTTGATTATGGGATACTCTGACATTATACTATTTTGGAAACATGTTTTGTAATAATCTTGGTTTTAAAATGTTTTAAAAAGTTTAAATTTGGCATGATTTGTATGGATGTTACATGGGGTATGCTCGGGATCGTGGCCATGTCACGCGAGTGGTTTGCCGTGACAGGATTGGTAAGGAATGATTTCGAGGACGAAATTTAATTTAAGTTGGGGAGAATTATAACATCCCGTCTGTTAAATAAATAAATAGATAAAATTAATAAATGAATAGCAACCCTAATTCCGTAATAAGTTACCAGTGTGAGCCATAAGGAGTTAAATGCTATCATTTCAGGAAGTTGGAGTCCATTTCTGTAACATTTGGATCACAAATGAAAATTATTTAGTAGAGGAGGGGTTGTTGGGTAATTTGTGGATTTAAATTGGAAAGGATCTACGGGGGAGGGACTGAAAGAAAATATTGGATCTAAGTTCAATTTGACGGGGTCATAACCTGTCACCCTCTTCATGTTAACCATTTGTTATGCAACCTCAAACAAACCCTAACCCTAATCATGTATCAAGTCATCCGCCACCCTCATTTTTCCTCCAGTCGTCGCCATCTTTGGAACACCCTCATCCGCCACCTGCTACTTCGCCATTGGATGTTGACCGCCACAGCTCGCTGCCAGTAACGTTGTGAGCAATCGAGGGAGAACCGTCGAAGACCGGAAATAGAGTTGTGAACACCGATACGGGGGTCGTGAATGACCAGAGTTGTCGTCGTTGCACCGCTTTCGTGAAGACGAAGCCATCCCCGGACGTTGTCATTGTCATTTCCAGCGACGTCGATTGTTCCATTTGTCGTCAACGAAGACCGAGCAGGCGCCCTTGTCTTCCGTTGCCATCGTTGTCGTTCGCAATATCAACCCTTTTATTCGTTTCGTCGTTATTATGCTTCAGCCTCTTCCGACGCCGCTATCGTTGATCGTTAGCGTTGTTATTACTGTCGTTCCGTGTTGCTATTGTTCATCGTACACCACCAGGTGGTTGGTTGTGTTCAAATATCGTGCAATGACGTGTGTGTCTGCTGGTGTGTGTGGTGTGATCGGGAATCAAAAAAGAGCCATCATCACTACCGTGAGGTGGTGACTATCAACTCCGACCACCGCCTGCTGCACAAGGGTGGATATGTTGTGTGTGTGTGTGTTTTGAATGTGGCAATATGTGTGTATTTTGTTTTGTGATTTTGTATAAATGTGTTTTTGGCTAAAATAATCAAGGAAAACCCGAGACCACCACCGCGAGGCGGTGGTTGCCGCTGTTGACCACCACTGCCTGAGGTGGTAGTGGGTGGTGCCCGACTTATTTAACATTAATTAACCTAAAAACTTTACCATTGGACTAATTGGCATGCGATTGAGTTGGAAACCCTGATTAAGGTTTAGAAAACCTCAATTTTGGGTACGTTGGGTTTGGAATTATCGGGACCCGCATTTTGGACCATTGGATTGGAATTATGAATTAAGCCCAACCACATTGTATGGTTAACCTAGTAAAGTGACGAACTTAATGTTTTAACTCCTTAATGGGTTAAGTGTTCTTAATTAACCATAATCGTCATTTTATGTGAAAACCCTAATTGTGTTAGGTTTTGAGTTGGGCTTAGATGTTTGGATTCTTGATGGGCCAACTAAGAATAAGTATATGGAGTAGAATATTTGGATGGGCTTTGGAGTAAGTCCCATGTGAGGGGCTTGGGTCTAATTTGGAAAATTGGGCCATATGGTGGCCCTTGGTTGATTACTTAGCTTTTAGGCCTTTAAAGTGTGAGTTTGGGCCTTGGCTTGGATCAAGCTAGGTTGGGATAAAGTAGTCTTTTTACCCTAAGTATGGATTTATGGTTATGCATTAGATCCCAATCATTAATTGGGTGTTGTTTTGATGATGACAGTCTGGGGATCTGTCAGCCAACAGCTAGAGTTTTATCTGTTGGACTTCAGCAGTGCGAGGTGAATTTCCTCATCGGGTTTAGCGGGTCGAAGGCACCAATGCCAGCCAATGTTTATGTTATGTTGTTAGTATGCTAGCTATCTTTGTGACTCTTGCATGTGTATGTGTTTATTTGTTTTCCGCGCTAAGGCCCGATGTCGGGCGGGGCCCGATGAATATTTGGAAGCTATGTATCTATGTGATTATTGCATATGTATGTGTTTATTTGATATATGTTATTGTATGATGGGCGGGTCCCATTTTACCGAGCTCATCTCGATATCGGGTGGGGCCCGATGATGAGCGGGGCCTACTATATGTTTATTGTATGTGTGGTATGTGGTATCTTGGGGAACTCACTAAGCTTTGTTCTTACGGTTTTCAGTTTATGTTTCAGGTACTTCAGTTTTCAAAAGAAGAGGTCGGGTTTACTGCATGGCATGCACACTTATTGTTCCGCATTTGACTTGTTTTGGGATTTATACTCTGATTATAATGTACCTGTTTTATTTAAGCAGTTAATTGATGATCCTTTATTTATAAATTAAACGAAATTTTATGTCAGTATTTTTGGGTCATTACACGTATTATCCCATGCATGACCTGAAGTTGGGGGCAGTGGTGTTTGCCCTCAATATTTGGAGACATTGTCTATATAGGATCCATTATATTGTCTATACGGATCACACGAGTTTGAGATATCTTATGGATCATCCGAACTTGAACATGAGGCAACGCAAGTGGCTGGACGTGGTCAAGGATTATAACTGTGAGATCCTTTACCATCTAGGTAAAGTGAATGTGGTAGTAGATACTTTAAGCCGCAATTCGGTTGGGTCTTCGATTGGGGAGGTGTGTTTGAGGATATTCGTTGATTCTACGCTTTTGGGATTGATCAGAGAGGCTCGGCAGAGGGAGTTCGAAAGGAGAATTAGAAATAGGAAAGGATCATGGATGAGATCGACAGGTTTGTCACGGATAGTCGAGGGTTGTTGACCCAATGCGGTCGAGTTTTGGTTCCAGTTTCTGGTGGGATCATGTAGACAGTGTTGGAGAATGCTCATAAGTCTCGCTTTTCTATACACCCGGGAGCCACCAAGATGTATCGAGATTTTATATTGAGATACTGGTGGTCGTGTATGAAGAGGGAGATAGCATGGTATGTCGAGAGGAGCTTGACCTGCAAGATGGTCAAGGTCGAGCATCGAGATTTTATATCATGTCTAGAAAATAAAAGAACTTCATATATACAATATTTTATCCTCACATCATTACCATTCAACTACGTTACCCTATTATAAACAATACAAAATGCATATAATTGAATCAATTGCTATTTACCCGGTTTGAACCATGAAAAGATTGACGATACATGGATTTGGTAGAATACTCATGCATTTGCTTTCTATTTGATGCTTATAATATGGTTTTTCATTGTGTAAATCAAACCCGATAATTCTCTTATCTGCGCCAACAAAAAGTATCATATGTTTTTGTTGTATACCAGCAACTCCCATAACAGCTGAAGAATGCATGCTTCTGCATAGCAATTTAGGTTTCCATGAGTTGTTATCATTGTGTTTTTGAGTCCAATGAACTACACCATAATCACTTCCACCAGTAATGAAACAATTGTTGTCGCATGGCATAAACTTGACATTGTTTATAAATCACTTAAAGATGAGGTTTATCTTCCAAGAATATCACCACATTTTCCTGCAACATGGATAATAAGTTTCCTAATTTACCTAAATGTTACCCGGGAAAAAAATTGAAATCCATAAGAATAATAAGTTTTTGAGTAAATTACAGAAATGGACTTGTGGTTTGGTGGAAATAGCAGGTTCAATCCAATTTTGATTTTTGTTGCATGGCTCGTCCTTATAGTTTTGTTTTGTTGCAGCTTTGATCCCTAGGTCATTAAATCGTTAAATCTAATTACTCAACTGTTAGTTTTTGAAATATGACCAGTTTGCCCTTCGACCAAACTAATAAAAGCACACCATACAATCCAAATTTGTAATTTACCGAATGTATATATGTATATGCATATGCATATCTATATGTTTAAGTAAATTGCAAATTTGGACCATATGGTGTTTTTTATTAGGTTGGCCCAAGGGCATAAATTAATAAATTAAATCCAACATCTAGCTTTAATGAACCCAAAAACAACACCAAAAGGTAAAACTCACAATTTCTTGAAAACTTAATGCATTTATGGTATTAACCTTATAGATTAAGGTACAAATCGGTACTTAATACTATTTAATCAAATGTACGAGTCATGTTATATACACAAGAAACGGAAAGAAATTGAAAAGTTAAAATCTGATTCAATTATAAATAAATCTCAAATAAAGACAAACAAAACTATTGATATGAGTTTTTGACTCTCCAAAGCTTCTAGACCAATCAGTCTAATACAGGAAAGGCTAATCCTAGCCCAACGTTTTTTGTTCCAACATGTATTTTGATATCTATATGTCATTCCCCAATATGTTTTTCATATCTAAGTTAAGAAATGCTCTAGATCATCATTTATTACCACGTAAGCAAACAATTATTCGAAGCTTACCTTCTTTTTTAGAATAACAACCATAGATTAAACCAAATGAACCAAAACAACTCAAGTAAGATACTAGAGAAACGATTACAAAATACAGTTTAATGGAGAACTAATCCAAATAGACCAATCTAACAAAATTAAATTAGATCTATGTTTAATCCATCTAAAAGCCGGATATATAAGTCAAACCAAAAATATTGGTCAAAATGTATGGATTTTTTTATAAAAAAATAAATAATAATAATAATAATAATAATAATAATAATAATAATAATAATAATAAAATAAAAAAGAAAATAAAAAAAATAAAAAAATAGTTAAGTTTAAACAAAAACAACTAAAATATTAGGTCTTTTATAAGCCAATAAAATATTAGTCTTTTATAATTTTACACATGTTTTCACACATAAAAGCCATTTGTACAATATATATTAATTTTAAAGAAAACGAGTACCAATTCACAAAATAAATAAATAAATAAATAATTGGATTTAAGTTATTTATGTAAATATGAACTACATAATCCGCCAATGTCTTCTTCATATACATTCTATATTAGTTTATAACCCGTGGGAACCACAGTTATAAAAATTAATTAAACTTTTATAGTAAAAACTTAACATTATTAATCAGTTATTTTAAATAAATAATTAATTTAAGAGATATTTTTTTAGTTATGTGAAATTATAATCGTAAATTCAAATAAATATGTAATATTAATTTTTAATATATATTAGATATTTTTTATTTGTGAATGAATGAAAACATTAATATAAAATTTAAATTTTAAAATAGAGAATAAATACATTGACAAATAGCATAACATTAATGAGGAGGTAAAAAAAATTTAAAATGGAGAATTAATATATTGACAAGTCGCAACACATTAATTAAAAAGTCTAATATGATGACACATGACAAAAGAACTACACTTTTATTAGTATAGGGATTTGCAAATATTTGACTTATTTGTTGGGTTTTCCTTTACGGAAAAAAATACAGAAGGCAAATGACATGAAGTTTTACTAACGATTAAGTACCAAAAATCCGTTCTTTTTTTTTGTAATAAGGAAATTTCACCGAAAGATAACAACACTTAATACCCAAATTGCATATTTGTTCGATATGGGTCGTTAAAGTTTATTTCAAGATGGTTAACAAGAGGTTTATTTCAAGATAGTTAACTAGAGGTGTTATTCGGTCGATTTTTTTGGTTTTTTGTTTAATCAATTTGGTTTTTTTTCCTTTTCTTTTTCTACTTCTTAAAGCTAATTATAACCAAACAAAATAAAGTTCGGTTTAATCAGTTAAGTTTATTCGGTACCGGTTAAAGTGAATCAAATTTTGTATGTACAAAGAATATTAAACTAAAGGTAAAAAAAATTAAAAATCTTTTACCAAATGAAAAAAAAAATACACTAATACATAATATATTATATTTATTCTTCCACAATATGTTATCTTGGAATATCAATGTAGTCATACAAGTTCAAGTTCTAGAGGTTGGTTAATATAACATTAATCATATCTAAAGATGACAGAAATAATCGAAGGTTAATCGACATTTGTCTAACTAATTGTTGATTTTTAATATAATATATAAACAGTTATAGATTTATAATGGTTAATAATTAAATACTGAGTAATGAATCTTTTTTAATAACTAATCTATTAATTAAAATATAAAATGTTAATTTGTAGATATAAACTATAAAAATATAAATTAATTAAAAAACTTATTCAGTTTTTTCGGTTTAACCAAAATAATGAAAATTTAAACAAAATCAAATGAAGTATCATTATTACATTAACCAAACATAATTAACCAAATAAACCAAATAAACCAAACATCATTTAGTTCGGTTTAGTTATTCGATTTTGGTTTTTTATCACACCCCAAAAGTTAACTACTCAAACTTGTATTTTTGGTCATCAATTTGATAATTTTGAATTATTCTACCAAAACTAGTTATTTGGGTTATGGTTTTTATCATAACTTTTAGGCAAATAACACATAAGGGTTTGAGTCCTTTAACGATAGCATGAGTCTGGATCTCATTTAGCTTTGATCTTACTTTTTAGGTGATCTCCCTAGTAAGGCTATATATGGGGTGTGGAGATGCGGTGAAGGTGAGCCGGTGAGGTAAAAGCCTTTCCCAACCATGGTGAGAGTCTTTCGCTTATATAGTATAAGAGCGTCTTTCGCTTATATAGTATAAGAGCCTTTCCCATATAAAAAGTAAGGTTACACAGTGCACTATGTACCGCATACAGCAGTAAGATGCGGTATGCAGTAAACACCCCCGAGGTGCAAAAAAATACAGTAAATGTTTGTTCGGGTATAGCTTTGCCTCACGAAAAAATGGGGGAGGAGACGTTTCTAGCCGATGCCAACAGCTAGAAATTTGTATTTTTAATTTTTTTTTTCAAAAAACACTATAAATACAACATTTCTTTTATCTTTTTCACACACAAACCACCTTCTACACAAATTTTAAAACATTTGCATTTCAAAAATGAATCCAAACAACCCTCAATTTACTGCTCGTAGCAAATCGCGTACAAATATTCATCCGGCTAAGTCGTTGGTTCACCAACCACAAATGGATCCGTCTTCAATTTCTCCCCGCCTCCAACTCCAACCTCAACAATTTATCTATCAACAAATACCACAACAATATTACACAACACAACCACTTAGCCCTCAATTTACTGCTCGTAGCAAATCGCGTACAAATATTCATCCGGCTAAGTCGTTGGTTCACCAACCACAAATGGATCCGTCTTCAATTTCTCCCCGCCTCCAACTCCAACCTCAACAATTTATCTATCAACAAATACCACAACAATATTACACAACACAACCACTTAGCCCAACCACGTTTCAACACTCCCCCCCCCCCCCCCCCCCCCCTCTCCAGAAATACGGTCAGTCACAAGAAGACGAATTTGTCCAGGAAACTCAACCAGATCCTGAACCGGTAGTCGATCCCCAATCCGAATCATCAAACCCCAAAAAACATGGAAAAGAAAAAAAAAACATCAGTTCGTAAAGAGAAGATTGTGTCTCAACTATGGCAAGCAGACAAAGAGTTGGTTTTAGCACAATCATAGGCCAATATTTCGAAGGATTCCAAGAAAGGAAATGCGCAAAAAGATGACCATTTTTGGCGACGCATAAGGGGAACATTTTCTTAAGGTCATGAATTGTGGATAGTATCACACTAAAGATCAATGTACTAGCAAGTTTTGCGAGATGAATAAATTTATCACTAAATTTAACGGCATCTATAACAATTTGTTAACTCAACGGAAAAGTGGAGAATGCGATGAACAAATTTTAGAGACGGCTCTTAAATTTTTTCTTGTTAATAATAATAATAATAAGTCGTTTAAGTTTCTTGAAATTTGGAGGTTTTTATTCAAGTCCGCGAAATGGATAAAAGAGTATGATAGCGAAGAAGATAGTTCGAAAAGAACCAAAGTTTCCATGACGACTTACTTTACTTCATCGGATGCGCATTTTGGGGTTGGTTTGAACAAAGTGGATAAGTTCGAGCTTGAAGAAGTAGTTTGTCCAATGGGTCGGGATAGGACAAAAAAGAGAGGATCGTTGTCAAATACATCAAGAACGAGAAGATGGGCTGAAGTAAATAGAATTTCTAGTAGTTTGGAAATTTATAATTTGAATTTTGAGGCTCGTTTGAGTTTTGAAAAGAAGAAGTTTGAGGAGAAAAAAAGATCAAGAGAGGAAAAACAACAACCTCAAGAGGAGAAGCAAAAAAGTCATGATATGGAATTTTTAACAAAACCTTTTGACCATCTTTACGGAGACGAACTCGATATGGTTTTGAAGGCTACAACGGACATCATGAAAAAATATTACAAATAGTAATTGTTTTTTTTATTGTAATCGTGTTTATGTTTTTTTGTTGTTTTTTAGGATTGTAATTGTTTTTATGTATTTTTTTCATTTTTAGAAATGTAATCGTCTCAATTAATTTAATTAAGTTTTTTAGTTAATTACATGTTACTCAATTAATAAATAGAAAAAATATGTTTTTAATTAATTACATTTTGTTAATTAAAAAAAAGTGCTGTAAAATGAGGTACGATACCCGCCAGTTTTGTAGGCTTTGGTAACAAATAATGTAACACTTAAAAAATATGATAAGTATGATATAACCGGCTTAAAATAATATTATTGATTATTTCCTAGATGGAAAGGAGAGAGGAATCCCTCACATTGAGGTGAAACAAAATAAGATGAGAACACACCCCAATAACACAATTGGTGATGTTAGCAAGTTATTGAATACATTATATACGCTTCAAAATTTTTTATTTGGAACACTTGCACGTTATTTAATTTTCATCAACCCTCTAATCATTGTTTTTGTTTACTTTATTTCTTTATTTTAATGGTTTAATACAAGATTATGTAATATTTTTTTTTAAATCAATTATCTAAAATTTTAAAAATTATACTATTACTTATTATTATTTTATTTATTTATTTATTTATTACATACCTTTATTTTTATTATTTAGAAACCTTTTAAAAAGCACAGCTCCGAATCTTCAATTAAAAAGTTAATGTTTTTGTCCATACTATCCAATTTCTAAGTTTTCTTTCCACAATACCAAACATTAATATCAAGCATAATTTACTCATAGCTTATAGCTTTTAGCTTTTATCTTTTAATTTTCTCCTTTATCATAGTTCACATCAAACCCTACATATACGCATCATCAAAAAGTGTCTGTCTGTGCGTGTGTGAGGTCCATACTAAGTTATAAGTTCTAGCTTTTCTGTAAGCTTGCATACCATTTCCAAAATCTCATGCTAGTTCTTTTCCTTCTGCAACAACCATGTTCCCTTCTACAAAGTTACATAAAAAATTTCAATATACCAATATTGAAAATTTCCCAAAACCAGATTTATAGTTTATGTGATATGATGCAATCCAATATTGAGATCTGAGGATATGGAAATGAGTAGAGGAAGAGAGTGATGCCATGCAGCTTTGAAGACACGTTTTTGGTGAGCTTTAATAGACTGCGAGGGTTGATTAGCATTAAACCTAATGTCAAATATGTGAATCATGGGATCCACTGAACCTGAAGTTATATATAAACCATCTGGGGACCACGTCTGACTGATTAAAGCCGATTGAGACATGCTGCTTTCTTGCTTCCAACCAAATTCATGTATTTCTGTATTCTTCAACCTTATGTCAAACAATCTTAGTTGCTTTTGTGGAGTACTGCAAATATATAAAAACATTAGCACAGAATAAGAATTAAGAGGTTGTTTCTTTTTACCCGGTTTGAAGCATATAAGTGAATCAATCAATTGCAATTTACCCGGTTTGAACCATGAAAAGGTTGAAGTCACATGGATTAGGTACAACACTCATGCATTTGCTTTCTATCTGATGCTTATAATCTGGTTTTTCAGTGTGTAAATCAAAGCCGATGATTCTCTTATCTGCTCCAACAGAAACTACTGTCTGTTTTTGCTTCATGCCAGCCACTCCCATAACAGCTGAAGAATGGATGCTTCTGTGTAGCAATTTAGGTTTCCATGAGTTGTTATCATTGTGTTTTTTAGTCCAATGAACAACACCATGATCACTTCCACCAGTAATGAAACAGTTGTTGTCCCATGGCATGAACATCACATTGTTTATAATGCCCTTAACATGACCTTTATCTTCCAAGAATCTCACCTCACTTTCCTGAAAAACAAATAATAAATAAACGAGTAAATTACTGAAATCATCCCTATGGTTTGGTCAAAATTGCATGTTTGGTCCCTAACTTTATGTATGTAAGGGACGAAAAACGCAACAAAATCAAACCACAGGGACGATTCGAGTGCAAAAAAAAGTTAGGGACCAAACGTGTAATTTTGACCAAACCATAGGGACCATTTCAGTAATTTACTCTAAATAAATTCACTGATCTACTTTAAATGTTACCTGGAAAAAAAAATTCAAATCCATAAAAATAATAAGTTTTTGAGTAAATTACAGAAATGGTCCTTGTGGTTTGGTGGAAATAGCAGGCTCGATCCAATTTCAATTTTTGTTGCATGGCTTGTCCCTGTGGTTTCATTTTGTGTGCAGTTTTGGTCTCTGAGTCAATATATCGTTAAACCTAACTACTGGCTGTTAGTTTTATAAATATGACCATTTTGCCCTTGGGCCAAACTAATAAAAACAACACCATAGGGTCCAAATTTGTAATTTACTACATGTATGCATATGCATATCTATATGTTTAAGTAAATTACAAATTCGGACCATATAGTGTTTTTTTATTAGTTTGGCCCAAGGGCAAAATGGTCATATTTATAAAACTAACAGCCACAGTAGTTAGATATAACGATATAATGACTCAAGGACCAAAACTGCACACAAAATGAAACCAAAAGGACGAGCCATGCAACGAAAATTGAAATTGGATCGAGCCTGCTAATTCCACCAAACCACAAGGACCATTGCTGTAATTTACTCTAAGTTTTAGTGTTTTACCTCTTCTCTTTCATTCAAGTTCAAGATTGCTATCTGAGAGTCTCCACCATCAGCACTATACACAGAGATCAAACTGCTTCCATTTGGATGCCAAGCAACATCTTCAGGCCATCTTCTTTGTTTCATGGATGCACAATTGATTGAACTAACAAGATTCGCATGTGACCTAACCTCAGATTACCAACAAATTTGATTAATTAAAAAAAATTAGCATCACCAAATACATAAACAAGATCTGATTTGGTTGAAACATACCCTCTGTCCTGAATTTGCCACATATTTACAATACCATCCAAAGCACTGAAAAAAAATTCAAAAAAGGGTCAAAAGTTGAATTCTTGAGATAACATGAAAATTTTGATTTCAAATTAGGGAGGGAAAAATACCTGGTAACAAAAAGTTGATCATTTGTTGGACAAAGGACAAGACTTCTCAGTTTTCTCTTATGTTGACTAGGGATGTGGTTGGATGTGCCACAATTGACTATACATGGTGAAGAAGAGCTGCATATCACCTCACTCAAATCTTTATGTTCATTTTCCTCTGTAAATTCATAAAACATAGTAAACAATAAGTCTCTAAACTCATAAAAAAAAAAAAAGTATGCAAACTTATCTTACATCAATAATGGACAATGGTAAGAGAAAGATAAGGTTAATCATTCAAGAATTACCACATTTTCTTTTTGTCCCTCTGGCTTGACTCTCAACAGCTTCCTGTTTAGGTAAGATTCCATAACCTTTTTCTTTCACAAGACTTTTTCTTTCACTTGAAGCTTGGTTGTATTCAGTCATCACTTTTGGATTCATACCAGGAATAACAAGCAGAGGTTTTGGTTTGGTTTTGATGGTTTTAAGACATGCCTCTTGATAGCTATCACATGAGCTTCCATTACTTTCAGCAGAAAGGTTATGAAAAGAATCTTCACAGATCTTTAAAGGACTACTTGATATTTCTTTTTTGACTCTTACATTTCTTCCAACAGATCTTGTAGATGGATCACAGCTTCGACTTCGAAGGCGAGCTAATTGACGTTGTGTTTCCTCCAACTTTTTCAGAGATTCATCAAGCTGCATACCTTCTTAAAAGAAATATTAGCTATTACTGTAATCAAACTCATTGGCTACTAATTAGGCATACAAGAAGAAGATCATCACCTTGTACAAACAATACGTATTCATGTATACCCCAAATGGAAATGACAAATGTTGCAAAACTAAACTACTGATAATTATGAGTTCATATATGTGCACATGATCAGTAAACCTATTTAACTATTCATAAAGAAGTCTTTTGCATGCACAACCAGACCAACTTTTTGATTCTAAGTAGTGATTTTCATCATTTACTTGTTTTCAGCGACTTCATACATCTAAATCCCTAATTTAACACAATGTAATAAGTTTTCCCAAAGTAGAAAAAGCTCAGATGAACATATGTACCCTAAACCCGAAGATCGGTGTTTGAAACAAAACAAGTAACTCCAAATTCTACTACTGAACTTGACCAAGTGATGCGCCTAACCAAAAAGCAAATCAATCGTAAGTAAAATGTGAAGAGAGTGAGGGAGTAACGAAACCTCGGACTCATAATAGGCTACACGCATACGGAGATGGTTCACTTCTTTGGTACGGTGCTCAATCAAAGCCACCAAAGTCTCCTCTTGCTCTTCCATGTCGCTCTTGTCATCGCCATTGGCACAAGCAGCCATCGGTCTCCGGAAGTAAAACAGAGTCTCTTTCTCCGATAACCGCTCCCCACAAATCCTCGAACCGCCTTCGTATATTTAAACAAGCACTATTGATATTTTATATAAGAGGAAATTGCAAAATGGTCCATGTGGTTGCCATTTTTTTATTTTTATTTTTTGATATAAGAGGAAACAAGCACTTTTGGATTCTTTTTTTTAATGATTTTGGTCCCATGTGTTACTTCTTACGGTTAATTTCTACGATGTGCTTATAAGCCCAGAGGTATTTTCGTCTTTCCATTTGTCTATCTTATTGTGTTTATTTTATAATCATCTCTAAAGAGAATCTCAACAAAATCTTATTAATCAATCCTTTGACTATCCACCACACCCTCTTCATTATTGAGAAAACCCTAATCAAACAACCATACTCATTCGATTGATCTTCATTGTAGGGATAGTTAGGCCAAGTTATCAAGATTTTGATGCAAGGAATTTCTATGGTAATCTGTTATGTTTCTTAGTGGAAATTTTCAAAACCTAATAAACCATCTCCAATGATATAACATCCCAAAATACGACCCAAAAAATTTTGTTTAATCATTACTAAATCATTATATCAGTATCATAAAATAAAAACTCATACGTCAATATCTCAAAACCATAATAAAGTATCATGAGAAAACTGTATCAAGCATGTATCAAATCATATCTACGAAAAGTTGAATCGACTCCCAGGACAAAAACTGAAGCGGTGGTGTATGCGATGCCATCATCCCGAGCTCTTCCCTTTACTTGTGGAAATACCTGAAACCAAACTAAAACTATAAGCACGAAGCTTAGTGAGTTCCCCTAAACTACCGCATACCATACAATAACATATAAAGCACATATTGGGTCTTGCTCACTGCATCGGACCGAAGTCCGGAACTAACTAGGGCCTTGCCCTCTGCATCGGACCGAAGTCTGAAAACTGCATCGGACTAAAGTCTGGAACTGACTGGGACCTTGTCCCTTGCATCGGACCGAAGTCCGGAACTAACTGCATCAGACCGAAATCCGGAACTGACTAGGACCTTGTCCCCTGCATCGGACCGAAGTCCGAAAACTGACTGAGCATAACATAGCATAGCATAAACATAACAACTAGGGGTGTAAGTGAGCCGAGCTACTCGGGATCGACTCGTTAAAATCTCGACTCGAGCTCGAATTAAACGAGCCTTAGTTGAGCTCAAGCCTAAATATGAGGCTTGTTTATTAAATGAGCCCGAGCTTCAATTAATGGGCTCGCGAGCCTAAGCGAGCATATATATATATATATATATATATATATATATATATATGTGTGTGTGTGTGTGTGTGTGTGTGTGTGTGTGTGTGTGTGTGTGTGTGTGTGGAGTCTCGTTTAGGCTCGATTAGGCTCGCGAGCCCACTAAATTGTTCATGAGTCGAGCTCGAGCTTGGTCAGGCTCGGGCTCAGCTTGGCTTGTTTACACCGCTAATATCAACTAGTATAAGCACATATACTGCATACTGCATCGGACCGAAGTCCGGAACAGATAACACAAAACATGCTTGAATCACAAAGACATCAAGCAATCTAACTACTGCATCGGACCGAGGTCCAAAACTACTGCTAACTAAATGGGTCGGCATTGTAGCCATAGACCCGTTCCTACTGGAAGGAAACTCGCCTAGTAATGCTGGCTGCTGAGGTGCTAAATCTAAGACTATCTGACTGCTGCTCCGGAACTCCCCGACTACAAATCTCATAAACACTAAATCAAATACTGATAACTAATCTCAGGGTAAAATGACTATTTTACCCTTGGTCAAAGTCAACTTCCTAGTTGACTCTACTCGCCGATTCCTACTATGAACTCGCCGAGTTCCCGGACTCACACTTATCTAACTCGCGACTCGACTCGCCGAGTCCCTCTACTTCTGGATCCTTGTTCTAACTCACTGAGTCCTCTTCCACTCGCTGATTCAACTCACAACTCTAAAATCGGAGATATCAGGAGGGTTTGCGCTCCGACTCACCGAGTCCAAGAACAACTCCTCGAGTCCTATGCATGTCCTCACTAAACAGTTGATTCTAATCGATTCCAGTGCATCCAATTCATAGATCTGAGCTTCTAGGGTCGATATAACACGTAAAGTTGCCAACTTTAGGTACATGCATTGAGGTATGAAGCTAAAACACCAAAATAAGCTAGAAATGGGAACCTAAGGTTTGGAACAAGGCCATGCTTTGCATAAAGGTAGCTACTTTGAGCTCTTGGGGCTTAATGATATCAAGATCTATAGCTCACTACCCTAAGGGAGCTCCAATCTCGATTTTGGACCTTGAAATGTCCCAAAAGTGGCAAAACAAGCATATATAAAGATCTACTAGGAAAATGAATAAGGTAGAGGCTTTATTACCAGATGAAGTAGCAAATGGAAGCTAGCTTCTGGATCTCCTTCTTCTCCTTTGCACCTTCTCTCTTTTCTTTTCTTCTACACTTCCAAAAATACACCAAAACACTCAAAATTAAGAAGGAATCACTCAAGCTCACCAATGGAGGGCTAGGGTTTTGAGAGGGAAACGCTTTAAAGGTGCTAGAGGCTGGGATGGGGGATATAAGGACGTTTAAATAGGGTACAAACCCTAAAGATTAGGGTTTCCTCCAGATTGGCCTACTCGTCGAGTTCAGGTGCGGACTCGCCGAGTAGATCACTTAAACCTCGCGTCCAACTTGGCATCTACTCGACGAGTTAGGACTACTACTCACCGAGTAGCTCTTTATAAAAGACATTTAATGAATTAATACGTACCATGAATGGGCATTACAAATGACTAATAAGCGCTAATTTTTGTTATATGTTGTTGATTTTTACAAAAGGTTATCCCACCATGTTCATTATTAAGCTCCAACATGGTAGGAAGTTCACAAACTTCCCAATAATAAGATACATTCAAGGCAGAGTAAGATAGGTGGACCTAGAAGATGTAGATGAGTTCTCTATTCATAAGTTGGATGATATCATGCTAGAGTTAGATTATTCGGTATCACTAGTTATTTACTACCACTTTCACTTGCCAAAATGTTGATTTGGACTTTGGAGTAAGATCATTATGTATAATTTAAATGTTATCGAACACATATTTAAATCATACAAATCTAAGATAGTGCACGGAATATAAGTATAATTTAAGCGTTATCAGATACATATTTAAACCATAAAATTAAGGGTAATTTTAAGCAACCATAGGTTCTTTTTGACTATGTCCTGAACTAATTTTGACATTAGAATTAGTTTTAACCTTAAATTTACTCCTACTTGATGATTCATAATTTCTTTTTTTGCATTAGGAATGGAGATGACTAGTTTAGGTGTGTGTATGATACGTAGGAAATTATATAATAGAAATGAGATCAAAAGTATTTACAAAACTCATATGATGGTGGTTGATCAGGTGTCATGGACCAAAAGGTGTCATGAACCAAAGAGGAAGTTGGTTTCATCTACGACCACAAGACGTAAAATAATGACTTTCGTAGTAGTAAGGTTAATATACATATATGCACGATATTAGGAGTGGTATCCAAGGAAGACACATGGTGGTTAGTAGGGAAAGTTTGTTTTGGGTGGTGATGTGCACGTGGCAAAGATATATCAAGAAACATATGTGGGAATATGTAAGTTTTTAAAGGAAGAGTTTACAAAAATGAGTGATATTTTTTAGGATCATGGATGGAATAATGTTGAGGAGATAGATAGCTCTATGTAAGGCTTCAACCCAATAGGCGAGAGAAGGTGTGTTTGAAAAACACTAGTATGAATCATGGTGTTTATGGTCCTTAGTGTTCTTTCTAATTTCTCATTTTGTTGGGAAGTGTGAGCACAAGAGAAATAGATATGGATACCTCTGAGTCACAAAGATGATGAAATTGAGTATTATCAAATTTATCATTGTTTTCATATTGAAAGGATTGAATATCCCGATTAAATTGAGTTTTAATGTGAGCACAAAAATGGAGGAATTTAAAGAAAATATCATATTTGAAATGTAACAAATATACCCGTAGAAAATGAGATTAATGATTAAGAAATATGATATAATATTAAATATCACTACTAATTTGCATTTTGCAATGGAGAACTCCATACATCTTAATTAATTGGCTAAAATGGGAAAATACACAAAAAAATCTAATAAAGTAAATGGAAGCTAACATGTTTGCCTACTGAGATGCTTCCCAAAATAGAAGATTTCTTTTTATACAATGAATAAAATGACTAGAAACCAAAATATGAAAAATGAGATGACCAGGGTAACCAAGACGCTTATACCATATAGTTGGGCTAATAGAGATAAGAGTTTAAGGAGACGAGCTTATGACGGGATAAAGATCCCATGAGCTGTCACATTGTAGGAGGGTTTGACGAGTCCGATAAACCTTCATGGAAAAACCAAATTCATCAAATTCAATAAAACATTTAATGTCATGAGTAAAAAATTAATAAAAAATAAATTTTATATATGTTATAAGAACGTGATTGAGAGAAATGATACATATGAATAATGGTGAGGAAGGGTGGTATCCTGTTTTAGTACAAAAAAAATTGATACATCACCAATTAATACCAAAGAATAAATTCAATTATTAGTAACAGAGTGTATATTATCTAAATTGACATGAAGATGAGAAGTGCATTATATTACATGTACTATATCAAGTTTGTTAAGAGACATGTATTAAACATTTGAGTGAGAGAAGTTGCTTGATCTTGAAAAGTTTGACTCGTATTAGCAACCAATGTCCATGGAGGAGGCAAGCTTGGTTTATCCGAGTAACAGTACAGGTGGGGACTAAAGGACTAGCCTAGTGGCTGGTGGAGCATTCGTTATTGAATTATGGTTGTTGGCGGAAGTTGGTAATGGGCTGGTGGCCTACTATGGAAATCAGTAGTGATGTTTGGGTTTGGCCCAACAAGATAGAAGGAAAGCGATGGTGTGTGGAGGCTCCACGAGATCCAGCCATACCCACACCCAAATATGTAGTGGGAAGTATGTTGTGGCAATGAGGGAGAAAATGTAATTTGATCGCGACAACAACATCTTCCACTACGGCCACAGTTTGTTGGATTCCTTGGTTGTAAAGACTAAAGAAGTTGTCGAGTGATCATTGTGAGAGGTTGGAAGCAACCGATGATGGACTTTATCCATTCTTTATTCTTCAACAAGTGACATAGTCTCCAAGAATTATGGTTGTGGTGAGCGACGACAGATGATACTAGCTATATAGTCAAATTTAGGGGAGGGCCCTTTGATGGTGTAGGAGACTAACTTTTTCTCAGGGATCATGTCATCAGTATTATCAAGAAGGTCAACAATCGACTTGATTTTGGTACAATAGTCAGTATTGGAGGAATCACTGATGGAGATGTTGTGTAGCTCGTTGTACAATTGAATTGCCTTTGCATCTTTATTGTCACAAAAAAAGTGCTTTAAGATTCTTCCATACCTTCTTCAAGTTCATCCGTAAAAGAGATTGTAAAATCGTTTCAAAAATCCATAATTTCACAATGAAATCAATGTCGTTTCTTTCAAATTTGTTAAAAGTAATTGGATTTTTTTTTGTTTGGTTCGTCGGGATGATCAACAACACCAAAACCAATGCAATGGGTTTTTCATAGTTCAAACAATCTAAATAAGAAATGATCAAATAAAAAATGAGAGGGATGTAAGACTTGATGTTGATGATGTCGTATGGCTTCTCAATTACGAGTTTTTCATAGAGGAGTTGTCAATGAAGAGAGACTGACACACTAGGGTTGAAGGTGGCTAGAATATCGAAGAGAAAGGAATGCTAGAATATCGAAGAGAAAGGAATATCGAAGAGAAAGGAATGCTAGAATATCGAAGAGAAAGGAATGCTAGAATTTACAAAGACTTGATAAGATTTTGTTCTGAAACCATATTATAATATTATAATATGACTTTCCCTGTGAAATATTGTCTCTCATTAATCATAATTTCTAAGAGAATACAAGGTAAAAATAAATACAAACTAGAGTCGTTAATGTGGGCCATGATGTACAAAGATCTATACCACCAATAATATGCACCAATAGGAAATACATATATTGAATGAACTATATATTTTTTTATAGATATAATCCTTTCTTGTCATTTAAATGCAATACTACCCATCATCGTATACAAAATTTCATATTTCGATATCATAAGATATTCGATTTTATAATTCTTCTATACAATAATTACGAATAAGATAACATTTCTAGTAACCGTAATCTAGTGGTTCACTTGATTAAGGCGTTCCTATATGGGAGGCCCCAAGTTCAAGTACAACGGGCTTCAACTAGGGCAGCAAGGAGAAGGTTCGCAACGTTGTTCAGCAGGCGTATCCGAATCTTTCACCAAATGGTAAACCTTCTTCAAGAGAGCTCGTAAAAAACAAGAATACCCTTTAATTAAAAATATATAACATTCATAGTAAATGGTTAACCTTAGTATTTCATTGGTTTTTAACGCATAAACGGTTCTCTTACACCAAGGTATAAAAATGAACACGAAATAATACATTTGTGTCAATTTTCTATTGAACCCAAATTATGAATATTACATATATCGTATTTAAGTGTATAAAGCTGGAAAAAAGTTCACAAAATCTACCCATTGATCAGTGATCACCAGTAATCTTATCATATCGTGAAATATTTTTTGCATAAAACTTTATATCAAACCCTGTTTAAAATGAAACATATTCTTTATAGATATTTTAGAACCATCAAGCTCGAATCTTTTGTCCTTTATTTTCCTCCGCGCCTTTTAATTATGTGTGTTGATAGAAAACCTAACACAATCATCACTCAAAGTACACCTCATACTCATGTAATGAAAAAACCCAAGTAATAAAATTCCTTAAATTTTTATCAAAAATGGATCAACACAAGAGTTGCGACAAGTGGAATTTGATCCATTTTTGAAATAACAAAAAATGGATCAAGATAGTGACTACTCAAACAACTACGGATATTTATATTTTATCCAAACACTCTCCCCTTTTTTATATGGAGTTCTTTATTTGACACGCATACGAAGTCGATGAAATTTCTAGGTTTTCATTCATTTGGCGCACATTACACCTGTTCTTGTGTCGCCTAGAATTCATGTTTGGACCCAAGGGAAATGGCTCCTACACAGACACACATAAATAAAGTTAGGGGCTGTTTTGCATATGTAAAAAGACGTGAATGCCCTTTGTCCAAATGAAAAAATCTATGATACCTGATTGCCAGCATTTGGGCCATTTGTGGTAAAGAGAATAGGATGACAACATTTATCTTCATTCATCAAGCTTGATTCCTGAAAGTGTGCAATTAAAGCAGCTTTTCCTTGAATTCGACCATATGCAAGACATGCCACTTTTCCACTGTGGAATTTCTCCCATTTTTTCCCATGAAATGACTGAAAAAACATATCAACATTATTTCATATTGTTTTTAATTCAACTGAAAAGACAACAAACATCACCTTGTGAAACTGCACTATCTGAAGTGGATCGATCATGTTTATAAATGCATACCCCATATTGCACCTATTCTGTTAAAAAGTATACATGAAACTTCACCTTTTATAGAAAATATGATTATGGGTGTATAAAAAAAAATGTGAAATAATACTTGCCTTGAAGTCAAGAGGCAGATAAATGAAATCATAAGTTCCTTGATTATGTTCATCAATTGCAGCCAACAGCATTGCTGAACTATACCTGCAATAATACGTAACTTAATAAACCCTAAAGTAAACCCTAACATATTGAATCTTGATGATATGTAGAATGAGAAACAATTACTTATTTGGAATATTTTTGATCATCAATGTTGTTCTAGAGTCTTCACCACGCAAGACACGTTGAATATCAAGTTCATATTTTTTGTCATCTGTGTGAGTGTGACAGGAAACAGTTTCATGTCTACCATGTGAGGTTCTTCTTGTTCTTCCCCTTGGCCTTATAAAAGATAATGGCAATGTAGTTTCTGTTTCCCTTTTGGGAGATTTATGGGTTTTATTAATATGTGGAGATGATGACATCATGGAATTAGGAGATGCTACTGGAATAACAACATCTGGTTTACAAGACTCCTCCATTCCGATTCCAATTCCGATTCCGATTGCTTGTTGTTTGTGTATAGGTGAAAATGAGAAGACAGGTGGCAGCATTTCTGATAACCCATGAAGATTGGGGAAGCTATGAGCACAGATGTTTTGATTATGAACATATGGAGGAGAATGTGACCAGATTACAGGGGTTAGATGATGATGATGATTTTGGAAGGTGTTATAAGGTGAACCCCTAAACATGTGTTCCATTTGTGGGATGTATGGATTCAACATATTATAGAAACTTTCATGGCTGATGGGTAGTGATTGATGATGGAAAGTAGGGTGTTCACAGGGAATTGAAAAGTCTGAAGTACTGATTTGAATTTGATCAGTGTTATTAAGTCCTTTAGTAATTGCAGGATTCTGTTGAGTGAAATATAATTTAGAATTTTCTTCCAATTCCATGCCTCCACTACTGCTGAACAGATCAAAATCTTCATCATCACCATTCATAGTAGCAGTAGTACAACCCAATTCATCAAGAACCCCGGAGAAGAGATCTTCTTCATCAGGAAGAAGACTTTCAATAGTTTGTGAATTTTTGGTACAAATTAATGATTTTTCCTCTTTAAGGCATGTGGGTTTGGGTGGGGTAACTGCAGAAAACTAATACTCTATTAGCTATGCATATAATAAACTAATCATGGTAACTACTCCCAGTTTACAAGTATAAGTGCAGATTGAATAATGCTCACCTTGCTTATCAGCTTTGAGAGTTGATTTTCCAGCATGTTCCTTGCAAAGTAAGGGACATTATCTTTCAGAAACTCGATAACAATTATAGATCTTTCAAGAAGACAATAAAGACAAAAGGTATTCTCATATAGGACATGATAGAATAAAACAAACACGTTAAATACTGACAATAGTTAAAGGAGTACCTCACTGGGAAAGTATGTTCTGTGATTGTACGTATCCTGTTGATCCTTAACAGCAACTGGCATGATAGGCAAAAGAAACCAACTGAAGATTGATGAAAGATCTAGAGGCTTTGAGTTAGTATAACTTGATCCCTCTTACAAGATTATCTGAAAACGATAAGAACTTATTCAGTACAGAAAGATTAAAGTTAACAGTTAACAGAATATGTGTTGTGAAAACATACACATGAACATGGAGGTTTTAGGCATATAAACTACTGCTAACCAGATACCCACTTTAAAAGAAACGAAAGAGATCACTCGGAACTTTTAAAAGTACTTATGAACAGCATCACAAGTTAATTACAGGTCTTCTTCCTTCTGTTTTTGGGTTATCCAAACCAATTCTTCCAACATTCGTACGAACCGCTTCATATTGTTGAAATTCGACTAAAATTCCGAAATTCAGATACAAAACTAATTTCACAAAGTTCATAGGAAACAATTCAAATCGTCGAATGTACACCAAACACCAAAATTCACAAAATTATAAGAAATTAAGCAACGAGACACAACTAAAAACAAAATAAACATGTAAAAATTCAGTATCAATCAAAGGAGCCGCGCTTACACCAACCACGACTGCTCCGATTTTGGGCATAAGTTGTCACAAAAGAAGGTAATCTAATTCTAACAGACATATCTGGGTTTGGAAAGTTAGAAAATTAGGTAAACCAGAACTAACCAGCGACCTACTCCTTTTGCGAAATTCGAAGCAACAAACGTGTATGAGCTTCTTTCACTAAGATGTACGCATCCACATGTTCACCGGAGACTGTAAAGATGTGTGAGAGACGAGGAAGAGGAAAGTTGGCCGGAGGGTAGATGTAGTCCGGTGACCGGTGAGCTATAGGTGTGTCTGTGTAGCTTTGAAGGAGAAAAGGACAAAATGTGAAAGAAATGAAATGGGCGCGTTTTGTGTGTTTGCGTGGGACAGTTAAATTAATTAAGATAATACGCAAGCTATAAATAATAATTGGAGTAGTGTTAGGCCAAGATCAATGTTTTAAACCCGATTATATAATATGAATTAAGTAAAATTAAATAATGTGTTTTAACAAGATAAGTTAAAAAAAAAAACGGGATTTGAATATATGTAATTTTCAGAGAATTAATTATTAGGTAAATTTCGATTGCTTAAAAGTTTAATACAGAAAATGATAGAAATATATTTTTTATGTGTCATTGAATTATTAATTTCAAATGTAGAAATTTATTGCCTATTTTTGTACCGGTTTTTGTTCGATGCTTGTTTTTCTTCATAATAAAGTTATCAGTATACTAGTTTTTTTCTTTTTTAAATTAATTTAGGATTAAGATTTAAGAAGATTGGTAATATAGGTGATCATAAATAAATTACCAGAAAAATAATTACTTGATCCATGAAAAATAATTGCTTTAATCAAACACTAAAAAAATATAATACACGGTTACAAATACACATCCAAATATTATTTTATTATAACATGAAATTATTATTCAATAATGGTATATTTTTTCTTTAAAATGGTTTTAACCGACAATTACGATAATGTAATGGGTCGTGGATTTTGTAGATGGCCCATGCCATCTTTTAATTATTTCATATGTAAAAGTATAGAATTAGTTGTCACTTCATTAATATATCATATATATTTTTAATAAGAAATATTTATATGATTCGAATATATAAGATGATAAATTTAAACGGGAGATTAGACGGTCAAAAGGTTGCAAATAAGTTGAGTCGAATCAAGAATAACTAGCCTCGATCTCAGTTTGTTTAAAAATTTTAGAGCTTAAGTTCGAGTTCGGCTTGTTTTGAGTTTTATGGTATGGAGCTTGAGATCGGTTTGTATAGATTTATATAGATTCGGATTCGGCTCGGTTTGTATAGATTTATATAGATTCGGATTCGGCTTGTACACGGTACACCTTAACTCGTTAAAATGATAATTATTAATAAAATAATTACTAATTTTAATATATAAAAATAGAAATATTTTTTAATATATATATATATATATATATATATATATATATATATATATAGATCCGGTAAGAATTTTTTTTGGTAGGAAGGTAAGAAGTTTTTTTTCTACATATTTTTTTGACGAACAAAAAAAATGAATCACTAGATGATTCATTTGTAAGATGATTCACAATAAAAAAATTCCCAAAAAAACATATTTATGATTCATTTTTAAGTAAATTAAGAAAAAATTCAATTTTATGACAATTTTAGTGAATAACAACAAAATCATTATATAAATGAATCATCGAGATGTTTTTTTTAGATTTTTTTCTTGTAAATCATCTTACAAATGAATCATCTAATGATTCATTTTGTTTGTTCGCGAAAAAAATATGTAGAAAAAAAAAAAAAACTTCTTACCTTCCTACCAAAAATTTCCTTCTTATTTGATCTTAACTATATATATATATATATATATATATATATATATATATATATATATATATATATATATATATATATATATATATATATGCTCGTTTTGGGATCGTGAGCCTAATCGAGCTTAGTTGTAACATCCAAAAAATTATAAAGTAAAATTATCATTTTTAGTTCAACCATAAACATCATTCAATCATTCAAATGTATATTAGAGTATAATTCTCAAAATCATAGAGTGCGGAAACATTGGTGGATGCGTTGCGATCAAGCCGGGCCCTTCCCTCGCGAACCGGGATTACCTTAAAAACATTTTAAACATAAACCGTAAGCATAAAGCTTACTGAGTTCCCTAAAATACCACATAACATGCATATCTGCCAGCTCAGGATTATACCGAGTCTATTTCAACTCATGTGTTGGCTCAAGCCGTACCGGGTATATTTCACCCACATGTCTATTTCAACTCATATGTTAGCACGAGGCTGTACATGGTTTATTTCACCCTCCGAGTCTATTTCACCCCACATACATATAGCAAACATGCACATAGGCATACATACATACAACAGGAGTCACAAAGACTACAAGCACATACAATCCTAATGTCCTACAGTATATTGAGCAAACTCACCTCATTCCGTTGACAATCCAACAGATGCTCGAGCTACTAGACTGAAAATCCCCGCACTAACCAATCAAATACAATTATGATCAATAATCAAGTCATAAACCATAATCGGGAATTAATTCACTGATCACAACTCATAGGGTAAAGGACTATTTTACCCTTCCCCTCAACTGGCCTAAAGACCAAAGCCCAAACTCAATTGCACTAAAAGTCCAATAACCGACCCAAATCCGAAAGACGTATAAGGCCCAATTCCATAAAAGCCCAACCAAAAGCCCAAAATGTCAGCTATCCATCCTCACGCCATGACCGGTCCTTCGTTATGTCGTGAGATCCCGCTCCGTTCGATTCCATCTCATCCCGACTCAACTCAGTCAACTCAGACATAAAAAGTCACTGGAGCTAACCTCACATCGTGAGAAACATTCTCCCATGCCGTAAACTCCAATAAGCTAACCAGAAACGGGATCATTCAACCCTCATGTCATGAGACCCCAAGTCTCACATCGTGAGAACAGTCTAAAGCTAAAAGTCCAACTTTTTAGTCCTTAATCCATTTAGCCTTGAACCTTAATTTTCTAAATGGTCTTATAACTCTATTATACACTGGAAAGTTGATGCTTTTGAGACATATATGTCCAATACATGTCTAGATCTCATTTAGGTCAAAAGTTAAAGAAAAGACATCCAACTTACATGCAAGGTTCCAAAAATCAACCATTCACTAGATTCGAACTCCATATCACTCTTAAGACCCTAATAACACATAAAGTTGCCAACTTTATGGTTTCCATTTGTCACACCCCGAAAACCAAAGGCGGAAACGTCTCCGGGGTTGACTACCACGTTGTGTATCAAATCCAATGTACATAGTATTCACAGTAAACAAACATTACATTACATATATATGAAAGTTTACATGTGTTTCAAAAGTAAAGTTATACAAATATACATATGCATCATATTAACAAAAGTTGAGACGAGTCTTCTACGCACTCCGTCTTCGCCAAAAGAGATCACCGGGTACCTGTCTAACTTGGACCTGAGAATACAAGCGGTTTGAAAATCAGCATAAAGCTGGTGAGTTCATAAGCGGTTTTGTTTTGTGAAAATGTATCGGTTTCCTTTAGTTTCCGAAAAGATTTGTTATCCAAGAAAATCCCATATTTTCTTATGTGAAATTGTTTAAGTTATCGTTTGTTACCAATTCGATTATGTATCGTATTTACCCCAGGAAAACCCCATATTTTCCTAATTGTAAGATCAATAATATATCACAAAGTATAGTTTAGCACACAAAACTATATAATGAAAATCTTGGGATCACTATCCCGAAAGACATATAAGTTAGTTTGAGATATTCGAAAGTACGGTTCAAGATCATGGGACTATCATCCCGAACTAACACGAGATAAGTTGATGTATATATGTAAATATAGATTTGAAACCATGGGATCACTATCCCGAATAAGATACAAATTTTAGAACCCATGGGATCACTATCCCGTATAAGATATAGATTTAGAAAACCTTGGGATCACTATCCTGAAAGACATATAAGTTAGTTTGAGATATTCGAAAGTACGGTTCAAGATCATGGGACTATTATCCCGAACTAACACGAGATAAGTTTATGTATGTATGTAAATATAGATTTGAAACCATGGGATCACTATCCCGAATAAGATACAAATTTTAGAACCCATGGGATCACTATCCCGTATAAGATATAGATTTAGAAAACCTTGGGATCACTATCCCGAATAGTTCACAGATTTAGAAACCATGGGATGGAAAGACATCCCGTACAAGTTGTAGACATAAAACCATGGGATCACTATCCCGAACTAGATACCAAATAGTTTAGTTAATACCATGGGATCACTATCCCGAAAGAGATATAAGAATAAACCATGGGATCATTATCCCGTATAGGACATAGATATAGAATAGTTTGATAATACCATGGGATCACTATCCCGAAAGAGACATAGAAACAATACCATGGGATCACAATCCCGAAAGAGACATAGAATATAGATACAAAACCATGGGATCACTATCCCGAACGAAATAAAGATCCTGAACCCAAACTGTGAATAAGCTGGTGTTAATACATATTGTGAGTCGGGTAACCATACTGATACGACAACGTGACCTCCTTGACGTTTGTCAGACGTCGAACGATATCCAGAAATTTGTCACCCTAGGCGTGCCCGCCTAACTGTAGCTAGCAGTTAAGGTGTGGGATTGTCAGTCCCGAATAGATCTATTCACAAATTCCGCGCTCTCCCTCCAGGAGACTCTGGTTACACTTCCAGAAAGGATTTACTAATCATCCATAAAGGTTAGTGACTATCTCACAAGCTAGTACTAAACTATTCACAGGGTTCTTATAAGATATTGACATACAGAAAGTTATGAAACTTAGTACAGTAAAGTATAGATACATACATGAAATCATCGGATAATACATTCAAATGATACGGAGATAAACTGAACAGACATAGTTTATCTAATAATTTAGTACAGATATCAGTATACGATAGAAAGCACAGTAAAGACCCCCAAATTATTCCCATAATAATTTGATTAGTTTGATTGTTTCTTAACTAAAATCCATTTAGTTGAAATCGAGTAGTCATTCCTTATGCTCAGCATAATACATAAGGAGTGAAAGAGTTTATAGATTTGTCAGATAATGTTTGAAACACATTAATATTGTGATTGGAAAACAGTTTTAGTTTGCTTGTATTCCACCCCTGAAAACATTGAAAACAGTGAAAAAGCCGTAGGGGTATGAACTCACCGAACGAGGTACGAGACGGTTTGGATGCTAAGAGTTGATCCGGAACTTGTAAACACACGAGGTTCCTAATTATCATGTAAAGATACACATTTGTATCTAATTAGGACTTAGATTGATTGTCGGATAGGGACAATTGCTTCAGGTCGCGATAACACTCCGATACAAGTGTTTGGTGGGACCCGGGTGGCGTTTAGGGACATGAATGGCACAAGGGACTTGGGAAATGAGTTGGGACATCAAAGGAACACTCCTATTAAGGGAGTTTACGGCCAAAACACCCTTCCCCATGAGTTTACGGCCGTAAACTCATGATGGGTGATTTATGGTGCCTTTTGGACTTCCAACACTTAGGGAATGATTTCTAGACTTGGTTTAAGGACTTGGAATGATTCAAAACATCAATTTGATCCCCTTTAAGGGAGTTTACGGCCTAGCATGGCTCCAAGGCCGTAAACCCTTATTTGTCCAAGAAAATGGTGTTAATTGTTGCTAGAACAAATCACATGTGATTGGTAGAATTAATCCAAGGCCTAACATGAGTTTGCATGTGATTTTTGAGGTGTTTGTGGAGTTTACGGCCCATGAAGCTCCCTTCATGGCCGTAAACTCTAATACATGGTGCTCCAAGGTGTTTCAAGGTCTAGAACTTGCATGAAAGGACTTCTAAAATTCATCTAAGGGCCTTAGGGGTGTGTAGTTTGCATTCTAACACCAAAATTTTTGGAGTTTACGGCCCAAGAACATGTCTTGGCCGTAAACCCTTAGAAACCAGGTGATCCCATGGTTTTCTAAATCTATATACGGGATAGTGATCCCATGGTTTTCTAAATCTATATACGGGATAGTGATCCCATGGTTTCTAAATTTGTGAACTATTCAGGATAGTGATCCCAAGGTTTTCTAAATCTATATCTTATACGGGATAGTGATCCCATGGGTTCTAAAATTTATATCTTATTCAGGATAGTGATCCCATGGTTTCAAATCTATATTTACATATATACATCAACTTATCTCGTGTTAGCTCGGGATGATAGTCCCATGATCTTGAACCGTACCTTCGAATATCTCAAACTAACTTATATGTCTTTCGGGATAGTGATCCCAAGATTTTCATTATATAGTTTTGTGTGCTAAACTATACTTTATGATATATTATTGATCTTACAATTAGGAAAATATGGGGTTTTCCTGGGGTAAATACGATACATAATCGAATTGGTAACAAACGATAACTTAAACAATTTCACATAAGAAAATATGGGATTTTCTTGGATAACAAATCTTTTCGGAAACTAAAGGAAACCGATACATTTTCACAAAAAAAAACCGCTTATGAACTCACCAGCTTTATGCTGATTTTCAAATCGCTTGTATTCTCAGGTCCAAGTTAGACAGGTACCCGGTGATCTCTTTTGGCGAAGACGGAGTGCGTAGAAGACTCGTCTCAACTTTTGTTAATATGATGCATATGTATATTTGTATAACTTTACTTTTGAAACACATGTAAACTTTCATATATATATGTAATGTAATGTTTGTTTACTGTGAATACTATGTACATTGGATTTGATACACAACGTGGTAGTCAACCCCGGAGACGTTTCCGCCTTTGGTTTTCGGGGTGTGACAAATGGAAACCATAAAGTTGGCAACTTTATGTGTTATTAGGGTCTTAAGAGTGATATGGAGTTCGAATCTAGTGAATGGTTGATTTTTGGAACCTTGCATGTAAGTTGGATGTCTTTTCTTTAACTTTTGACCTAAATGAGATCTAGACATGTATTGGACATATATGTCTCAAAAGCATCAACTTTCCAGTGTATAATAGAGTTATAAGACCATTTAGAAAACTAAGGTTCAAGGCTAAATGGATTAAGGACTAAAAAGTTGGACTTTTAGCTTTAGACTGTTCTCATGATGTGAGACTTGGGGTCTCATGACATGAGGGTTGAATGATCCCGTTTCTGGTTAGCTTATTGGAGTTTACGGCATGGGAGAATGTTTCTCACGATGTGAGGTTAGCTCCAGTGACTTTTTATGTCTGAGTTGACTGAGTTGAGTCGGGATGAGATGGAATCGAACGGAGCGGGATCTCACGACGTAACGAAGGACCGGTCATGGCGTGAGGATGGATAGCTGACATTTTGGGCTTTTGGTTGGGCTTTTATGGAATTGGGCCTTATACATCTTTCGGATTTGGGTCGGTTATTGGACTTTTAGTGCAATTGAGTTTGGGCTTTGGTCTTTAGGCCAGTTGAGGGGAAGGGTAAAATAGTCCTTTACCCTATGAGTTGTGATCAGTGAATTAATTCCCGATTATGGTTTATGACTTGATTATTGATCATAATTGTATTTGATTGGTTAGTGCGGGGATTTTCAGTCTAGTAGCTCGAGCATCTGTTGGATTGTCAACGGAATGAGGTGAGTTTGCTCAATATACTGTAGGACATTAGGATTGTATGTGCTTGTAGTCTTTGTGACTCCTGTTGTATGTATGTATGCCTATGTGCATGTTTGCTATATGTATGTGGGGTGAAATAGACTCGGAGGGTGAAATAAACCATGTACAGCCTCGTGCTAACATATGAGTTGAAATAGACATGTGGGTGAAATATACCCGGTACGGCTTGAGCCAACACATGAGTTGAAATAGACTCGGTATAATCCTGAGCTGGCAGATATGCATGTTATGTGGTATTTTAGGGAACTCAGTAAGCTTTATGCTTACGGTTTATGTTTAAAATGTTTTTAAGGTAATCCCGGTTCGCGAGGGAAGGGCCCGGCTTGATCGCAACGCATCCACCAATGTTTCCGCACTCTATGATTTTGAGAATTATACTCTAATATACATTTGAATGATTGAATGATGTTTATGGTTGAACTAAAAATGATAATTTTACTTTATAATTTTTTGGATGTTACAACTAAGCTCGATTAGGCTCACGATCCCAAAACGAGCATATATATATATATATATATATATATATATATATATATATATATATATATATATATATATATATATATATATATATATATATATATAGTTAAGATCAAATAAGAAGGAAATTTTTGGTAGGAAGGTAAGAAGTTTTTTTTTTCTACATATTTTTTTCGCGAACAAACAAAATGAATCATTAGATGATTCATTTGTAAGATGATTTACAAGAAAAAAATCTAAAAAAAACATCTCGATGATTCATTTATATAATGATTTTGTTGTTATTCACTAAAATTGTCATAAAATTGAATTTTTTCTTAATTTACTTAAAAATGAATCATAAATATGTTTTTTTGGGAATTTTTTTATTGTGAATCATCTTACAAATGAATCATCTAGTGATTCATTTTTTTTGTTCGTCAAAAAAATATGTAGAAAAAAATATGTAGAAAAAAATGTGTAGAAAAAAAACTTGGGAATTTTTTTATTGTGAATCATCTAGTGTACACTGCGGTTAAACCTGGGCAGTTATGTAGTTGTGTCTACGGTCAATATAGCCTGGCCAACTATATTCATTCGAGACACGGCCAACATGTGCTTATGAGTGACTGTGGTTCGCAAAATGCCTAAAACTTACCTAATATCTCAAACAACGAATCGTCGCTGCAACGAACCATGAAATACTATGGGAGTATTTCTCGAACCAATCGTTCGTAGAAAACCCTCGTATACGCGATGTTACTTGATCAATCCGTTAGCGATAAAATGTTCTGCCTTGATAACTCCTTCTTGCTTTATCGCTTAGTATGATGCTATATCTGTCTTGATGAGATATCCCCTGTTCAATATCTCTTGATTCAATTCAGAGGACTTATAATCCTCTCTTTCCTGATCTTTATAGATCAAGATGCCTCCGATAAAGAGACCCAGCTCGAAGAACAATGATAATCCTCCTCCGCCAACACCTTCTCCTCAATTTGATCTCGCATCACTTCAAATAGTTCTGACTGCTGCAATGGTGGCAACTATGTCTCAAATGAATCCCGGTAGCTCCGGAGGTGGTCCCCAACCTCAAAACCCAGAAGGCAGCTAGGAACACCGAAGAGGGGGTTCCTACAAAGACTTCATGAATGCGAAATATGTGCCTGTTCGGAGTCTGATAAAGTCAAGTTTGCTGCCTGTACTTTCCTCGATAAAGCCCTGACTTGGTGGAACGGCCGAGTCAAATCCTTAACTCTACCTGTAGCGAATGCCATGGGTTGGGAAGCTATGAAGGAGCTTCTTCTCGCAGAGTATTGCCCTCGGGGCGAAATCCAGAAACTGGAACACGAACTCTAGAACTTGAAGATGAAAGGTTCTAACATAGCTGCTTATACTTCAAGATTCGATGACCTGGCGTTACTCTGTCCGGGAATGGTTACCCCGGAGAGTAAAAAGATCGAAAGATTCATCTGGGGATTGACCCAGCCAACCAAGGGGAATGTCTTGGCTGCGAAGCCAGACACGTACGACATTGCTAAATGTCTTGCGAAAATCTTGATCGATCACGAAGACAACTATGATGAAGAAACTACCACTCCTGAGTCAGACACAAGTGGAGGTGAAAGTAGAAAGAAATCTTGGAACAAGCGAAAGGCCCAGAGTACGAGGGGGTATTCCAAGAAACAGCAAACGGTAGCAGTCCATGCTGCTACTGCCTCTATTGCTGTCTCAGCTGTCGGTTCTATAGCCCAAACTCCTACCAGTGGATACACTGGCAATCTTCCTTGGTGTGGTAAGTGCAATTACCATCACCACATCCCTGGTCCGTGTCGCAAAAAGAGCTGCGACAACTGTGGCAAGAAGGGCCATCTGTCTCGAACCTGCAGGAAACCGTCCAAGTCAATGAACCAATCAGCGGGAGCAGGAATCAGTCCAGCCTGCTACAATTGTGGCGAAGCAGGGCACTTCAAGAGGAATTGCCCCAAGACAACTACCACCACTGATCCCTCTGTCGCCGCAGGTATAATTCTCTTTGATAACTCTTATACATGCAACTCTCTTCGATTCTTGTGATTGAAGGGAAACCTGTTATCCATCTATTCGAATGTTTTCTAAGCCCGATTCCTCGTGTGTGATCGAGATGTGCATCATCGAGACGACTAACCAATGAGATGGAGAACACTAACTTCGCGCCTATAGATTGAATCCTCGGTCCAGAGGACTATTCTGTTCCATTTGGTTAAATGATAAACCTTTTGCGATAATACCTTGATGCTAAGTTTAACATGGAATGACGGAGTCCCATTCATGTTGTTATCTTGGTTTCGAGAGGGTCGCCTGTCTATATCTTTTCCTCGACCTAACTCTCATGATTTTCGGCATCAAACTATCGTATTGTGTCATGCTTTACAACTCCAGAGTTTTCCTGGTACGAACTATCGCATACCTCATTTCTGTGGTCGTTTAAAAACGAGAAGTTAGTAGCTCTTCCTACTAAAGGTCTGTCCCGAAGAGTTTCCGGGAATTTCATTCGAACGTCTAAAGTTTAATTCCACATCGTATGTTTTGAAATCTTCGTGGAGACCGATTCCACTTGAGAAAGTGATGATCCAAAATATCGAATCCGTTCGAGTTTCATTTCAAACTCATGATCTATATCCTATTCTTTGAATTTCGGGACGAAATTCCCTCTAACGGGGGGATAATGTAACAACCCGAAATTTGTTCGTCGCCAAAACCCGTTCTACCCGGAAAGTCGCCGTTATCGGATTCGTTCCGATTTCCCTTTTGAAATTATTTGTATAATTTATATGTTTATTTTATCCTAATGAGTGTCTAAAGCACTCAGGAACTTATGTTATTCGCCCAAAATGATTATTTCACGAGTTTTTAAAATGTTCCCGTCGGGTGACGGAAACTCAATCGGGTGCGACCAAAAGCCGCGGTTAGCGTAGGTATCGGATAGAATTCCACCGTGTGCAAATTTTGGGAGCTATATAAACAAGTTTCAGCCTTCATTTGAAGCTTTTTCCTTCTCTCACTACTCTCTCTCTAACCTCTCTCCAAAATCCAAAGATTTAGTGTCCAAAACTCAATTTTAAGGCTTCAAATCCTTAAGGTACCTTCCTAGCCTTAATCTATAGCATGTTTAGCTTCCAAATTAGACACTTAAACATGAAATTGGACAAAATACATGAGTTTATGGCCTAAGAAGGTGCTTAGGCCGTGAACACCCAAGATGGTGGGTTTTGAGCCTTTAAACCCTTCCTTGACTAGTTTGGACCTTGGATATGGCTATGGGACTTTAAAATAAGTAATCTAAACATGTAATACTTGCATTTTGTGATGTTTAGAGGAGTTTACGGCCAAGGAATATTCTTGGGCCGTAAACTCATATAATGAGGGTTTTTATGCCCTTAAACCCTTCCAAATCACCCCTATAGCTTAGATATGAATTATAGGACTTTGATTCTTGCATTTGGACACTTGAAACATAAATTTTGAGGGACTTAGATGAGTTTACGACCAAGGAGAGTTCTTGGGCTGTAAACTCCACTAAACTTGGCATAAATCTCATTCTAAGGTGTTAGAAAGCCATCCAACACCACCAAAAGCCTTGGAATAAATCAAGGGACCAACCAAAAATACTTTGAGGGCCAAAAACACAACATTTATGGGGTTTCTAAGGGTTTACGGCCAAGACATGTTCTTGGGCCGTAAACTCCAAAAATTTTGGTGTTAGAATGCAAACTACACACCCCTAAGGCCCTTAGATGAATTTTAGAAGTCCTTTCATGCAAGTTCTAGACCTTGAAACACCTTGGAGCACCATGTATTAGAGTTTACGGCCATGAAGGGAGCTTCATGGGCCGTAAACTCCACAAACACCTCAAAAATCACATGCAAACTCATGTTAGGCCTTGGATTAATTCTACCAATCACATGTGATTTGTTCTAGCAACAATTAACACCATTTTCTTGGACAAATAAGGGTTTACGGCCTTGGAGCCATGCTAGGCCGTAAACTCCCTTAAAGGGGGTCAAATTGGTGTTTTGAATCATTCCAAGTCCTTAAACCAAGTCTAGAAATCATTCCCTAAGTGTTGGAAGTCCAAAAGGCACCATAAATCACCCATCATGAGTTTACGGCCGTAAACTCATGGGGAAGGGTGTTTTGGCCGTAAAATCCCTTAATGGGAGTGTTCCTTTGATTTCACAACTCATTTCCCAAGTCCCTTGTGCCATTCATGTCCCTAAACGCCACCCGGGTCCCACCAAACACTTGTATCGGAGTGTTATCGCGACCTGAAGCAATTGTCCCTATCCGACAATCAATCTAAGTCCTAATTAGATACAAATGTGTATCTTTACATGATAATTAGGAACCTCGTGTGTTTACAAGTTCCGGATCAACTCTTAGCATCCAAACCGTCTCGTACCTCGTTCGGTGAGTTCATACCCCTACGGCTTTTTCACTGTTTTCAATGTTTTCAGGGGGGAATACAAGCAAACTAAAACCGTTTTCCAATCACAATATTGATGTGTTTCAAGCATTATCTGACAAATCTATAAACTCTTTCACTCCTTATGTATTATGCTGAGCATAAGGAATGACTACTGGATTTCAACTAAATGGATTTTAGTTAAGAAACAATCAAACTAATCAAATTATTATGGGAATAATTTGGGGGTCTTTACTGTGCTTTCTATCGTATACTGATATCTGTACTAAATTATTAGATAAACTATGTCTGTTCAGTTTATCTCCGTATCATTTGAATGTATTATCCGATGATTTCATGTATGTATCTATACTTTACTGTACTAAGTTTCATAACTTTCTGTATGTCAATATCTTATAAGAACCCTGTGAATAGTTTAGTACTAGCTTGTGAGATAGTCACTACCCTTTATGGATGATCAGTAAATCCTCTCCGGAAGTGTAACCAGAGTCTCCTGGAGGGAGAGCGCGGAATTTGTGAATAGATCTATTCGGGACTGACAATCCCACACCTTAACTGCTAGCTACAGTTAGGCGGGCACGCCTAGGGTGACAAATTTCTGGATATCGTTCGACGTCTGACAAACGTCAAGGAGGTCACGTTGTCGTATCAGTATGGTTACCCGACTCACAATATGTATTAATACCAGCTTATTCACAGTTTGGGTTCAGGATCTTTATTTCGTTCGGGATAGTGATCCCATGGTTTTGTATCTATATTCTATGTCTCTTTCGGGATTGTGATCCCATGGTATTGTTTCTATGTCTCTTTCGGGATAGTGATCCCATGGTATTATCAAACTATTATATATCTATGTCCTATATGGGATAATGATCCCATGGTTTATTCTTATATTTCTTTCGGGATAGTGATCCCATGGTATTAACTAAACTATTTGGTGTCTAGTTCGGGATAGTGATCCCATGGTTTTATGTCTACTATCTGTACGGGATGTCTTTCCCCATGATCTCTAACTATATCTTATACGGGATAGTGATCCCAAGGTTTAATATCGATAACTTATACGGGCTAGTGATCCCATGGTTTTCTAAATCTATATACGGGATAGTGATCCCATGGTTTATTCTTATATCTCTTTCGGGATAGTGATCCCATGGTATTAACTAAACTAGTTGGTATCTAGTTCGGGATAGTGATCCCATGGTTTTATGTCTACAACTTGTACGGGATAGTGATCCTAAGGTTTTCTAAATCTATATCTTATACGGGATAGTGATCCCATGGGTTCTAAAATTTGTATCTTATTCGGGATAGTGATCCCATGGTTTCAAATCTATATTTACATACATACATAAACTTATCTCGTGTTAGTTCGGGATAATAGTCCCATGATCTTGAACCGTACTTTCGAATATCTCAAACTAACTTATATGTCTTTCGGGATAGTGATCCCAAGATTTTCATTATATAGTTTTGTGTGCTAAACTATACTTAGTGATATACTATTGATCTTACAATTAGGAAAATATGGGATTTTCCTGGGGTAAATACAATACATAATCGAATTGGTAACAAACGATAACTTAACCAACTTCACATAAGAAAATATGGGATTTTCTTGGATAACAAATCTTTTCGGAAACTAAAGGAAACCGATACATTTTCACAAAACAAAACCGCTTATGAACTCACCAACTTTATGCTGATTTTCAAACCGCTTGTATTCTCAGGTCCAAGTTAGACAGGTACCCGGTGATCTCTTTTGGCGAAGACGGAGTGCGTAGAAGACTCGTCTCAAGTTTTGTTAATATGATGCATATGTATATTTGTATAACTTTACTTTTGAAACACATGTAAACTTTCATATATATGTAATGTAATGTTTGTTTACTGTGAATACTATGTACATTGGATTTTATACACAACGTGGTAGTCAACCCCGCAGACGTTTCCGCCTCTGGTTTTCGGGGTGTGACACCATTCATCAAACTTGCACAACCAATAGGAAAAGTGGGACAAAACCTAGATTTATCATCATAGAACAATAAAAGAGAAATCTTTGATACTTATAATTGTCCAGAAACAATGTAAGATGATGATGATGATGACGATTCCTTGCAATCCTCAACACAATATCACCTTCTTCTTCTTTTCTCCTTCTTCCAAGCCAAGAAAAGCTCCAAAATGACCAAAGATCAAGCAAGTATGAAGACTAGGATTTTTCTAAGGTGAAAGAGGGTTTGGGGCTGATAAGAAACCATAAAATGAGTTTAGAGATACTTAAATATGAAGGAAACCCTAAAATGATCATGGATTTGGACTGCCTCAGCTCTCACGACGTTAGCCTCTATGTATCACATCGTGAGACCAGTCCCGAACAAACGTTTTCATCTAGCCCATTCTCACGTCGTGAGTCTCCATGTCTTATGTTGTGAGGCTCCTTTCTTCCAAAATCCAACCTTTTAACTCCTTGAAACCTAAATCGATTCATCTACGAAAATGGGTGTTACAACTATCCACCACTTAAGTTAGATTTCATCCTCAAAATCACTCCTTACTACCTTCCGGAAACGCCAAACAACATAGGTGATACTTCCACAACCTCGATACGGACTGAGAAGTCAACTCGTACATACAACAGCCTTCCAAAACTATATGAAATAACCCAAAAATACAACCCAAAAATTTTGTTTTTAAATAATAATAAAAGTCATAACATTGAATGTCATATAATAAAACCATATGTCGGGTATCTCAAAAGCCATAATAAAAATGTCATATCAAGAACTGTATCAAATCATATCTAAGTATCTGAACAAAACTCCCAGGAATAAAGTTGAAGCTGTGGTGTGTGCGATGACATCATTCTGAGCTTTTCCCTTTACTTGCGGAAGTACCTGAAACCAAAACTGAAACTGTAAGCACAAAGCTTAGTGAGCTCCCATAAACTACCACATACCATACAACCACATATAAACACATACTGGGCCTTGCCCCCTACATCGGACTGAAGTCCGGAAACTGCATCGGACCGAAGTCCGGACCTAACAAGGGCCTTGCCCTCTACATCGAACAGATTTCTGGAAACTGCATCGGACCGAAGTCCGGAACTGACTGGCACCTTGTCCCCTGCATCGGATCGAACTCCGGAACTAACTGCATCGGACCGAAGTCCGGAAACTGACTGAGCATAACATAGCATGGCATAAACATATCAACTAGCATGAACACATAAAATGCATACTGCATCGGACCGTAGCCCATAACACATAGCACATAAATCCTGTCTGAGCCACGAAGGCATCAAACATACTAAAAACTGCATCGGACCGAAGTCCGGAAACTACTACTAGCTAAACGGGCCGGCATTGTGGCCTTAGACCCGTTCCTACTGGAAGGAAACTCACCTCGTAAACTGGCTGGTAAATGAACTGCTCTGGAAAATGTTTGCTGCTGCTCCGGTATCTCCACGGCTACAATTTCCATAACACACTGAATCAAATACTGATAACTATACTGAGGGTAAAATGACTATTTTACCCCTGGTCAAAGTCAACCCTATTGGTCAAAGTCAACATAAAGTTGACCTAACTCGTCGAGTTGGGTCACCAACTCGTCGAGTCCTCACCCTCGCTTCTTTGCTTCTGATCGCTACTACTCGTCGAGTCTGGCATAGACTCGACGAGTTCCCCTTCAATGCTATCACTTAGTCAATTTGCACCCGACTCGCCAAGTTGTATGAACAACTCGTCGAGTCCTCCTTCAACGTATGAACACTCTGGCTGTGACTCGCCGAGTTGTATGAACAACTCGTCGAGTATGATCTAGAGGTATGAAGACTGTCTTGGACTTGCGACTCGACTCGCCGAGTCCAAAGAATGACTCGCCGAGTCGCATGCATGAAATTATTATTCATATGATTATGCTCAAAACCAACGCATCCAACTGATAGATCTGGGCTCCTAAGGCCTAGTTTGCACGTAAAGGTTCCATTTTTACGTGCATATATACTCCTAAAGAGGTTTATAGGCTTAAAATGAATGAATAAGGTTAGATCTAGGGTTTATATGCAACAAGGTTCAATAAAGGTATAAGATCTGGGTTTTGGGATAGAAATATGATTAGATCTGAAAACTATATCACTTACACAAGCTCCCTTACTAGATTAAACTCATAAATGGGCAAAAAGGTAACCTAAATGAGATTCTTAAAGAGAAACAACCAAAGAACAGAAAGAGTCCGATTAATACCTCAAATGAATATGAAATGGATGTAAGATCTTGTTCCCCTTCTTCTCCTTTGGATCTAGCCTTCCTCCTCTCTTCCAATCTTCACTCTTTACACAAAAATGCCCAAAAACGCTCAAGATAGGTTAAGGTATTGCTATGAAACGTTCTGAGGGTGAGGGAGGCCAGATTGGGTGCATAAGGGGGATTATATAGGGTGCAAAACCCGTGGATCTAGGGTTTCTTCCAGACTGGCGGACTCACCGAGTCTAGGATATGGACTCGTCGAGTCGCCCACTTTCACGTGCTGGAAATCCCGTCTCTACTCGATGAGTCGGGCAACAGACTCGTCGAGTCCCTCTTGAATACTTAGAAAAATAAACATTAAATAACATAACAGAAATGGGGTCGTTACACTATAACTGGACCCATTCTTAGTAGAGCTCTCAAATCCTGACGACGAACAGATCCTTACCCCACTAGCGTGAGCCACTGAAGAATAACCATTACTACTCTGCCCAAAATATGACATCCTAAAACCTTCTGACTTCCCGACATTCTGAATTCCTACCAATTCGACTCCACTTCGCAACCCAACTAAGCATAAACCCTTCCAACCCTGGATTATCTTATCGTTTCTACTAGGAAACGGAATCTTTGGCCGTCGTCGCCGCCAAAAACCCTTCGCTTGATAACCAGGCAACTCCCAACACGAGTCTCCAATGCTAGAACAATCTTAGGCTCACCATTTTGTCCCATAATTATAATTTTGATGCAACCGAGACCTCCCTGGTCTTGTACTTACCTACCAAATAACCGATATACTGAAATTCCAACTGTTTACTAAGGCTTATAGCCTCATACAGTCACACCACACGACTCCTGAACAAGTGTCTATCTGGCAAGATTGTCCTAGGATGCCTGCCATAATGGCTCCAACAACCCCCCTAATCCAACCAAAGTTAACACAACCAACCATTCATCACTGTTGAATCCTTCAATTAAGATCAAGGGTGACTCCCAATACAAGTCTCTACCCTTTTGTGTCAACCAGGGACATAACTCACATCCTAAAGTCTAAAGATTTACACTTGCATTCTGTGACATCCCCAAAATCACGGCCAGAAAAGACCGATTTTCATTTATGCTTTTAAAATAAATTCAGAGTAAATCCTTTTGATTTGAAAGAGTTGCGGAATTTGTTCCCAAAACAAAACATGATAAAATAATATTTATCAAAGCATTTCATCAAGAGATGCATTTTCATTATATAATTAAAACTCGGGGTGTCATGTTCCGATACAGACCATTAAGCATAAACAATAACATTACAAGTCATTCAACAAATATATACATATACAGACTTGTAAACAAAACAACTTGATGGTTCGTCCATCTTACGCCCTTGCGCCACTTCCTGTAATACAAATAAAACTGAGTGGGTCAGGCTTGGGAGCCTGGTGAGCATATAGGGTTTTCAACCCACAATAAATAAATTATATTTAATTTCACCAACCAATCACTATCCCGATTACCCATTCCCGTTATCCTCACTTTACGTCCCTAAAACAACATCTATCTCAAGGGACCTAATCTAGGATTTTCATCGGGACGGACATTACAGCCAAGGGGTTTCCTCAACAATAGATATCCTAAGGCAACCATGAGGGGGATAGAGTACACCGGTGAACACATCGTTCACAACACCTACAGGTTATGAACCTGCTAGCGTTCCACGAGACTGTCTAGAAGGAGTCTGTGGTCGTTATCCATACTCCGCTGAATAACTAGGTCAACAACAACAACATCGAGGCCTCTCATCTGTTTATTACACACCAACTATCTACCCATGTTCTACCCAACATATTAGTAGATAAAAATATATATTTTTATACATAGTTTAAAACCTGTATATATCATTTTCATTCAATATATATTCCACACAACAGATGAGGCATACCTACATAACACGTATTTCATAGAAAACAAATCAGATCTATGTGATTAAAGAGAGTGAATATACATTCACTTACATAACAACAAAACTATACACATAACACGTATTTCGTATAAAATACTTCATAATTATGCGTTAGAAGAAAGTAACTACATAACACGTATTTCGTATAAAATACTTCACAATTTGGCCGGCTGCCCTCGCATCCTATTTATAGGAGGCTGGAACCCCCTCGTACGCGGGGCGTACAGCAGTACGCAGCGCGTACTGCCTCCGAATTGCGTCACTGCATGCGTCATCCGAAGTGTCGACACTTTGGCTGTATGCGGGGCGTACTCGAGTACGCAGCGCGTACCTCGGATCAGAGCTGTGACTCGTCTTCGGATAATGCCTCCGAATTTTTAATTAAAAATAAATACAAATTAATTAATAAACTTCGGAAATTCATATCTTCTTCATACGAACTCCGTTTTCGACGTTCTTTATATCCACGGAAAGGTGAGACTACGATCTACAACTTTCGTTTAGACTCCGTCGGCTAATTTTGACTTTATTTTTATTATTTATTTTTAATAGGCCGGGACAGAAAATTTCGTTATAAATTCATAACTTCTTCGTCCGACGTCCGTTCTCGCCTAACTTTTTATCGCTTTGATACTAACAACGAGATCTTCGATTCTCGTTTAGATCACTAAGGCTAAATATCGCTTTAACGTAAATTTCACTTTTTACGTTATTCAGCGTTGCCGGTTCTGTCGCGAAACTTCGACAGGTCATAACTTCCTCGTTATAACTCGGATTTCGGCATTCTTTATATCTTCGGAAACCTTGTTTCAACTAATACAACATTATCTAAAGATATCAAGTTTATTTTACACTTTAATTTTGACGCTTATTTTTATTCTTAATTAATCAAACCACATAATTAAGCAATTAAGCACAAAACACATAATACTCAAATAATACACTTATATTATTTCAAAACGGGTTACAAAGGTTAACCTAGACCATTACATTGCTAAAAATGGCAAGCCCGGAAACACAGGCGTTACAATTCTCTCCACCTTAGAATGATTCCATCCCCGGAATCACACATCAACAAACAAATACGGATAGCGACTCAACATGTCACTCTCCGTCTCCCAGGTGAGATTCGGCCCATTCGTGTGTTTCCATCGGACAAGCACTAACTCGACCATCTTGCATCGCAACTTCTTAGTCTTTCGGTCAACAATTGCCTCTGGTTCTTCAATCAACCTTTTGTTCTCATCAATTCTCAACTCCTAAAGTGGAATCATGTCAGGAACTTCCCCCGTGAACTTCCGTAAATAACACACATGAAAAGTGTTATGAATTCCATTCAGTTCTTCTGGTAGTTCAAGCTTGTAAGCTTGGTTCCCAATCCTCTGAAGAACTTTAAACGGTCCAATAAACCTTGGACTCAACTTTCCCCTTTTACCAAATCTTATAAGTCCCTTCCACGGCGAGACTTTAAGCAAAACCGAATCCCCAACTTCAAAAGTCATCGGTCTTCGCTTTTTGTCAGCATAACTCTTTTGACGATCTTGAGCTGCTAACATTCTTTCCCTAATTATTTTCAACTTTTCAGCAGTTTGATGAACCATCTCCGGTCCCATAAACTGCTTTTCCCCAGCCTCAAGCCAACAAGACGGCGTACGACACTTTTGTCCATACAAAGCTTGGTAAGGTGCCATCTTAATGCTCGAGTGAAAACTATTGTTATAGGAAAATTCTACCAATGGTAAATGTTCAACCCAGTTACCTAGGAATTCCAAGGTACATGCTCTTAGCATATCTTCAAGTGTTTGTATCGTCCTTTCACTCTGACCATCAGTCTGCGGATGGTAAGCTGTACTTAAACACAACTTGGTACCTAATTCCTCTTGTAGACTTTTCCAAAATCGTGAGGTGAAACGACTATCACGATCTGACACAATTGTTAGCGGAACACCGTGAAGTCTCACAATTTCCTTCACATAAGAATTCGCAAGCTTTTCCATAGACCATTTCTCCCTGGCGGCTATGAAATGCGCACTCTTAGTGAATCGATCAACGACCACCCAAATCATGTCGTGACCATTCTTTGTTCTAGGCAGTTTAGTGACAAAATCCATAGCAATGTCTTCCCACTTACCCATAGGCACAGATAAAGGTTCTAAACTCCCATACAGTTTCTGATGTTGTGTCTTGACTCACGCACAAGTCACACACTCAGCCACACACTTTGCAACATCAAGCTTCATCGTCGGCCACCAGTAGTAGGGTTTCAGGTTCCTATACATTTTAGTGCTACCGGGATGAATCGAATACATGGTCTTGTGAGCTTCTTCCATCAGAAGATCTCTAATTCCTCCTGACTTAGGTACCCAAATACGATCTTGGAATACCTTCAGTCCATGACCGTTTGTACCAAACACCAATGTTTTACCCAAACGTTCCTCCTTTCGGTCATTTTTCTCAGAAGCTTCCTCTTGAGCTTTCTTTATACTTTCCACAATGGTCGAGACAACTTCAATTCTCAACGCTCTTGGCCTTTTCCTTTCAAGATTGACTTTCCGACTGAGAGCATCAGCAATAACATTAGCCTTACCGGGGTGGTAAAGTATCTCGCAGTCGTAGTCCTTGAGTAATTCCAGCCAGCATCGTTGCCTCATATTCAATTCCTTTTGATTAAAGAGATATTGGAGACTCTTATGATCAGTTAAAAGTTTGCACTTAGTGCCATAGAGGTAATGCCTCCATATCTTCAGAGCGAAAACTACCGCTGCCAACTCCAAATCATGAGTCGGGTAATTCTTTTCATGCTCCTTCAGCTGTCGAGACGCATATGCTATCACCTTTTCTCTTTGGGTCAAAACACAACCCAATCCAACCCCAGACGCATCGCTATAAACAGCGAAGTCTTCAACTCCATCGGGTAGAGAAAGTATCGATGCCTCGCATAGTTTCTTCTTTAGCTTCTCGAATGCTTCTTTATGCTTCTCACTCCAAGCATAAGCAGCTCCTTTGTGGGTCAAAGCTGTCAATGGAGTAGCAATCGAAGAAAAGCCTTGGATAAACCTTCGGTAATATCCGACTAATCCCAAAAAGCTTCGAATCTCCGTGGGACTTTTCGGTTGTTCCCACTTCATCACAGCTTCGATCTTCGCTGGATCAACCATTATCCCTTCTTGGTTGACCACGTGACCCAAGAATTGGACTTCACGAATCCAAAAATCACATTTGGAGAACTTAGCATACAGCTTCTCCTTCTTCAAGACTTCTAACACTTCTCGCAAGTGTCTGCCATGCTCCTCCTGGCCTTTCGAGTAAATCAGAATGTCGTCTATGAACACTATCACAGATTTATCAAGGAACGGATTGCAAACCCTATTCATTAAATCCATGAATGCTGCCGGAGCATTGGTTAGTCCAAACGACATAACCAAGAACTCGTAGTGTCCATATCTAGTTCTGAACGCAGTCTTCTCTATATCCTGCTCTCTCACTTTTAGCTGATGATATCCTGACCTCAAGTCGATCTTTGAGAAATAACTTGAACCTTGTAGCTGATCGAATAGGTCATCAATCCTCGGCAACGGATATCTATTCTTTATTGTTGCCTTATTTAGCTCTCTGTAATCGATGCACATTCTCATACTTCCATCTTTCTTCTTCACAAATAACACCGGAGCTCCCCAGGGTGATGAACTAGGTCTAATAAAACCTTTGTCCAACAATTCCTGAAGTTGCATCATCAGCTCCTTCATCTCCGTTGGTGCTAATCGATAAGGTGCTTTTGCTATTGGCGTGGTTCCTGGTAACAAGTCTATTCTGAACTCTACTTGTCTATCAGGTGGTAATCCAGGAAGATCTTCGGGAAATACTTCCGGATAATCACACACCACTGGAATACTCTGCATCACCTTCTTTTCCTTCTTAGCATCAATCACGAATGCTAAATATGATGTACATCCTTTGGTCAAACATTTTCTGGCTTTCATTAGGGAAATGATTCCAGAATTCACTCGGCGTTTGTCCCCATACACCATAAATGATTCCTTCCCTGGTGGGTTTACCTTCACTATCTTCTTCTTGCATAATATCTCGGCATCATTGGCACTAAGCCAATCCATTCCCAACACGATGTCGAAACCATTAAGTTCGATAAGCAATAATTCCTCGTGGAACTTATTCCCATTAAGGTCGATTAAGATGTTTTTCATACGATGGCTAACAGGTACAAACTTGCCACTAGCAACTTCGACTAATAAAGCATTATCTAGTCTATCAACAGGCAAGGCTAGTTTTCTACCAAATTCATGCGATATAAAGGAGTAGTTGGCTCCAGAATCAAATAAAATTTGGGCAGGCAATTTGTTTACGAGAAAGGTACCTGAAGCGACATCAGCTTCATCTTTAGCAGCTTCCAGTGTCATCTGGAATGCTCTCGCCTTTGGCTTTGGCGGAATGTTGGGTCTGGCTGCCTCCTTCTTCTTTGGGCAGTCCCTCGACATGTGTCCCTCCTCACCACAACCATAACAAACTTTCTTAGTGAGGGTACATTCATTGGCATAGTGACCTGGCTTTCCACACTTGTAGCATGTGGTCACTACCTCACACTTTCCATGATGCTTCTTCTTACATTTGTCGCACCATTTCGCTTCACCCCCACTTCCCCTCGAACCAGACTTCGAGAACTTGTTTTTCTTATTGGACCCTGAAGTTCCATCGAACTTCCTCTTTTCGCCAACTTCTACCCTTTCCAGACCCCTCTCTTTCTGCTGGGCCTCCACATTCTTAGCTGCACGTACAACCGTTTTCAGAGTAGTTGCCATCTTGACTGTCGGGCCAAAGTCGCCAGGCAGTCCATTAGCAAACCTCTCAATATTGGAGAGTTCCGTTGGCACTAGGTACGGAAATAATTTCATTTTCTCAGTGAATGCCATAGCGTAGTCGTCTACGCTCATCCTCCCCTTCTTCAAGTTTTGGAACTCATTGTTCAGATCAATCACATCTATCTCTGAACAATATTGCACCCTTAATTGTTCCAAAAACTCTTCCCATGACATTTTCAGGGCTTTCCCTTGTGGCATAGTATCTGCCAACAACTTCCACCAACTTAATACTCCAGTCTTCAGTTGTCTGACTGCAAATACAGTCTTTTGTTTGTTGCTACAGTCGCAACTTTCAAATACCATCTCCATTTCGGAGATCCAATCCATTATTTCAACAGGCTTTGGGCTCCCCGAAAGACTTGGCGGTTTGGCGCCCAAGAAATTCTTGTACATTCGCCCATCGTTGTTGTTTCTCCTTTCCGGATTGTTCCTTCGTTCTTCTTGAGTCCCAACTTGACTCAAAATGCGACTATTGTTCCCTTCCTCCGACTGCTCGGGAATCAATTCAGGTTCCTCAATAGGTATGATAGGTTCATCCCTATTGTTATGCAACATTTGTCGCATCTCCTCCCTTTGTTCGGCTAACATAGTCCGAATCATGGCTTGCACTCCAGCCATGGTGATCTGTTCTGGTGCTGCTGCTACAACAGGTATTTGCTCAATCACTGGTGGTTGATTCCTGTTTTCATCCGCGTTTCCAATGCCACTCCTTGTTCTCACCATTTTTGATCTACACACCAAATAATTTCACCTTATTACTCAAAACGATTACATGCTAGTTCTAATATCGTACATATACGCTTAGAATCCTAAACACATAAACCTTCAGATCCGGTTGGCAATAAACCGTAGATCCGAACAAATAATATCATATATGGCAACATATAACATTTAGCACATAAAAGCATTTTAGGCAACTTTCCTAAAATAAACTAGTGCTTGTGTCTAAAATCCAACAGACACACACCTCGCAATCTCCACTTAGCATCCTAAGTTTAAGTTTAGAAATCCTACAAATTCCTAGTTTGCTTAAACTAATGCTCTGATACCAACTGTGACATCTCAAAAATCACGGCCAGAAAAGACCGATTTTCATTTATGCTTTTAAAATAAATTCAGAGTAAATCCTTTTGATTTGAAAGAGTTGCGGAATTTGTTCCCAAAACAAAACATGATAAAATAATATTTATCAAAGCATTTCATCAAGAGATGCATTTTCATTATATAATTAAAACTCGGGGTGTCATGTTCCGATACAGACCATTAAGCATAAACAATAACATTACAAGTCATTCAACAAATATATACATATACAGACTTGTAAACAAAACAACTTGATGGTTCGTCCATCTTACGCCCTTGCGCCACTTCCTGTAATACAAATAAAACTGAGTGGGTCAGGCTTGGGAGCCTGGTGAGCATATAGGGTTTTCAACCCACAATAAATAAATTATATTTAATTTCACCAACCAATCACTATCCCGATTACCCATTCCCGTTATCCTCACTTTACGTCCCTAAAACAACATCTATCTCAAGGGACCTAATCTAGGATTTTCATCGGGACGGACATTACAGCCAAGGGGTTTCCTCAACAATAGATATCCTAAGGCAACCATGAGGGGGATAGAGTACACCGGTGAACACATCGTTCACAACACCTACAGGTTATGAACCTGCTAGCGTTCCACGAGACTGTCTAGAAGGAGTCTGTGGTCGTTATCCATACTCCGCTGAATAACTAGGTCAACAACAACAACATCGAGGCCTCTCATCTGTTTATTACACACCAACTATCTACCCATGTTCTACCCAACATATTAGTAGATAAAAATATATATTTTTATACATAGTTTAAAACCTGTATATATCATTTTCATTCAATATATATTCCACACAACAGATGAGGCATACCCACATAACACGTATTTCATAGAAAACAAATCAGATCTATGTGATTAAAGAGAGTGAATATACATTCACTTACATAACAACAAAACTATACACATAACACGTATTTCGTATAAAATACTTCATAATTATGCGTTAGAAGAAAGTAACTACACACTCACACGTATAAATGACAATAAACTTAATACCCTCGAACCATACTTGTATTATTATTGCGTCTATGAAAGGTAGTATACACTCACTTGATCAGAAGATGATCGGACAGCACTACGACTTGCAGAAGTAGTAATCCACAGCAGATCTGGAAGATCTCTACGAAAATCGAACTTCTCGCGGGCATAGCTTCGGCTCGGAAACCACACTTCTCGGGATCTTCGGGATCTCGGGACTCGCTTCGGGACTCGGGAATATTACCGGGGCTTCGGGATGGCTTCGGGGGTAAAACCGCAGAGTTCGGCACAAAAATGAGAGGAAATTAGCAATTTGGTCGGCTGCCCTCGCATCCTATTTATAGGAGGCTGGAACCCCCTCGTACGCGGGGCGTACAGCAGTACGCAGCGCGTACTGCCTCCGAATTGCGTCACTGCATGCGTCATCCGAAGTGTCGACACTTTGGTTGTATGCGGGGTGTACTCGAGTACGCGGCGCGTACCTCAGATCAGAGCTGTGACTCGTCTTCGGATAATGCCTCCGAATTTTTAATTAAAAATAAATACAAATTAATTAATAAACTTCGGAAATTCATATCTTCTTCATACGAACTCCGTTTTCGACTTTCTTTATATCCACGCAAAGGTGAGACTACGCTCTACAACTTTTGTTTAGACTCCGTCGGCTAATTTTGACTTTATTTTTATTATTTATTTTTAATAGGCCGGGACAGAAAATTTCGTTATAAATTCATAACTTCTTCGTCCGACGTTCGTTCTCGCCTAACTTTTTATCGCTTTGATACTAACAATGAGATCTTCGATTCTCGTTTAGATCACTAAGGCTAAATATCGCTTTAACGTAAATTTCACTTTTTACGTTATTCAGCGTTGCCGGTTCTGTCGCGAAACTTCGACAGGTCATAACTTCCTCGTTATAACTCGGATTTCGGCATTCTTTATATCTTCGGAAACCTTGTTTCAACTACTACAACATTATCTAAAGATATCAAGTTTATTTTACACTTAAATTTTGACGCTTATTTTTATTATTAATTAATCAAACCACATAATTAAGCAATTAAGCACAAAACACATAATACTCAAATAATACACTTATATTATTTCAAAACGGGTTACAAAGGTTAACCTAGACCATTAAATTGCTAAAAATGGCAAGCCCGGAAACACAGGCGTTACACATTCTATCTGAAATCCTCTGATTATAGGGAGACCTTCCACTGAATTGAAATATAAAATCCTCCACCCACCATAGAGGCTTACAAACTCACACTTGGTCCCTCCACAAGACTCTGACTAAGAGTCAAACTAATAAGGGCTACTCAAGCCTAACCACCACATGATGCCAACCAATGACCCTGGAATCATCTCACTCTAAGCACAACATGATACCTTACTCAAGTTGATCCTACCATATCTCACCCACACTACGCAATCGAACATGCCCCTTCTTGCCTCAGATCCATCAATATTCATACTACTCAAGGAGTGGTCCTCCATCAATACTAATTGCCTTGAACTAAGCATGCATTGATCTTTCCTCACTCCAACTGACCACGTAAACCATGGTGTGCCTCATACTGGTGAATGTTACGATATCGTCGCATAATTACAACACTTCCACAGTTGTCTATCAATCCGGTGAATGATACGGCTACCTCGTAGTCTTACAATGTAACGCCCGTAGATTAGGGCTATTCAGTTTAAGGACAATAAGCGTCAAAAATGAATTTTTGATGGAATATTATTTTGAAGGAATAATCTTAACTAAGTTGTAGTATATGTTACAAGGATTCCGTACATATAAAGAATGTCGAAATCCGAGTTATAACGAAGAAGTTATGACCTGTCGAAGTTTCGCAACAGAACCGGCACGACACAGCGCGACGTAAAAAGTGAATTTACGTTAGAAAGATATTTAGCCATAGAGATCTAAAGGAAAGTCATATAGTTCGTTAAATCGTGAGCGTGCATAAAAAGAACGTCCAACTCTGACTTCGTATGAGGAAGTTAAGATTTTTCTAAGTTTCGACTTAGCGGTGTGCAGCCCGAATACTCGATTTGAGATCGAGAGGTTTTTAGCTGAAACAATCTAAATGAGAATCGAAGATCTCGTCGATAGTAGTCCAACGGTAAAAAGACAGACAAAAACGGATGTCGAATGAAGAAGTTATGGATTTATAACGGAGTTTTCTTGTCCCAACCTACTAAAAATAAATAATAAAATAAAGTCGAAATCAGCCGATGGAGTCTAAACGAAAGTTGTAGAGTTTAGTCTCACCTACGCGTGGATATAAAGAACGTCGAAAACGTAGTTCGTATATTAATTTAAATATAAAATCGGATAATATCGGAGGCATTGACGCATCGGTCCTATCCACCCGGTACGCCCCGCATACCTAGATGTACGCCCAGCGTACATGTCGACGGAGGATTACGCCCAACGTAATTTGGGGTTACGCCCAACGTAACTCGGGGTTTCAACCCCTATAAATAGAACATAAGTGCTTTCGAGTTCTTTACTCATTTTCTTCCTTTCTTTCTCGTTTTTGCATCGTTTTGCGTGCAAGAAATATCCCGAAACCCTCGTATCGTTCCCGAGACCCGAAGCGAGTCCCGAGGTCTCGAAAATCCCAAGAAGTGAAATTCCCGAGCCGAAGCTCTGCCCGCGAGAAGCCCGGTTTTTGCGAAGATCTTCCAGATCTACCGAAGAATACTACTTTTACAAGCCGTAGTGCTGTCCGAGCATCGTCTAATCAAGCGAGTGTGTGGTTACTTTCTTCTAACACATAAATATAAAGTATTAGCTATGAAATACGTGCTATGTGTTATATATTATTTGTCTATTTGAGATAAGCTTGGAATTGATGTTTTTATACGGGTGTTAAATGATTCAAACTATATATGTATTTTATATCTACAAAATATGTTGGATAGAACATGGGTAGATGAAATAGTGGCAACTATGGAGTTAGCACCTATTGTATAAACCTTGGTGACTATGGAGTTAGTGCCTGTTAAAGTGAACCTTGGTGACTATGGAGTTATCGCCTATTAAAGTAAACCTTGGCGACTATGGAGTTAGCGCATGTTGAATAAACCTTGGCGACTATGGAGTTAGCGCCTGATAGCTATGGATTTAGTACCTGATAGATAAACTTTGGCAGCAATGGACTTCGTGCCAATTCCTTAGGTAAATCCTTAGGAACGAACGAATAAAGGATAGTTGATTCTTAGGGTAAAACCTTAAGAAATAAAGAAGATAAGGGGGATGGGTAATTGGGTTGACTGTTTGATGATTAAATATAATAATTATATTATTGTGGGTTGAAAACCCTATATGCTCACCAGGCTCCCAAGTCCGACCCACTCAGTTTTATTTGAATTACAGGTAATGGCACAAGGGTATAAGTTGATGGACTTGACGAGAGATTTAGGATTATAGATCAGTAGTTATAAATAACTGTTGTAAGGTCTATTTTATATTGTTTATGCTTTTGGTATTTATCGTAACATGACATCCCGAGGTTTTATTATTAAATAAAATACATTCTCTTTGAGAAGTGATTTGATAAGTTATTATCATATATTGTTTTGGGAACAAATTCCGCAACCATTTTCTTTAAACGATTACTCTGATTTATAAAACAGAGCATAAACAAATCGGTCTTTTCTGACTGTGAAATTTGGGGATGTCACATACAGCACTTCTATACTTCCATATACCCACCCATGGTCTTACTATCTGATTACTATACCAACCATAATCATCATGAGTCGAACCGCATCCGACTATAACCGAATCAAGTGTTCGAGTTATGCTTCAAACCCTCAAGCCTTCATTAGAAAAGAACAGGTAGAGAGGCTCTAACATAACCCTCAACCTGGATCCATTCACATATCCATCATTCGTTACTACTGATGCGCAATGAAACCTAAATATCCACCCTTGTGTAACCTTTAGACCAACGATTCTCCCCCACTTGGATTTAGTTGCGCTCTTCCAATCCACCAAAAATCGATGGATTCCCAATCCATCTCTCAACCTTACACTTCAAACTTGTCAACAACCTGAGCTTGCAAGAACTAGCATTCTATTAGTCACCAACCTTAGTGATCACACACACTCTAAAAACAGATGAATACTTTCTGAAATCCCAACGAGCTTAATAATCCCAAGTACACTCCATAATACAACTCCGAATCCTTAATCCACTTCAGCTCGTGGCATAGAACTATAACCCTTGACCGGGACGGAAGGGTCATCAATTTAACAACTCACCTGCTGAAGGATTGATGTACTCAAAGTTTGCCAATAGATCCCATTCGATTTCTGCTGATAATCCCAATGGCTGAAATAACCCATGTGAACAACACTTTCCCATTACTTAAGAGTGATACGTTACCACTGCTCTATCCCTACTGACGATAGCAGTCGACACCTGAACTTTACAACAGCCAACCTTCCTTCACCAGCCAATAAAACCAACCCCACTTGCTTTCCAATCCCTAATCACATTACTATCTCGAACGGAGCAAAGTCGCTAACCACATACCATGACATTGCACTTATACTCAACAAAGGGCACAAATAATCCCGCTGTGAGTGACTTGTCACTTCCCACTCAACCAGCTATTCCATCCGTACTTGCAACCTAAAACACAAATACTAATACTGTCCCAACATTGAAACTGCCAGAAACACTGAACTGCTTGAAGCAGTATGTTGCCACATGGCTGCTTTCCAAAAGCTATCGAGACTTCCTGGGTCTTAATTCGCTCGCCAATCATCTGAAATACCAGGTTCCGGCCCGGCTGCGAAGCCAAAGTGTTGGGCTGAAGATTATTTTGAAGATTGCGTCTTTTGGGATCGATAGTATAAGTTACTTTGCATTCCGGTTTGGGTCTGTCCAACCGAGAACCTTTTATGTTTTGTATATAAGTTTACACTTGCATGCTTATTAGGTTAACGATTTTAGAGATTAACGACATAGCATTTCATCTAGAGTATAACAGGTTTCTTTAATCGTTCTTGTAACCTACCAATCCTCTACAGTTGATGTTCTTAATCGAGCTCTTCTGAGGATTTTGTTTAATCATTCGACACGTTTGATTCCATCTTGACTTGTTCTTATTATTACGTTCATACAATTGTATATTTACATACTTGTTTAAGATCTAATCGATCTTTGTAGATTAAAGGTTGGTTTAATCGCATCAATTGGTATCAGAGCAGGAGGCTGTGTAATTGATACACATCTTTTCTGTGAAAAAGATTTCCATTAGGGTTTTTCCGCAATTATCAATATTTATTGAGCCGTCATCTCTTTATTGACGTATCTTGATATTTATTGTTTTGCCCTAATCTGCTTTATTACAAGTCTGATCTTTGAACAGGTTTTTACGATCATAATGGACGCGACGCAATCAAACCCTATTAATATTTCCAACAGCATCGGTTCGACGACAAAGATTCCAATCTTATACACCCATGACTATGAAGTATGGGGGCATCACTTTGAAGACTACGTGATTGGATCGGAGGATAATGGGTACCTCATATGGGAAGCCATCATCAATGGACCGTTTTCTCATTCTGCAACGTCCATAATTATTAAGACTCAAAAGGAGTACAATGATCTGCTAAAGGACGTGAAGGATATTGCACAAGATGAAAAGGACAAATTCTAGTGCAATATTAAGGCGTTAAGGTTGATCAGATTCGCCCTTCAGTCCGACACATTCAGGTTGGTCAACTCATGCACGACGGCAAAGGAAGTTTGGGATAGACTTTGTGAACTGTATTCTACAGACGAGGATCTTGAACATTCTATTCAAACTTTGCTTTTATCTGAGTTTGGAGAATTCAGGCAAGGGGCCGAAGAAACGGTGACCCAGACGTTTGATCGCTTCAATCATCTTCTCAGCAAGATGATCAAACATGATATTGAAAGGAAGCTTATCGAACAGAAGGTTACTTTCTTGAATGGACTGAGGTCTGAATGGAGAGCAGTGGTTTCCACAGTCAAAGCCCATGAGCAGTTTAAATCATACTCTTTGGCGAAACTGGTGGGTATTCTCAAGTCCCAAGAGAAGATTGTGTTGCAAGAAAAGAACATCGTTTCTAGTCTTGGTTCGTTGGCCCTCCTATCTAAAAGTAAAGCTGTGATGGAGGATGAAGACCTCAACTTGGAGGAATATGACCTCACGTCTGAGGATTATGCCATGATGGTGTCCAATCCCAAGAGGTTCATAAAGAAGAGATTCCCCAGCAACAAAAACCGAAACTGACAGGGGAGTTACAGCTCTGAAAAAGTGAACAATGAACCGAAGGCTGAGGAGCCCAAGAAGGAACCGAAGGTGGATGGCGATTCCGGAGTAAGCTGCTTCTACTGTGGTGGGAAAAACCACTATGCTAAGGACTGTGTCCTTAAGAAGATGGCTGAAAAGGATGATGGAAATGATGAGGAAGCTGTGTTACAGAAAAGATTGGACGAGTTGAGAAAGAAGAAGTCTACCGCTAACCCTTCTATTAACGCTCTCATTTTGCAGGGTTCGGTTAATGATGACGAGTTCGGTAGCACGGAAGTTTGGTCTACCGGCTCAGAAGACGATGAAGTGAGGAAGCCTACCCATGGAAAGGCTTATGTGGCTAAGGAGGAAAGCAGTGGAGGAAGATGCTTCATGGTGACTGACATATCCCAAATGAGGGGATACAACACCGATGGAGGAAGCGATGGACCGAAGGTACAGGAGGACATGTGCTTTACGGCCAAACCACTCAGCCAGCAGTTCAATGAGCTCGATGAACTGATAAAGAAGGTACAATCTGTTTTTATTTCATCCAAAGTACCACCATCCTCATATGAGAAAGAACTAAAAAATGTTAATACAAGAATTTCTCATCTAGATAGTAGCTTAACTCAAACTCGAGTCACCAATTCTAACCTAACTGATCAATTAAGCAGGGTGGCGTCGAAGAGTGAGGAGCGGAGAATGTGGATCGAGTTAAAGGAGTCGGAATTAGTTAGAGTTAAAGATGAAAACATTTATTTGCAAAGAGACAATTTAAAATTGTTAAAACAGTGGAATGTTTTTTGTTTAATTGCTAAACGTTTGTATTCTAATATTACTCAGCTTCACTTGGATTGTGAAATAGGCCATAAGATCCATCGCATGATTTTGCCCTTCCTAGAGTTTAAGGAGGATGAAATCGATGCCGAAGCCTACAATTGTGAGAGTGTGATATCGTCTGATGATGTCAATCCGACCTACATGTATGGACTGGACAAAATTGAGTCCTTCATTAAATCCAAGGACCACAAGGACATGCTTAAAAACCTTTTGGATGAAAATGACAGACTTAAACTGAGAACCGAAACCATGCAAAAATTTGACTCTTTAAACGCCAACGTAAGCTCAGAAAATAAAATTGATGTTGAAAATGCATCTGAGCTTAACGAGGACGAAAACATGAGTGAAATTTTTGTAGAGGACACGGTTGACTGCTCAGAATTTGTTAAAAACGAACCTGAAAACCACAAGAATCTTATTTCTGAAAATTCAGTGGAGTTCGCTCGATTGTCCCATCAAAAGTCCCCAATATTAGTTGAGAAAGCAGTTGTGTATCAAAAGGTTAGGACCACTCCGAATCAAGTATACAAGGTGACAGGAGTAACCGAACATCAAACAGCTGAACTCACAGCTATTGTAAACGAAGACAATGCTGATGGCTGCGATGAGTACTTCTGGGAAGCTCCAATAGATAATGCAAACGAAACCGTTGGCTTATCTGAAAGAACCTCCTGGATGAGTAAAGGAAGATACATACATGAACCCTTGAATAAGCCGGACAATTTCGATGAGCCAAGCACCAGTGGTACGAAAGATATTCCTCAGGAGGATGATCGTTCGGCAAAAGAAGATACTCTCTCTGCTCCTTCGGCTCAAAGTAAAACTCCTGCAGTTCAAAAGGAACCAGCCAAGGAGACACCGAAAACGAAAGCGAATGTTCATCATCAACCTAAACAGATGAGGAATAGGAAGACAGAAAGGAACCATAGATACAGGATGAACCTTTCTAAAAGGAAACAATTCTGGCATTCCCAGAATGCATACTTCTCACACCAAGACAAGAATCTGAAGTATGAAAACAATCCTGTAGGAAAGCCTGAAAGTCACAACAACCGAAAGCCAAGGTTCGGTTCACAAGAAAATATCAACCGAAGGCAAAGGTTCGGTTCTGAAAAAGACTCCAACCGAAACCAAAGGTTCGGTTCCAAGGACAGCTCAAACCGAACGCAAAGGTTCGGTTCTGAAGTCAAAAGAAAACAAGACTCTAAGATCGGTCCCCCCAACGATCAAAAGCAAAAGGGTCATCTAGAGTCTCTAGCCAGGAAGTCCTCTCAATACAAACCCTCTCATTCTAATTCTTCTCGTTCTTCTAACTCTTCTACTTCCACCGATTCATCTCCATCTTGCTCTAAAGCCAATTCCCCTTTTTCTCAAAAATCTCATTCGTCAGCTGAACAAAAGGGAAAGCAGAAGGTCAATGAATCCAAACCAGAGTCCAAACCGAGCACACCCAATCCTAACAAAATAAAAGTTTTTACCATTAAAAGGAAAGATGAAACAACTCTTATAAAACGAACATATCTAGTTGACATCTCTCTTACTGTTCCCGTTCCCATGAAAAGCTCACGTGGACCCAAGAAACTTTGGGTTCCTAAATCTGCCTAATTTTTGCAGGTTATAAGTGACGAGCAGTTCGACGAAGAATGGTACATCGATAGTGGCTGCTCACGTCACATGACAGGGAGGAAAGAGGAGCTTAGGGAATACAGATCTCTTGCAAATGGTGGCAACGTCAAGTTTGGAAATAATTCTTTCGGCACCATAAAGGGATACGGGATGATAACAAATGGGGACTTTACTATAAGGAAGGTGGCTTATGTGGAAGGACTCCAACACAACCTCATTAGTGTATCTCAGCTTGTTGGAGGTACAGGTCTCAAAGTCTCATTCGATGATGAAGGTTCTGAAATCATAGAGAAAAGGACAAAGAAAGTGATTCTCAAGTCAGAGCGAAAGGGTGAAATGTTTCCCTTAAACCTTAAACCCATCAAAGGAAACCCAGCTATATGCTTGTTATCAAAAGCTCAATCCGACGAAAGCTGGTTGTGGCACCGAAGGCTCTCTCATCTCAATTTTAAAGATATCAACCGACTTGTCACTGGAGGTCATGTTAGGGGTCTTCCATTGCTCAAGTTCGGCAGAGATCATTTGTGTGCTGCATGCGAAATGGGGAAGCAGAGTCGTCAAAGTCACCCATCTATAATCAACACAAAAGTTATTGAACCACTCGAATTACTTCATATCGATTTGTGTGGTCCTTCATCTATCGAAAGCATCGGTGGTAGCAAGTATATTCTTGTTATTATTGATGACTTTTCACGATTTACATGGGTATTCTTTCTAAAGCTTAAATCTGAAGCGAATCAAAAGCTGAAAGTGTTTATCAAGCAAATTGAAGTACAGCTCAAGAAGGTTGTTCGCAACATCAAAAGCGACAATGGTCTTGAATTCAAGAACAGGGAGTTTGAAGAGTTTCTTGCAGAAAAGGGAATTAGTCACAATTTCTCAGCTCCCTACACACCACAACAGAACGGAATAGTCGAAAGACGAAACCGATCTTTGTGTGAAGCTGCCCGAACTATGCTAAGTTTCGCTTCCTTACCTCTTTATTTTTGGGCTGATGCTATTTCGGCTGCTTGTTTTACACAGAACAGGTCCTATCTCAACAAGCGATTCACGCTCACACCATATGAGATACTAAACAACAGAAAGCCCAATGTGAAATTTTTCCATGTGTTCGGCTCAAGGTGTTTCATCTTTAACTCTAAAGAACACCGCAACAAGTTTGATGTCAAAGCCGACGAGGGAATTTTTCTGGGTTATTCGCTCACATCCAAGGCATACAGGGTCCTAAACAAGCGTTCGAGAAGGATTGAAGAGACATACTATGTGACCTTTGACGATAGCTATGTCAAGAAGCTACAGGCCAAAGAAGACACCGCTGGGGAAATCTTTCCTCTAACTGGCCAGGTCACAGTCTCGGTCGCCAATTTATACGACAAATTTCTAGAGCTCTTTGACGAACCGGAGAAAGCTTCACTCTCCGAAGCAGGTGCAGCAGACAACAAAGTTGATAATATGAAGCAGATTGTCGAAGATGCTGCAAGAAAAATGCAGGAAGGAGAATCGACCACTAATGACTCTCCATCCAACAACGCTTCAGTCGAGGGGGAGCCAAGCTCTCATGTCGAGGGGGAGCCAAATTCTCATGTCGAGGGGGAGCCAAGCTCACAAGTCCAGGGGGAGCCAAATTCTACAACATCAACCGAAGGTCCTTCATCAACCGAAGGTGCTTCTCCAACCGAAGATACCTCTCCAACCGAAGGTGCTTCAACGCCTGGAAGCTCAGCACCACAAGAAACACCTGAACCTCATGTTTCTCAAAGCTCATCAATTGAGGGGGAACATAATGATATGACGCTCGATTACGACAGCCAATCTGAGCCAGAAGAAATGATTAATGCTGAACTAGACCCAACCTTTGATCCGAATTACCCTCCTCTTGTCAAATGGACCAGAGATCATCCTATCTCTCAAGTAGTTGGTGATGTATCTGAAAAGGTTCTGACCCGATCACAACTGAAGGCAAAACAGACATCCTTATTTTCAAAGGTTGAGTTTTGTATGTTTAACTCATTCGTATCAAAAGTTGAACCGAAGACAGTTAACACTGCCCTAGATCACTCTGATTGGGTTCAAGCAATGCAAGACGAACTGAACGAATTTGAAAGGAACAAAGTCTGGCGCCTCATTCCAACTCCTCCAGATGCTTCGGTTGTTGGTCTCAAATGGGTTTTTAGGAACAAAATGGACAAGGAAGGTAATGTTATCAGGAACAAGGCTCGTCTGGTGGTAAAGGGATATTGTCAGGAGGAAGGGATAGACTATGAAGAGACTTTCGCTCTAGTAGCTAGGCTAGAATCTGTTAGAATATTTCTGGCTTATGCTGCTCACAAAAACTTTGAGGTTTTCCAAATGGACGTCAAGTGTGCATTTCTCAATGGAGAACTCGAAGAAACTGTGTATGTGGAGCAACCTCCTGGGTTCATGAACGAAAAGCATCCAAATCATTGCTATATTCTGGATAAAGCTGTGTACGGCCTCAAACAAGCTCCGAGGGCCTGGTATGAAACGCTTACAAAATTTTTAAAGATGTCTAAATTTAAACAAGGTTCGGTTGACCCAACCTTCTTTCGCAAAAAGGAAGGTAACCACCTTATGATAGTTCAAATTTATGTCGATGACATCATCTTTGGCTCCATGAATCCCAGCTTAACAGCTGAATTCAGAAAGCTGATGGAGACTAAGTTTGAAATGAGCTCAATGGGTCCTATTAACTTTTTCCTTGGTTTAAACATAAGACAGGGACCCGAAGGCATCTTTATTAATCAGGAAGCTTACACGAAGACTCTCCTAGCAAAGTTTGGCATGATGGGAGACTCAAAAGTCAAGTCCCAATGGCATTCGGCACCAAACTTACCCCATCTCTAGATAAACCGGCTATCGATATCACGCTCTATCGTCAAATGATAGGCTCACTGATGTATCTAACTGCTAGCAGACCTGATATCATGTTTTCTGTGTGTTATTGTGCTCGATTTCAGGCAAACCCACGCGAACCTCACATGCTTGCAGTGAAGAACATCTTACGCTATCTCAAACGAACCACCTCCTTAGGTCTATGGTATCCATCCAACTCAGGCTTCTTCGTTCAAGCCTATTCTGATGCTGACCTTGGAGGATGTGGACTCGACCGTAAAAGCACAACTGGTGGCTGTCAATTCCTTGACGGGAAATTGGTCAGCTGGCAATCCAAGAAACAAGCGTGTGTGTCATTGTCTACTGCCGAAGCGGAATACATTGCCGTTGCATCCTGCACATCACAAGTGATTTGGATCCAGAGTCAACTTCGAGACTATGGACTCAATATGAAGAAGATCCCACTATATTGTGACTCTGAAAGTGCAATTAGGATCTGTCATAACCCAGTGCAACACTCTAAAACCAAACACATAGCACTAAGGTATCACTTCATCAAAGATCACGTGGAAGATGGAAACGTCGAAGTTCACTTCGTAAGAACCACTGATCAACTGGCTGACGTCTTTACCAAAGCTCTTCCTGAAGCATCATTCAATAAAATATTGCAAGGGCTAGGTATGATGGAATCAGAGTCAGTACCTCACACTACCTCTCAACCTCAAACGTAAGAAGCGAAACCAACCGAACGTTCGGGTTCGGTTCAACTATCTGACTCGCTCATTACTTCAAAGGTAGTCTTTCTCTGTTGTATATTTCTTGTACAATTTTTTTTTCCTTGTGTTAAAAATATTTTTCCTTGTATGTCTAAATTCCTTGGTTTCTCAAAATTTCTTCAAAACCGAAACCTACCGAAGGTTCGGGTTAGGTTTTTCAAAATTTTGTTGAACCGAAACCAACCGAAGGTTCGGGTTCGGTTTTTCAAAATTTTCCTAAACCGAAACCAACCGAAGGTTCGGGTTCGATTTTTCAAAATTTTCTTGAACCGAAACCAACCGAACGTTCGGGTTCAGTTTTTCATATTCTTTCCAAAGTTTTTTTTAAGTTTTATTCTTCTTCTTTTCTTTTTACTTATTTTTTTTTAATCTCAAAAACTCCAAAAATATTTTTTTTAATTTCTTGTGTGTTCGTGTTCGTTTATGGTGATAAATTTGATGAATTACCTAAGTGTCCCTAGAAGCATGCTGCTGTATGTGTCTCAAGCCTCATAAGATTTTGAATAATGGCCTTCATGACCTGGTATACACAAACCTTGTCTTCCCAATAAGGCTAACTCATTTATTCTAATCGTGAGCTACCTCACTCTTTTCTCACATGAGTTAAGAGTTTCCTGCTTGGTCCTTATTTTCGCAGCAGAGGTACTACGTTCTCTTACACCATCTCCATTTTACTTCTCCACTACACTCGTTCCATCATAGTAACCCTTGAGACTCTCAGAAATTACCGCTGAGGTTTATGGTTACACAACATCTGTGTTTATGATCTTAGTCTCGTGTCACTACGAGCTGCGTGAAACCCAAAATTCAACACTTAATGAATTGACGGTGAACAATTAAGTTGCTCAAGTTTTCACTAAAGGATTGACGAATGTACCCTACTAAAATCTCAAATTCTATTTTGTGTGATTCCTATGAAATTGTTAAACACCATAACATTTCTTCCCTTGGGATCCAGTTTTTAATTTTCTTCTGAGATTTTATATTTTTCCAAGCCACCCTTATTTAGTCTAATTAAAAGAAGCCTTTCAACATTTCTTAATAAATGTTTGATCGGAATTTAACGGGAATCCACACTTAAACCTTAAGGTCTCTCTTGTCCTGTGGCATTAAATGCGCGTGTGGAAATGGTAACGGCTTTTCTCTCTGAAACGGCGCTAGTTGGGCGGCGTGATCCTAGGAACCTGACACTCTCTCTCCTACGTGATCATCGCACGCCTCAACTGTCATCCATCTGTCACTCAAGAACCCGGTTCATATTTCCATACGAGATTTGAAACGATTTTTCTCTCTCCTCTCACCCACTATAAAAAGCCCTCTACACCACCTTTTACCTCTTTACTGCCTCCAAAATTTCCAAAGAGCAAATACTCCCAAACAGTTTCTTGTTCATCCTCTTCTTCATACCTGCATAAATGGCTGACTCATCTTCCGTTCATGCTACCTCACAAATCCTTCCCATCCGCCCACAACAATGTCTGGTCATTGATCTTAACCCACTGGCGTACGACTCCTATATGTCGCCGGTCATAGAATGTTTGAAGTATTCCCAACTTGCTCCGTCTCTCTCAAGAATTGAATCTGTGTCAATGGTGGCCCTATCGCAGGTTTACGCGACTGCCTACTACGACAAGGCCGTCGACCGGGTGTTTTTCGAGCTTGCAGAACACAAGACCTCAGTCTCTCGCCAACGCTTCTACACCTTGCTAGGGTTTGCTGTTGACCCTTCAAGAGTTCATCCGGAGTCGATTCAGATTGGTCATCTGTATAACATGTTTTACAATATGGGATACACAGAGGTTCTCACCTCTGTCGCTAAGTTTAAAAAGTCTTGCCTGCCGCCACAGTGGAATGGCCTATTTACAGTCCTTTTCAAGGGCTTGTCGGAAAGGAGCTCAGGATCCGACGGTGCAAGTCGTCTCTTCCTGTCAATAATGTATGGGGTTTACAACGGGATTAACTTGGACTATGGGTTTGTCATATGGCAACAGCTTATCCAGAGCCTCTCCTCATCATCCCGACACTCTGAGGTGTCGTTGGCCCAGTTCTGGATCTTGATTACACGATGGGCCATGGATAAATTTGATGTTCCTACTGCTGACGGTGCATCGATGTCTTCTGTCGGTACGTTCCATACCAAGAAGATCATCATCTCAGATGCATCGAAATTTTCCTTCATTGGCTCCATCCCGGAGTCAATGTATGGCGACGTGCCATCTGACAGCAGGTTAATTCGGAAGATCAAGGAGCTTAGGCCATCTGGTCCAAGGGAACTGAAACCAGATATGCTTAGGTCGATTCACGATGCAAACAAACCGGTGAGCAGGGGCAAAAAGGTAGAAAAAGGGAAGCATGCGTCCAAAGCTCCAAAGGGACCTTCTCCCAAAAAGAGGAAACAACCGAAGGCTGCACAATCCCCACAGCCGAAGAGGAGGAAGACTCAACAGAAGCGAAAGCTTGTAATTCCCTCTTCTTCGAGTGACTCTGAGGGTGAGAGTTCGGGCTCTGACGGCTCTCAAGGAGACGAATCTCCTCAATGAGGCAACACACCACCTCGGTCCCCTACCCCAGAGATGGAACTTCACAATTCCCCAGTTCCTTCACCTCCACCAATCTTTACCACTGCAACCGAAACACCACCAGTAACCGACCTACCTCCCGTAACCGAACCACCACAAACTGAAACCCATACAACCGAAACTACCCATACTCAACCACCACCCAAAATTATACCAACACCCACTCAACCTGATCCTACCAAACCCACAACACCCCCAACTTCACCACCCCCTTCATCTCCTGAAAATGCCTCTGATGGCGAAACCCTTACCTTGGTGGTGAACACATGATCTTTGATTCGGTCTACTATAGTCCGTTTCAAGTTCAAAGTGATGAGGAGGATGATGCTCCAGTGATAAAGAAGCATCTCAAAGAGCTTAACGAGAAGGTTGACCTACTTCTCGCCTCCTCTTCCAACCAGCATTCCTCTCTTTCTGAAGCTGCCCTTCAGAAAATTGTTGATGTCTTTTCCAGGGTTCAACATGATTCGGTGGCCTCAGCAACTGCTGCGATTGATGCCTCCACCAGAGCCTGTGAGGCTGCGACCGAAAAAGTCGATAAACTATTCTCCGACGCTTCTGTCCTGCTGAAGTCCTTGCAGGAAAGCGCCCATGCCACCAAGACATCTTTGGAACCAATTGTTCAGCAATTGGCCAACTTTGTCTCAACGGAGTTGACTTCGTTCGCTACTCTTCGCCAAAACCTAAGCGACGACAACTCGGCACTTCGTGCCTCCATCGATGCTCGCCTCGCTAAGCTACAAGAGGATCTTACAGCTGAGCATTCTTTGATGGACGTTCTGGCGGGCAAATTAACCGCCCTCGAAGTCAAGAGCACACAACTCTCCAACTCCCAACAACAACTGGACGATCTTCGATCCGAAAGGGAGGTGATCAAAACGTGTGTTTCGGATGTCCACGCTGCATTATCCAACATCCTGGAAGCACACGATCCCATTCTAAACTTTTCGGTGAGGCGTACCCTCACTGAAAAACTCTCTCCGGCCATCGATCTTCTCAACAAAATCGAAGGACTACCGAGTTTCGTGTCCATTCTGAAACAAGGGGGAGATGAGAAGACTGGATCGAAACCACCTCCTTCCTCTAAAGCTACTCACACGACCGAATCTCCTCCGGCTCGTCAAGCTTTAGGTTCGGGTGTGAAGAACAAAGGCAAAAACTTAGCTGAGGAAGAAGATGAAGAAGGAGACAAGGAGACCATTGCTGACATATTAAAAAGAAAGAACAGTCGCAAGGTTGACGATGATGCCAGTCGTGTGGCGCGAGAGGCTGAAGAAGCCGAACGCAAACAAAAGGAAGCCCACGATCTCCTTGAAAGCCGGAAGACTCTCTTCCCTGCCTGGACCAGGGAGCGTTTGATTAAAGAGGCCATAGAAACTCCTAGCATTTTATGGCTCGAGCCGGTTATCTCGTTCGACTGCAACAATACTGTCGATTTGCAGTTCGACATGCCGCTGACTCGAAAGGCATTCATCTTCCACGTCTTCTCAAACATTTTTGAAGTCCCTCACCCAAATGTTGAGCTTGACAGGGAGCTCATTGACTTTTATCTGGCGGATGCTCGTCCTCAATTCCTCACTTGGAGCGCCCAGAAGATTGTAAACGTTCGGGTGCTGAAACCTTATACCGAAGGTCGTTTTATAAACGATCGGTTCAAGTTGATTCGGGGATCTGCAAGAACTGCTCATATTATCTCCCTGGCAGATCTACCGAATCTAAATCCTCATGATTGGATTGTTCTGTATAATATCCTTTTGACTAATGAAGCCGAATATGGTCCCATTCTAGACCATGTCAAAAGGATGTTAGCCTGCTACATCATGGAGGTTGCCCTAATGGATCAGGAGGTCGCCACAGTCTTCAAGAAGAAACCAAAGATTGCTCCTGTGGGATCGGCCAGTGATCTCAACGAAATGCAATTGGGCAGGATCGACCCGAGACGCAACTTGGTTATGTTCACTAGAGCGGAAGGACAGAAATGTCTCTTCGCTTTAGCTGACAAGCACCTTTACACCACAACTTGTTTGGAGCATGTGTTATTCATTATCAAACGGTGTAAAGAGAACACGGCTGATGACATCAAGTACTTCAATGATATGATCAATTGGTACATCCGGTTTAGACAGACCATTCTCTCCATCACCAAATGTCTGTTTAGCACCGTGAAGAAGAAGGTACCTGCTTCAGCTGCTGGCCCAAGTAACTAGTGAAGATCTCGCTCCAAATTGATGCAAAGGGGGAGATTGTTGGGCTGAAGATTATTTTGAAGATTGCGTCTTTTGGGATCGATAGTATAAGTTACTTTGCATTCCGGTTTGGGCCTGTCCAACCGAGAACCTTTTATGTTTTGTATATAAGTTTACGCTTGCATGCTTATTAGGTTAACGATTTTAGAGATTAACGACATAGCGTTTCATCTATAGTATAACAGGTTTCTTTAATCGTTCTTGTAACCTACCAATCCTCTACAGTTGATGTTCTTAATCGAGCTCTTCTGAAGATTTTGTTTAATCATTCGACACGTTTGATTCCATCTTGACTTGTTCTTATTATTGCGTTCATACAGTTTTATATTTACATACTTGTTCAAGATCTAATCGATCTTTGTAGATTAAAGGTTGGTTTAATCGCATCACAAAGGACTCCCACTTAGTCGCATCACACGACTTCTGAACGAAATCCTTCTCTGGACTAATTTGAAGTTGCCATTAGTTATCATGTCATTATGGCTCTAACAACCTTTTGATCTAACCGACCAGGTCCATGCATCGAATCCTGAATCCAAGGCTAAAAGTGATTGCTACCCGACCAACGGTAGCCTTATCTCACACATCCTTAATCAGTCTATTGCTTCCCTGATCTCATAAATGTAGTGGCGTTCCTACAGCCTTATCACTAGCTCAACCAGACCTAATCCCTTGGGTAATTCCGAAATCCTATTCGTAGATTTCCATATCTTAATTACTACACCCGAACTGGTGGGTGTTACGATTCCTTCCGCGTTCTAACAACACGCTCATGCCATCTACCAACCTAGTGAATGCTATGGCTACCTACAGTCTTACAACACTTCCCATGCTAACTGACCACTACTGAATGCTACGGCTACCCCCGTAGTCTTACAACACTTTCCAAACAGGGTCGAACATGCACTCGACCTAACACACCACTAAACTTGAGTCCTAACCGGAACTCTAACCTGGTTCCCGAAACCAGCTATTACGTGACCCCATATAATTTTGACAAACTATAGAAATGATTTTAGTAATTTGTTCTTAATTTTTTAAAATACTTTGAAAATGTTCAAATTAAATGATCATATATATATATATATATATATATATATATATATATATGCTTAGTTTATTCTATTCTAACTAATTATTGTGCGGATATCGTATGTTATGAGAATTACTAAGAGAATAAGTTCTTTAGCAATGCGAATACGTTCAACCTTACAAAAATATCGTCATTTTCATGCATTCTAGCTAATTATTATTTATTTTTGTTCTCACACATCGTTTTTCACTCATTTTCGTTCTGACAGAATACGACCCAATAAAACATTGCAACAACTTTCTGATAGAAATGAGAATAATAATAAGTGTATAATAACCTTATAGACGATTTAATTAGTAAGAATGTGTGTTAATAACAATAGTTATGTAAGATTGAACGTATTTATATTATTAAACAATATATTTTCTTTATCATTCTAATAGCATACGATATCCACACAATAATTAGTTAGAATACTTGAACCTAGCTCTCTCTCCCTCTCTCTCTCTATCTATCTGTGATAATCATCAATCTTGAGTCGAGTCAAGTCAAGTCATCAAGTCAAGCCGGTCAACTCGATTAAACCTTGTGTATTAGGGTTTGTGTTATGTTCAATCTTGAGTCAAGTTAAGTCATCAAGTCAAGCCGGTCAACTCGATTAAACCTTGTGATAATCGTCAATCTTGAGTCAAGTCAAGTCATCAAGCCAAGTATGTAAAATCTCTCCCAAATCTCTCTCCAAAGTTTCCCGTGACTTTTTAGAATCATTCGGGTCATTCCGACGCTTAACCGTGTCAAAAACGGCTTAAAACGGGGTAAAAACGAGAGAAATAGACATTAGGAACCGAAACCTCTCGAGAAGAGAGAAGCTTCTTAGGACCCGAAGGTCCTCTTAGGAACTGAGAGCAAGGAGGAGCTGAACCCTCCTGAGCCGAACCGAACCTCGCCCTGGAAGAACCGAAACCGAACCCTGCTTAAGAGGAACCGAACCGAACCTCGCCCTGGAAGAACCGAAACCGAACCCTGCTTAAGAGGAACCGAACTGAACCTCGCCCTGGAAGAACTGAAACTGAACCCTGCTTAAGAGGAACCGAACCCGAACCCCGCTTAAGAGGAACCGAACCGAACCTCGCCCTGGAAGAACCGAAACCGAACCCTGCTTAAGAGAAACCGAACCGAACCTCGCCCTGGAAGAACCGAAACCGAACCCTGCTTAAGAGGAACCGAACCCGAACCCCGCTTAAGAGGAACCGAACCTCGCCCTGGAAGAACCGAACCCGAAGGTACTGTTCACCACTGTTCATTCGGCACCTTTCGGTCGGACGCGTCGCCTCTTATCTCCGGACCGAACCCCCTCTCGCCTTCGCCTCTCGCTTCCTCGCCCCTTTCGCTTCCCTCTGTTCGTTTCGTTTCCGGCTACAGCCCCCAGCAAGGACTGAACCTCGGCCTAGGGACCGAGAGGTCTCGCTGGGAATGCCTTTCTTCCCGGTTTTCGCGTAGTTTTGCATTTAAGGCCCGTTTTTAATTATTTTAACGCGGGATTGTCACCCAAAATCATATTTTAACATAATAAACTCTAAATATTCATAATTTAAACATATTTTTATGAAAATCATTATCTAAATAATAAAGATCTAATGGGGAATTTATTTAAGGTGGAGTGTTGACTTTGCCTTAACTTATGACACAAGCAACCACCCCACACCCACTCTATGACCAGCCATACCTCCCCACCTTACCTATGTCACTTCAATGTCCCCTTACACTCAAATTTCACTCACTCCCACGTTTTTTGAGCTGGAACAAACAACCACACTCCTCATTTTCTCTCATTTCTCTCATTCCACTACGTAACAAACACCACTTTTCTCTCAAGCTTTTTCTACACAAATTTTCGAGATTCAAGGCTGATTTCAAGTGTTCTTCCACTCTTAGTAAGTAAAAATTCATCCTCCCTATTATTATTTCACTTCCTTCCACTCAAATCTTTGATTGCTTACACAAACTCCATAACTATAATGTTAGATTCTCGAAAACCTTCAAGGCATCTCCAAGTGTTCTTGAATTAAACACTTCCATTATTCAACAATCATCTACTGAAATCACTTAAGGTGAGTTCATACCCCTACATTTTCATGTTTTCTCAAGTTTTCAGGGGGGGAATACAAGTTAAAACATCAAGAACATAACTAAATATTTCTAACAGCCTTCATCAGAAAAGTTCAACTCCATTCACGGACTGTTTTGGGCATCTTAAACATTTTTGTTTTAAAAACTGTACAAGGTGCAAATAGTTCAAGTTTGTAGATTTAAAATGACTACTTGCACATCTCCATATGATTTTTCTACAATTTATGGTGAGTTTTACAAAACTGCCTATCATTTCAAACAACAATCCGGACCAGTCTGTGATTATGGACTTTTTCACCCAAGTTGGAGGTCATTAAAAATCGTGATAAAAATTATGAGTAAACTAGACACATTTTTTGAACTCTCAGAATTTACGGATCTAGTTTTCGACTTTGTATGATTTTTCTATGATTTTTCCAAAACATGGCAGAATGGCTAAAGTTAGCCAACAGCATGTAAATATCATAACACTTTGTATTATGTTGAGCAAAGTGTATAATCATAAGTTCTAATATTTGAATGTGTTTCCTTGTTAGTTTATCATTATGAACTGAAACTAAGTCATTCATATTAAATATTATTCATTCATTTTAGAACACGTATTATGTAACTATAAAAAGTATAGTTTGATAAATTCACAACACTAATACATTTCCATAAACGAATTCATACATATTACATACATTTTAGATAAACTATAATAGGTATAGTTTATGATACATCACTCAACACACTCGTACAAAAAGGGTACATTCATACAAGAAAGATTTATATCCACACATATTCCACGTAAACTTGTTAACCTATGTTGTGAGACTCTCTCTCTCCCCGTACGTCCGAGTGCGGAATATAATTCCTGGTAGTTATAATCAGAATCTCCTTGAGGGAGAACGTGATACTTGTATATAGATCTATATTGGGTTTGACACCCCACACCTTGTTGCTAGCTACAGTGGGACCTGCAGGTCTACGGGTGACAAATGTCATTTCATTTTCGCGACGCCTGAGAAACGTTGTGGCAGGTTTACATAGTCACAGTATGAATATAGCGACTCACCTAGGGAGTTAACAATTCATAAAGTTTACGGGATTTCATAAAACCGAAGTAGGTTTTAGGTTGATTAAAAATTTACTTTCCATATCATTTTAAACTCACGACATTTCTACTAAGTAATGATGATTTCTTATACATTTTGGTCTTTGGTTATAAGGCTACATTTTACGGATTTCAAGGAAAATATCGGATTTTTCTGAAACAAACGCGACATTTACATGTGAAAGACTTCTACTAAGTTTATTAATAAAAGCTTATGAACTCACCAACCTTTGTGTTGACACTTTTCAAACAACTTGTATTCTCAGGAAAACACTAAACAGGTAATCAAGTGCTTTTGAAGATAGGACGTTAAGGCGTCAAACTTTTCATATTTTGTCAACATATTGTAATTGATTTTGAAACATGTAATTCATACAAGTGATGTAAATTTTTCAATTATATATATGTTGGTTGTGTTTGCTTAAATTACTATTGAAATTGTGGTTATGATACTATACATGAAGTCCTACACCCCCGGACGTTTCCGCCATCCTTGGTTTGGGGGTGTGACAGATTGGTATCAGAGCACGGTTTATAGTGAATTAAGTATGTCAAACCACATAAGATATACAAACTATAAACACATTTGGGACTAGAGGTCTCTGATTCTTAAAATGCTTTAACGAGTTGTACTTTTAGAAAACAAATAATTTCTTGTTTTAAAGTATACTTACATGCATTCTATACTAGCATGGTGTCATATCTTAGGAGAACACAAATTGAAAGAGGAGGAGTCGAACATTATTAGTACGCCTTAACATGTGTAATCAGTTCTGGGAGGGATATAGCCTGATCAACTATATCCGTCCAAGAAGTAACTTACGCACACTAAGGAATAGTCGTAATGAGTGACAAATCTGATAACCTAATTACACTCCATAAAGAACACGCTAAGAACCAAATATAAACATTTAAAAATACTATAGGAGTATTTGTACGTTTCTATAGTGCCAGATTATTATTTTCCGATATGTGCTTCTTAACCCCGTTTCTCGTGCAAACGACATGGCAGGATTTCACATACCCGGGGACCCCTATTTTCCCAATCAGGGAAACGCGGGATGGATCGAAGATGAGCCCGAGGAGGATCCTGAGGAAGATCCCGAGGAGGATCCCGAAGAGGATCCCGAAGAGGATCTGTAACGCCCGGGTTTTCAGGGCTAAGCATTTTTGTCAATGTAATAGTCTAGGTCAACTATTGTAACTCTTTTTGAAGTAATAAATATGAAATATTTGAGTATTATGTGAATTATGTGTGTTTATGTGTTTATTATTTAATTATAAATATATAATTAATAAAGAATAAAAATGAGCGTCAAAATTAAAGTGTGAGATAATCCCGATATCTCTACATAAAGTTGTAGAATATGTCTCAAGGTTTCCGTGCATATAAAGAATGCCGAAATCCGAGCTATAAAGAAGAAGTTATGGCCCGCCGAAGTTTTACGACAAAACCGGCACGACACCGGGAAACGTAAATAGTGAATTTACGATAGAAGACTTTTTAGCCTTAGCAATCTAAACAAAAGTCGTAGAATATTTTAAACTAAGAACATCGATAAAAAGAACGCCCAAATCTGACTTCGTATGAAGAAGTTATGATTTTTCTAAGATTCGGCTTAGCAGTGCACGGCCTGAAACTCGAATTTTAGTTCGAGCGGTTTTTGGATTACGCAACATAAATGAGAGTTGAAGATCTCATTAATAGGAAATCAACGGTAAAAAGACAGACAAAAACAGAGTCCGTATGTAGAAGTTATTAATTTTACGCAGACGTTTAACAGTATAATCTCCTTGTACTGTTAAATTTAAGATCGGTCGAGAATTAGCTGACGGTGTCAAAATGAAAGTTGTAGATCTTATTATTACCTACGCGTGGATATAAAGAACGTCAAAAATGGAGGTCGTATGTGAAAGTTACGGATTTTAGAAGTCGGAAGTGTGCTGTGCGAAAATGGGTGATGTGGCACAATCTTGGCCATTGCTTTCTCCCCAAGGCTTGCCACCAGATGGTGACATGTGGCACCAAGTTCAGCCACATTTCACCCTATAAATACCACCTCTCCCACCCTCATTTTCTTCACACCTTTCCCATTCTTTCTTCTCTTTACTCTCTCTCTCTCTCTAGAACCTCTCTCTAGCCCCGAAATCCCCCGAAAAGCCTAGGGAACCTCCCTAGCACGAGGCGGAAGCCTCGGAGTGCTCGAAGGCTCTGAGAAGAAGAGCTTTTCGGCTCGGGAACGCTGTTCCAAGCAAAGCCCGGTTTTCTATAAAACCCGCTGTAAGTGAGCTACGCCTACGCTATTTTTAATATAACTTTTATTTAATTATAGTAACGTTATTAGGAATTTATAATAAATACTTGGGCTATTATTATGGGTTATATAAGTATTTTTTTGATGCTTATATAATAATAATAATAGCTAGACTATTAATTAGTCTCGACGAATAATAAACTAAACTCTAGTGGTAATAATACTAGGTTTCGTCGAAGAAAAATTCTTTTTAAGAAGCGAAGCGCTGTCTGAGTTCGGAATCACCACCTTTTCCGGTGAGTGCATAGTTACCTTCAACTTACACATAGATATGAAGTATTTTATATAAATTACGTGCTATGTGTGCATATTATCTTAATACTTGCTATCTATGCTAGATGAACGTTGTTATACATGTTTTCAATGATTTAAACTGTATATGTATTTTATATCTACGAAAATGTTGGGGGTAAAACATGGGTAGATGTAATAGGTGATGTGTGATAAAATGATGAGAGGCCTCGATGTTGTTGTTGTTGATCCAGTCATCTAGCGGAGTATAGATGACGACCACGGACTCTTCTAGACAGTCCAGTGGAACACTAGCAGGTTCGCAACCTGTAGGTGTTGTGAACGATGTGTTCACCGGTGTACTCCATCCCCCACATGGTTGCCTATAAGGACATTTATTGCTGAGGAATCCCCTTAGCAGTAGTGTCCGTCCCGATGATAATCCTTAGGCTAGGTCCCTTATGATAGGTGTTTAGGGACGTAAAGTGAGGATAACGGGAACGGGTAATCGGGTTATTGTTGATTGATGAAATTAATAAACTTATTTATTGTGGGTTGAAAACCCTATGTGCTCACCAGGCTCCCAAGCCTGACCCACTCAGTTTTATGTATTACAGGTAGTGGCGCATGAGCATAGGTGTGATGTTTTGGACGAGGGATTACGGATATAGGCCTGTAGATATGAAATAATGTAGTAAGGCTTATATTGTACTGTTTATACTTTTGATCTGTACGAACATGACATCCCGAGTCTTTTAATGAATACATTTCTATGGAAATGCTTTTGATAAATCTTTATCATATTATTGTTTTGGGACAAATTCCGCAAACCATTTATTAAAAGATAACTCTGATTTTGAAATAAAGTATAAACAAAACCGGTCTTTTCTGGCCGTGATTTTGGGGATGTCACAGTTGGTATCAGAGCATTAGTTTAAGCGAACTAGGAATTTGTAGGATTTCTAGACTTAAACTTAGAATGCTAAGCGATGATTGTGAGGTGTAAGCACTAGCTTATTTTAGGAATTGTGCCTAAAATGCTTTTATGTGCTAAATGTTTTATGCATGATATGCTGTTATTTTGTTCGGGATCTATGGTCTGTTGCCGACCGGATCTGGAACCTTATGTGTTTAGGATTCTAAACGTACGACTACGATATTAGAACTAGCATGTAAACGTTTCGGAGTGATAAGGATGATTTAAAACGTCTCTCCTAAATAAAGATCTAAATCCACCTTATTCGGTATATAGATCAAGATGGTAAGGACCCGTAGCGGAAACGTAAACGCAAATGGGAACGGAAACCAACCCCCCGTGATCGAGCAAATACCAGTTGTGGAAGCCGCCGCCAGACCAATAACGATGGCCGGAGTGCAAGCGATGATCCAGGCAATGTTGGATCGTCAAATGGAGGAAACCAGGCGTTTGCTCCAGCAAAATCGAGAGGAAGCGACTATTCAGCTCGAACAGCCCGAGTTGAACGAAGGGCAGACTGAAGAAGGAAACTACAGTGGGACTATTGGTCAAGCCAACCCACCGATAGTTAGGCAAAACCACCAGGATGGAGGAAATGATGGACGTGGATGCAAATACAAGGATTTCATGGCATCCAAGCCACCGAGTCTATCCGGAAGCCCGACGCCGGTGGAAGTCATGAACTGGATCTCTGAGATGGAGACAATGTTTGAGAGTTGCGAGTGTAGCAATAGGCAGAAGACTGCTCTTGCAGTTCCTCTATTGAAATCTGGAGTACTAAGCTGGTGGAAGCTATTAGCTGATTCAATGCCCAAAGGTGAAGCAAGCAAAATGTCGTGGGAGGATTTTCTGGTACAGTTGAAGATGCAATACTGCTCTGAGCAGGATCTTCTGGAGATCAACAACGAATTCCAGAATCTGAAGAAGGGAAGAATGAGCGTTACTGAATACGCTGCAAGCTTTACTGAGAAAATGAAGCTTGTTCCTCACCTCGTCCCAACTGAACTCTCCAAGGTTAACAAATTTGCCCTCGGATTACCAGCGGACTTCGGTCCAATGGTCAAGCAAACTACCACTCTAAAAGCTGCCATCTGGGCTGCTAAGAATGTGGAGACCCAGATACGAGAAAAGGGTCTGGAGAGAGCGGAAGTGGGAGAGAAACGGAAATTTGACGGATCCTCGAGGTCCGGTAAGAAAGGTAGATTCTCGAAGTCTAGTTCGAGAGGAGGAGGATCAGAAGAAAAGTGGTGTGACAAGTGCAAGAAGAAGCACTCTGGGAAGTGTGATGGAGGGGTCACTTGTTACAAATGCGGAAAGCCTGGGCACTATGCCAACGAATGCACTCTTAACCAGAAGGCCTGTTATGGGTGTAATGAAGAAGGGCACATTTTGAAGGACTGTCCGAAGAAGAAGGAGGCAGGAAGACCCAACATACCACCAAAGCCGAAGGCGAGAGCCTTCCAGATGACGCTCGAGGCTGCAAAGGAGGCAGCAGACGTCGCTTCAGGTACCTTTCTTGTAAATGGTTTACCTGCAAATATACTGTTTGATTCCGGAGCCAACTACTCCTTTGTGTCGCATAAATTTAGTGTGAAATTAGCATTACCTGTAGAAAAACTAGATAATGCCCTGATTGTAGAAGTTGCCAGTGGCAAATTTGTACCTGTTAGTAATCGTATTAGGAACATCGTCATTAACCTAAACGGAAACGAATTCCATGAGGAACTATTACCCATAGAGTTAAACGGTTTCGACATCGTTTTGGGTATGGATTGGCTTAGTGCCAACGATGCCGAGATATTATGCCGAAAGAAGATAGTTAGGATAAACCCACCCGGAAAGGAATCATTTATGGTGTACGGGGACAAACGCAGAGTGAATTCTGGAATCATCTCCTTGATGAAAGCCAGAAAATGTTTGTCCAAAGGATGTGCATCATACTTGGCATTCGTAATCGATGCTAAGAAGGAAAAGAAAGAGGTGCAGAATATACCGGTTGTGTGCGATTATCCGGAAGTCTTTCCCGAAGATCTTCCCGGATTACCACCTGATAGGCAAGTAGAATTTCGTATAGACTTATTACCAGGAACAACACCGATAGCAAAGACACCTTACCGATTAGCACCGACGGAGATGAAGGAGCTCATGACGCAACTTCAGGAGCTGTTGGACAGCGGTTTCATTCGACCTAGTTCATCACCCTGGGGAGCTCCGGTGTTATTCGTGAAGAAGAAGGACGGAAGCATGAGGATGTGCATAGACTACCGAGAGCTGAATAAGGCAACGGTGAAGAACAAGTATCCATTGCCGAGGATTGATGACCTATTCGATCAGCTGCAAGGTTCAAGCTACTTCTCAAAGATCGATCTTAGGTCAGGATATCATCAGCTGAAAGTGAGAGAGCAGGATATTGAGAAGACTGCATTCAGAACAAGATATGGACACTACGAGTTCTTGGTTATGTCATTCGGACTAACCAATGCTCCCGCAGCATTCATGGATTTGATGAACAGGGTTTGTAAACCATTCCTCGATAAATCCGTGATAGTGTTCATCGACGACATTCTCATATACTCGAAAAGCCAGGAGGAGCACGACAAGCATCTACGAGAAGTGTTGGAGGTGTTAAAGAAGGAGAAGCTTTTTGCAAAGTTCTCCAAATGTGACTTTTGGATACGGGAAGTCCAATTCTTGGGTCATGTTGTTAACCAAGAAGGAATAATGGTTGACCCTGCCAAGATCGAAGCTGTAATGAAGTAGGAACGTCCGAAGAATCCCACGGAGATTCGAAGCTTTCTAGGATTAGCCGGATATTACCGACGATTTATCCAAGGCTTTTCTTTGATAGCTGCTCCATTAACAGCTTTGACCCATAAAGGAGCTACGTATACATGGAGTGAGAAACACGATGAGGCGTTCGAGAAGCTAAAGAAGAAGTTATGTGAAGCGCCGATACTTTCTCTACCCGATGGAGTCGAAGATTTCGCAGTTTATAGTGATGCATCTGGAGTCGGGTTAGGTTGTGTTCTGACCCAAAGAGAAAAGGTGATAGCATACGCATCTCGACAATTGAAAGAGCACGAAAATAACTACCCCACTCATGATCTGGAGTTGGCAGCGGTAGTATTCGCCTTAAAGATATGGAGGCATTACCTCTACGGCACGAAGTGCAAGCTCTTCACTGATCATAAGAGTCTCCAGTATCTCTTTAATCAGAAGGAGTTGAACATGAGGCAACGACGCTGGCTAGAACTTCTCAAGGACTACGACTGTGAGATACTTTACCACCCAGGTAAAGCAAATATTGTTGCTGATGCTCTCAGTCGGAAAGTCAATCTTGAAAGAAGAAGGCCAAGAGCGTTAAGAATTGAAGTCGTCTCGACGATTGTGGAAAGTATCAGGAAAGCTCAAGAAGAAGCCTTAGAAAAGAATGACCGAAAGGAAGAACATTTGGGAAAAACGTTAGTGTTCGGTACGAACAGTCGAGGACTGAAGGTATTCCAAGATCGAATTTGGGTACCTAAGACGGGAGGAATAAGAGATCTTCTAATGGAAGAAGCACACAAGACCATGTACTCGATTCATCCCGGTAGCACTAAAATGTATAGGGACCTAAAACCCTACTACTGGTGGCCGACGATGAAGCTCGATGTTGCGAAGTATGTGGCTGAGTGCGTAACATGTGCGAGGGTTAAGGCACAACATCAAAAACCGTATGGGAGTTTAGAACCCTTACCTGTACCCATGGGTAAATGGGAAGACATCACCATGGATTTTGTGACTAAACTGCCCAGAACGAAGAATGGTCACGACATGATTTGGGTAGTCGTGGATCGTTTCACCAAGAGTGCACACTTCATAGCAGCCAACGAGAAGTGGTCTATGGATAAGCTCGCAAATGCTTACGTGAAGGAAATTGTAAGACTTCACGGTGTCCCTCTTACTATTGTGTCAGATCGTGATAGTCGTTTCACATCGAGGTTTTGGAGGAGTCTACAAGAGGAGTTGGGTACAAAGTTGTGTTTGAGTACTGCTTACCATCCGCAAACTGATGGTCAGAGTGAAAGAACGATTCAGACGTTGGAAGATATGCTGAGAGCATGTACCCTCGAATTCCAAGGGAATTGGGACGAGCACTTACCTCTGGTAGAATTTTCCTACAACAATAGTTTTCACTCGAGCATCAAGATGGCTCCTTATCAAGCCTTGTATGGGCAGAAGTGTCGTACGCCGTCTTGTTGGCTTGAAGCCGGAGAGAAGCAGTTTATGGGCCCCGAGATAGTCCATGAGACTGCTGAGAAATTGAAGGTGATTAGGGAAAGAATGTTAGCAGCTCAGGATCGTCAGAAGAGCTATGCCGACAAGAAAAGACGACCGATAACCTTCGAAGTTGGGGATTCCGTTTTACTTAAAGTCTCACCGTGGAAGGGACTTATACGATTTGGGAAACGAGGAAAGTTGAGTCCAAGGTTTATTGGACCATTCAAAGTTCTTCAGAGGATTGGGAACCAAGCTTACAAGCTGGAATTGCCCGAAGAACTCAATGGTATTCATAACACCTTCCATGTGTGTTATTTGAGGAAATTCATGGGAGATGTTCCCGACATAATTCCAATCTCGGAATTAAGGATGGATGAGAATAAAAGGCTGATCGAAGAGCCTGAGGCAATTATTGACCGTAAGACTAAGAAGTTACGACGCAAGATGGTCGACTTGGTGCTAGTCCGATGGAAACATTCGAATGGGCCGAATCTCACTTGGGAAACAGAGGATGACATGATGAGTCGCTATCCACATCTGTTTGCTGATGCATGATTCCGGGACGGAATCATCCTAAGGGGGTGAGAATTGTAACGCCCGGGTTTTCAGGGCTAAGCATTTTTGTCAATGTAATAGTCTAGGTCAACTATTGTAACTCTTTTTGAAGTAATAAATATGAAATATTTGAGTATTATGTGAATTATGTGTGTTTATGTGTTTATTATTTAATTATAAATATATAATTAATAAAGAATAAAAATGAGCGTCAAAATTAAAGTATGAGATAATCCCGATATCTCTACATAAAGTTGTAGAATATGTCTCAAGGTTTCCGTGCATATAAAGAATGCCGAAATCCGAGCTATAAAGAAGAAGTTATGGCCCGCCGAAGTTTTACGACAAAACCGGCACGACACCGGGAAACGTAAATAGTGAATTTACGATAGAAGACTTTTTAGCCTTAGCAATCTAAACAAAAGTCGTAGAATATGTTAAACTAAGAACATCGATAAAAAGAACGCCCAAATCTGACTTCGTATGAAGAAGTTATGATTTTTCTAAGATTCGGCTTAGCAGTGCACGGCCTGAAACTCGAATTTTAGTTCGAGCGGTTTTTGGCTTACGCAACATAAATGAGAGTTGAAGATCTCATTAATAGGAAATCAACGGTAAAAAGACAGACAAAAACAGAGTCCGTATGTAGAAGTTATTAATTTTACGCAGACGTTTAACAGTATAATCTCCTTGTACTGTTAAATTTAAGATCGGTCGAGAATTAGCTGACGGTGTCAAAATGAAAGTTGTAGATCTTATTATTACCTACGCGTGGATATAAAGAACGTCAAAAATGGAGGTCGTATGTGAAAGTTACGGATTTTAGAAGTCGGAAGTGTGCTGTGCGAAAATGGGTGATGTGGCACAATCTTGGCCATTGCTTTCTCCCCAAGGCTTGCCACCAGATGGTGACATGTGGCACCAAGTTCAGCCACATTTCACCCTATAAATACCACCTCTCCCACCCTCATTTTCTTCACACCTTTCCCATTCTTTCTTCTCTTTACTCTCTCTCTCTCTCTCTAGAACCTCTCTCTAGCCCCGAAATCCCCCGAAAAGCCTAGGGAACCTCCCTAGCACGAGGCGGAAGCCTCGGAGTGCTCGAAGGCTCTGAGAAGAAGAGCTTTTCGGCTCGGGAACGCTGTTCCAAGCAAAGCCCGGTTTTCTATAAAACCCGCTGTAAGTGAGCTACGCCTACGCTATTTTTAATATAACTTTTATTTAATTATAGTAACGTTATTAGGAATTTATAATAAATACTTGGGCTATTATTATGGGTTATATAAGTATTTTTTTGATGCTTATATAATAATAATAATAGCTAGACTATTAATTAGTCTCGACGAATAATAAACTAAACTCTAGTGGTAATAATACTAGGTTTCGTCGAAGAAAAATTCTTTTTAAGAAGCGAAGCGCTGTCTGAGTTCGGAATCACCACCTTTTCCGGTGAGTGCATAGTTACCTTCAACTTACACATAGATATGAAGTATTTTATATAAATTACGTGCTATGTGTGCATATTATCTTAATACTTGCTATCTATGCTAGATGAACGTTGTTATACATGTTTTCAATGATTTAAACTGTATATGTATTTTATATCTACGAAAATGTTGGGGTAAAACATGGGTAGATGTAATAGGTGATGTGTGATAAAATGATGAGAGGCCTCGATGTTGTTGTTGTTGATCCAGTCATCTAGCGGAGTATAGATGACGACCACGGACTCTTCTAGACAGTCCAGTGGAACACTAGCAGGTTCGCAACCTGTAGGTGTTGTGAACGATGTGTTCACCGGTGTACTCCATCCCCCACATGGTTGCCTATTAGGACATTTATTGCTGAGGAATCCCCTTAGCAGTAGTGTCCGTCCCGATGATAATCCTTAGGCTAGGTCCCTTATGATAGGTGTTTAGGGACGTAAAGTGAGGATAACGGGAACGGGTAATCGGGTTATTGTTGATTGATGAAATTAATAAACTTATTTATTGTGGGTTGAAAACCCTATGTGCTCACCAGGCTCCCAAGCCTGACCCACTCAGTTTTATGTATTACAGGTAGTGGCGCATGAGCATAGGTGTGATGTTTTGGACGAGGGATTACGGATATAGGCCTGTAGATATGAAATAATGTAGTAAGGCTTATATTGTACTGTTTATACTTTTGATCTGTACGAACATGACATCCCGGGTCTTTTAATGAATACATTTCTATGGAAATGCTTTTGATAAATCTTTATCATATTATTGTTTTGGGACAAATTCCGCAAACCATTTATTAAAAGATAACTCTGATTTTGAAATAAAGTATAAACAAAACCGGTCTTTTCTGGCCGTGATTTTGGGGATGTCACAGGATCCCGAGGGGGAGCCCGAGGGGAAGACGAACAAGAAGAAGAAGAGGAAGACGACCAAGAAGAAGAGGAAGACGAAGAGGAAGAAGAGGAAGGTGATGAGATAGTCATGTTTGGGAATGAAGCAGAGGAACCACCAGAAGTATTCAACCCTCCCTACATCGCAAGGGTACCCGCGCACCGTTTTGGATACAACGGACCTCAACCCCCTTGGGTAACAACGATCGAAAGATGGAGCCGACAACAACGCCAGCGGTCACCATATGGCTACCAACGAGGTTACTAGGATCTCACTCATGGTGGACCGGCTGACAGAGCTCTCCCCATCACAATACAACGAATAGCAAGTATGGATGATCGTGGTAGGACGACGATCGATCAGGTCCGGGAGTTAAGTGTCATCGTACAGTCTACTACTGATCGCACCAGAGACCTGGAACGAGACTCCCACCACAGAGACCAACTCATTCAAGACCTTCTCGCAGCTCAAGCAGAAACAAGAGAGTATCGGGAAAGATACATGGCACTCGAAGAGAGAATGGTTGCAGCCGAACGCAGATTGGCGGAACTACAGGGCGCATCGACATCATCGCAGCCTCCGTCAAAGAAGGGTCGTAGTGATTAGAACTCGTTACTATTCTCACGTCTTGGTAGTAAAATTTTATGAGTACGCGTTGGTGCTACTCTTTGTATGTAGTTCGACCCTGCGACTATGTGATTACCCTATTCAAAGGGTTTTTGTAATGCCAAAACTATCTTTTGTAACGATGTAATGTAGACCCTTATGAGGTCAAACTTTTCCCTCTAAACGTTATGTACTAAAAGTTATCAATGAAATTTGGCATGTGTTTTATTTATTGAATGTTTGGCACTATACATCATAACCTGATCACACAAACAGTTTACGAATAATAAAGTTTTGATAAAATACAAGAGGGATGAAACCAGTAACACTCGACTCGTTATCACTATTGAAGTCTTACCGACTGGTCATTTTTTTTATGACAGAACCATGCCACCAAGGAAAAGACCAAGGCCTTCCAACAACACAGTGCCGCCTCCACCACCACCTCTGCAGTTTGATCCTGCAATGTTCCAGGCTGCAGTAACGGCAGCCGTGGTGGCAGCAATGTCGCAAATGGGAACCAATGGTTCTGGCGGTTCTGGATCCGGAGCTACCAATTCCATTCATGGGGACAGCACGGGGCGTACGAGGGAGTGCTCTTACAAAGACTTCACGAATGGCAAACCCGACCCTTTCAATGGAAGCGGGGGCGTTATCACGTTGGTGCAATGGTTCGAAAGGACCGAGGCAGTTTTTGAAATCTGCGCTTGTCCGAAGCGAGCAAGGTCAAGTATGCGGCATTCACTTTCGCTGGAAAAGCACTTACTTGGTGGAATGGCCGAGTTAAATCACTTACTCCCGCAGTAGCTAACGCAATCAGCTGGGAGGATTTGAAAGCCCTAATGTTAAAGGAATACTGCCCGAGGGGCGAAATACAAAAACTTGAAGAAGAACTTTGGAACCTCAGAATGACAGGCACTGATCTTGAAACTTATACTTCCCGTTTCAATGACCTAGCACTCCTCTGTCCAACAATGGTCACTCTAGAAGAGAAGAAGGTGGAACGATATCTCTGGGGGCTGTCATCCCAGATTCAAGATAGTGTATTGGCCTCGAAACCCACTACCTTTGAGAGTGCCAAGGAATTGGCACAACAACTCATAGATCACAGGGCTAGCCGTGGTACCGTGATAACCACCACCGACCGAACAAAAGGAGGGAACAACAAGAGGAAGTTCTGGGGCAATAAAAAGAAACAACCAATTCAGGACCCCGCCAAAAAGCAACAGATTATTGTTGTTCGTGCCGTCACTACTGCTGTCGCTCCAGCGCCACCGAAACAGTATACAGGAACTCTTCCCAAGTGCAACAAGTGTAACTACCACCATAACGGTGCTTGTCGAGAGTTACACTGCAATAACTGTAACAAAAAGGGGCACAACGCACGATTCTGTAGAGCGACTACCCAACCCGCCGCACAAGTCGCTACGACCGCCAACACCGGAGCAAGCCAAACCTGCTATGGATGTGGTGAAACGGGACACTTCAGGAGGAACTGCCCCAAGGCACGAGCCCCTAATGCTGGGGGTGTAGGGAGAGTCCTAACTTTAGGACAGGGAGAAGCAGTCAAGGATCCCTCTGTGGTTACTGGTACGTTCCTCCTCAATAACTCTTATGCATGCATACTTTTCGATAGTGGGGCAGAAAGAAGTTTCATAAGTCACCAATTCAAACATATACTTAAGCAAAATTCTCAACCACTAGAAGATTCTTACATTGTAGAAATGGCAAATGGAAAGGTTGAGCGCGCTAATGATATTTACATAGGGTGTACTCTCACTCTAGACAACCATTTGTTCAAAATTGACCTTATGCCGGTCACCATAAAAAGCTTCGATATAATCATTGGTATGGATTGGTTAAGCCTTCATCGTGCTGACATTCTATGTTACGAAAGGGCCGTCTGCCTCAATCTGCCGAATGGCAACATTCTCACCGTTTATGGCAATAAACCTAGTGCGAACCTACAAATCATCTCTTGTGTTAAAACCCAAAAGTACCTCCGAAAGCAATACCGTGCTTTCTTAGCCCACATCGTAGACAAGAAACAGGAGGTGAAGGACATCAAAGAAATTCCAGAAGTATGCAACTTCCCTGATGTTTTCCCATACGATCTGCCAGGTGTACCACTCGCACGACAAGTCGAATTTCGGATCGACTTAATCCCAGGAGCTACCCCCGTCGCCAGGGCTCCATATCGCTTAGCACCGGTAGAAATGCAAGAACTATCCAACCAGTTGAATGAACTATTGAGCAAAGGGTTCATCAGGCCAAGCTTCTCGCCCTGGGGAGCACCAGTCTTATTTGTAAAGAAGAAGGATGGGTCTTTTCGCATGTGCATAGACTATCGAGAACTAAACAAACTCACTATCAAGAACCGTTATCCCCTACCCCGAATAGATGACCTCTTCGACCAGCTCCAAGGAGCCAGCTACTTTTCAAAAATCGACCTGAGGTCGGGCTATCATCAACTACGAGTTCAAGAAGACGATATCCCCAAGACGGCATTCAGAACTCGCTATGGGCACTATGAATTTGTAGTGATGCCATTTGGGTTAACAAACGCGCCTGCGGTGTTCATGGATTTGATGAATCGAGTGTGTCGAACATTCTTGGATAAATTCGTCATCGTATTCATCGACGATATCTTGGTCTATTCGAGGAGCGAAGAAGAGCACAGACAACATCTACGACTAGTTCTGGAGATTTTAAGAACCGAGAAGCTTTACGCCAAATTCTCAAAGTGTGAATTTTGGCTCCGTGAAGTAGGATTCCTTGGCCACGTAGTAAGCAAGGAAGGAATACATGTGGACCCCTCAAAGATCAAAGCAATCGAAGATTGGTCAACACCTACAACGCCAACAGAAATCCGACAGTTTTTAGGACTCGCAGGCTACTATCGAAGATGTTGGGTTTTGAGCATTCTAACACTCCTAAGTGTACATGCAACCCTAAATACCTTGGATCTATGTTTTCTCTATTATACATGAAAATATGAACATCCAAGGTATTATCCTAATCTAGCATACAAAATAATGGATATAACAAGATAGAATACATACCTCTTTGATAGTGCTTGTCTTCATGAAGCTTGAGTGCTTAGTGCCCCAAGTGTGACACCTCAAATGGTTCACACAACACCATAAGCACTTGGAATAACTTAGAGAGAAATTAGAACACTTCATGAAATCGTGTAGCCCTCATACATACACATAGTGTTAGTCATTGTCACGATTTCTTGAGCCATGGGTTTCTTTTATATGGTGGCTATTAGGGTTACACCATGTAACTCATGACTTTACCCATTCCTTATGCTCCATGGGTTTTAACCTCCATGGAGTATCCATGGGTCACCCCATGGACTTAGTCCAACATAAGGAATCTTGGATCACAAGCCCACATATATAAGAATGAATGATTTACACAATCAACCCATATATTTAATTAGTCTTCTTTTGATCACTTAATTAATTCTAGATTAATTCTTGATCAATACTAATTAAATAATCTCATTATTATTATTATTAATATACTAGATCTTATAATATATTAATAACCGTAAGTGTCTTATTTCTCTCATTATAGTCTATCCAAGTGCATGATGCCATGCAACCCAAATGGACCATGCCGGGTCGGGTCAAGTCTTACCAATTATAGTTATGGGCTTAGACATTAATCCAACAGTCTCCCACTTGGATAAGTCTAAAACTATTATTGCGTATGACTTCAGGAACCAACTAGCAATCGTAGCTCTCAAAAGCTTCTGTCGAACTCTGACCTTGTAGATGAACTCTGATCTTTGTCAACGACTTGTCCATTAGATAAGGGATCATATATTCCTCCATTCTAGATATCATATGGACTGAGACATGGATTATAATCATTCTCTCTGTCCATTAGTTGTTTCCCGATTTCCGATTTATGACGACTGACTAATTGAACAAATCAAATCAGTCCTGGCCCGGCCGAGCACTTCCATTTGTCATCATCAAATCATCGAGGGGCCCACAGATATCGCTTTTATCCCGAAGGTAAAAGGAATGGATAAACTTCGACTCATATGGCTTGTTCTACTACTTGTTGAATCATACACAAAGGCACGTTTTATAGCACCGAGTTACCAAATGCAGTTTCGTGCAATCAATGTACAACCAACTCATAGTAACAACTCATATCTCTAGGTTTGAAGAATATAAGATATTATCGTCTCATGATCACTCGTGATAAAATCCATGAAGTGATTCCAATGAGCGCGGGTTGAATCCAATACTCAGAACTTATGAGCACTCATGAGTGTTGTAGCCATTTGTCCAACAGCTTAGGCCTCTACAAGCCAACCCATGACAGTCTTAATTCATATCTACTTCCAACATATGACCGACTGTGGATGGTTTGAATAACTTAGTCATTCCGGAAGAATAACCTAGTTTATTCAGGAAGTCAAAACATGCAAAGTGAAACACAATAATAACTGAATCCAATATGGTCTCAGAACTTATGAATATAAATAAAACTCCTTTTATTTATCACCATATGATTACACATTATTCATTGTATATTGTTTCAGCTATCAACATTATTCTTGAATTTGAAACAATAGTTGTCCCATGCTCCAAGCATGCACACTATGTTTTCTAAACAATAGTCATGCCATACACCAAGTATGCATACTATGTTTGTCTATGATCTTTACCTTGTGAACTAGATCAATTGAACATAACTTCAATGATTCTCTTTTCACACTCCCAAATCCTTACTGCAAATGCAAGAATTCCAAATTCATGTCATTTACTGAAATCTGTTAGATTCTAAACTTATATGCATCGATCCTCTTGTAATGATTATGCACAAAGTCAGAAAAGACTTAACAACAATCATTACAGAGCATTCCAAAGGAGATCAACTCCTTGGAACCATCCTTCTTGCATTAAGTTTCCATAATCTTACACAGATTGAAAATTCTAACTTTGAAACATTTCCAGATTCCATTTCGACTATCACTTCTGAACAAGAGTTGCCTCCTTACAGATTATGTCAATATGGTCCTTCCAGAATTATCACTATACTTCCAATTGTCCTTGAGAAACCAATCTTTGGTAAACCTTAGATTGTCCTTGACAATTGTTTAATCCTTTTAGTCATATCCAGTTCTAAACCTTTTTCCCTTCTTAATGCCCTAGACATTTGGAAAATTTTAGAAAGGATGAATATAGCACATGTAACCGGTCCTATATCCGAAGCATATGGGACACCATTCATGATGTCTCACATAAAGACTAAACCAGTCTTTTGCTATAACATTTCCATTTCTATTTGCCAAGTTCTCATAATTCAGATTATGAAAAGGGATGCCGTAATCATAATCGAATTTAAGAACGCAAATAATGGACCCATATACAGAATTTCCTTATGTTGAGCCATTCCAACATGAAATTCATATATATCCTTGACTAAATGATTAAAACCTCACGATCTAAGCTTATAGATTTGAGATGAAGTATAATTTCCTCTCCCTTAATTATAGCAAAACAACTTTTTCCCAATTGAAACCTTTTGTTTTCTATAATTAACATTGCTAGCTTGCAATACTTATCGTAATTATCATGCTCCCACTAACATGATGATTATTAGCATAACACTTATGCTCCCACTAGCTTTGACATATACTCAGAAAGCTCGACTTCTAGAAATCAATACTTTATTGACTTTCTGACCAAAGTTCAGATTTCTGATACTAGATTGTTTTGATAAGACTTTATCAAAAAACATACACCTTCCCTTAGATAGCACATTTGTGTGTCTAAACAATTATGAAGAGGGATGCCGTAATCATAATGGTTAGACCTTTTTGCTACTTCTCACAAGTCCAGGTTAGTGTGCCGGTAAACCACACACGCTCCACTAACGACTTTGAGAATGCAAATATCACAATTGCTATCTAGCTAAAATCTACTTAGTGGAAGTGTTTCCTCACCATCATTTTCATGAATCGGAGAGAAACTCTATGACACTTAGATTTAATGGTGTATGTGTTCTTATCCACGTGAATTGTCAAAACCATAGTCACAAGACAAGGATAATGACAAATCCAAACTCATATGGACTGAACTCAATCTTAATTTCTTGCCACCTGGTAGCTCAAGGGCCTACCATTGCTTCCAAGTTGTTGTGCAACACATTGAGAACTCTAAGAACTCATATGCAAAGCCAACTTTAACTAGAATGGGCACAGAATATGTCAACACGATAGGTTATAAACCTCAAGTCGTGTGCTAGTGAAGAACTTCAGGTTTCATTCTTGATTAGTTCTTGAGACTTTCAAGACCTTTAAGACTCCCACTGTCCTCTTGACCTATAAGACTCCCTTGTCAAACATCCAAGAGATAGTGCGGTTTCTAATCAAGACAAACACTTCACACAATTGGCCTTAGTTGGTCTTTGTTTAATCCAAAACATCACAACTTACCAATTTCAAATGTACAAGAGTAGAAAACTTTTACTCTTACATTTGACAAGTGTTTTAAACCTTCTTTGAGACATGTCACTCATGTTACAATCTTAGAGTATAACTCTAAAAATTGTTGTGGAACGAAGTATGATTCATCTTCTTGATTTAACCATTTCAACAATTCAAGATCCCTTCTTCTTAGTCATAAAAAATGAACTAAGACTTCCTTAGAGAACTAATTTTTGATATGGTTTCTTAATCATTGAGATGATCACAAAGCTGATACTAAAGTACTCTCCCATCTTTTCAGATTTGAGAGACTTTTATCCTTCTGCCTAATTTGATTCTTCTTATCCGCTCTGCCATGCATTGGAACCTTTTCCAATGTCTTAGAGTTACACTTAAGCTTGTAAGTATAATCATATTTACTGAGCTTTAGTAAACTATGACGAATAGGCTTACATCTTTTGTGGTGGACTTAATCAGTGCACATGACTATGTGCTCGATCCCTTAGTCCATTACTTGACTCACGCATCCATGTGAACAAGTAATTAGTCTTAATTTTTCCAATACTTGAAAGTTCTCATTCATCATGCTATACAACTCGCATGATTCCAAGTCCCGGTCCAATTGAAACTTGGATGATGAGAATCTTTCCTTATTTGGTAAATTTAGACATTACCACAAATGAAAGAATCAATTTCATATTTCCACTCTTGCTATTAATGGAATCGTATAAGCAACAATTTTTCCTCAAATGCCATTGTAAGGATATTTTAAAATAAATAAAATCAAAATTTTCTTTTTATTTTAAAAACTATGCGGAAAAACTTATCCTTACAATCCGTATGAAAACTTGTTGTTATCTATTCCTTAGCAATATCTCATAACTCCTAAGAAGTAGCTCAAGAATCCGATCTTCAAACTACGCGATAGAAATCCATCTACGCGATCAGATTCAGCATATTCTTTCTTTAAGTTTCTTCACTTTTCTTTGATTCTTAAAACATCACCATGTGACCCAGTCACATCATGCATCAAGAATCTCATAATAGAAACTTAACAGAGTTAGAGTAGTGGACTTTACCTGAAGTAGAGTCAAACTTATTGACTTTAACATCCTTAGGTAAATTAGGCAGCTTCGCATCTAATGACCCTTTCTTTGGCAATATAAACATATGGACCCTTTGATAATGGTACACGGGACTATCACAGACTTAGCTTTTCTCTTTACCATTTGTTCAACCGAGTTGACTATGGCCGATCCCTTTCCATTGGGAAGAGAATGTTTTTTCTGTATTTCCAGTGTCACCATTGTCAATGTCCATAAAGTTTCAGGAAGTTGATCTTAACAATAGATGAGATCATTAAGGGTCTTGTCATAGTCTATTTCATAGGTGTCCCAAAGGAACTCACTATGTAACTTAGAAAGTGATTGAACCACCAACTTTCTCAAGACTTTGACACCCTTCTCTTCCGGCTTGTCAATATGTGACTACATCTCCAAGATGTGATCACACCTAGACCTTGCCTTGCCATTAGGGCTTGAGTGATCTTAAACTTTTCAAGAACTTGTGGGTTAGGGAGAATAATTGGAGGAGGATAAAGAAGTATGATATCCATGGGACATCATCTTCATTTAGGAAAGCTTGTTTCAAGAGATTTGGGAAGATCATAAATGTCTAATCCAGACATGTTATGGGAGATATTCAAGATAGTTGATCTTTGAGTCCTTAATATGACACCCAATATGAAAATATTAAGGCTATGACCCAACAAACTATTTTATAACTTAGAAGAGGTATGCCGTAATCCAAGCTATAAAACAATTTGAAGGTAGGTGAATGACGATTCACCAATTTCCACCAAGATAAACGAAATGTATTATTAGGTTTTAATTGGTTTTGAAACTCCTAGATCTTTTGAGATTCATTGAACTGTTCAATGGCATGTTTCAATCTCGAGTGTGCCCTTCAGGTTTTGTGACTGGGATGCCGAGGATCACAAAACAAGGTGTGAAGTAACCATGCAAATTACTGGGTATCCTTAAGTGTTTATCCCTCAATCGATGTGCCGGTTAACCACACACGCTCCATCGATACTATGATAAACATTAAGTTACCCTTTGCCTACCTTGTTAAATACGAGTTAGTGTGCCGGTTAACCACACGCGCTCCACTAACCGACTCAAACAAAGTGCAAAGTGTAATTTCGTGGATTAGCACCTTATTCACATTTTTCTAAGTAACTAATATTGGGTATTATTAAAAGTTTAGTTACTTAGTATTTATCATTAATACTTTTAATGAAGGGAGAATTATAGTCATGTCAAACCCGTTCGGCTAACGATCCTCCACCAGTCAAGCGAGCGGTGGGTGAGAGTGAACACCCATTAAGTTGCCATTTTATAGGCAACAACCTTATACCCACCTTATAGACCAGCTTCGTGAATGAGGCGTACTAGCGGTAAGACCGACTTTACTCTTATACATATAAATATTATTAACTTATAATATTATAAAGTATAAGGGTTGAATTTTAACTTTTAAAATTCTAAGGGCTAACTTGGAATTAAAGTATTCATAAGAGAAAACTTTACAAATTCCAAAACTTGAGGGCAAGTTTTGAAACTATTCAAAACTAATTAATTCCATAACTTATGTATTTAAAGTAGTTTTAATCCAAAAACTCTTCAAGTTCCATAACTTGTGGACAAATTATGGAAGACTTTAAACTAATAAAGAATTAATCTTTTTCTTTATTTTATAACTTATGGAATTAATTAAGGTTACATATTTTATTTATTTATTTATTAATGAAGTGACTCTTGAACCTCCATAACTTAAGGACAAGACTCTTCATCTTTTTGTAACCTTTGCCAACTTTATGAGTTTTATGAGTCTTTAATGTGACTCTTCATGTAACTTAAGGATAAGTTACACAAACACATTTTATACTCAACTCTTAGATTAATTTGGATTGAAAACAACTTTTTCACTCAACTTTTCTATTAATCTAAGCAACTCATAAGAACAAGATAATTCAAATCAAAATTTTTTCATGTAATTAGTCTAACCTTTAAACTAATACAAAAACATGAATCTATTGACAATTATCTTGAAAATGGATTAGCATGAACATTACCACATTTAAAAACAAGTTTATAAGTTCAAAACAACTTAGGGTAATGTTCCTAGTCCATTTCTAGCCAAAAACCTCGAAGATATGCTGTCTGGGGTCCAACTCGTCGAGTGCATGAACACAACTCGGCGAGTTGGATGCATTTTGCCTTGGACTCGTCGAGTCCCTTCATGGACTCGGCGAGTCAGCTGGGCTGACAGCATCAAAACTCGATTTTTCAGCTTCTATTGTAGGTATAACAAGAAAACAAGCCTAGGCTCTGATACCACTGTTGGGTTTTGAGCATTCTAACACTCCTAAGTGTACATGCAACCCTAAATACCTTGGATCTATGTTTTCTCTATTATACATGCAAATATGAACATCCAAGGTATTATCCTAATCTAGCATACAAAATAATGGATATAACAAGATAGAATACATACCTCTTTGATAGTGCTTGTCTTCATGAAGCTTGAGTGCTTAGTGCCCCAAGTGTGACACCTCAAATGGTTCACACAACACCATAAGAACTTGGAATAACTTAGAGAGAAATTAGAACACTTCATGAAATCGTGTAGCCCTCATACATACACATAGTGTTAGTCATTGTCACGATTTCTTGAGCCATGGGTTTCTTTTATATGGTGGCTATTAGGGTTACACCATGTAACTCATGACTTTACCCATTCCTTATGCTCCATGGGTTTTAACCTCCATGGAGTATCCATGGGTCACCCCATGGACTTAGTCCAACATAAGGAATCTTGGATCACAAGCCCACATATATAAGAATGAATGATTTACACAATCAACCCATATATTTAATTAGTCTTCTTTTAATCACTTAATTAATTCTAGATTAATTCTTGATCAATACTAATTAAATAATCTCATTATTCTTATTATTAATATACTAGATCTTATAATATATTAATAACCGTAAGTGTCTTATTTCTCTCATTATAGTCTATCCAAGTGCATGATGCCATGCAACCCAAATGGACCATGCCGGGTCGGGTCAAGTCTTACCAATTATAGTTATGGGCTTAGACATTAATCCAACAGAAGATTCATACAAAACTTCTCCAAGATCGCTAAGCCTCTCACCACCTTGACTCAGAAGGGTGTAGTGTTCGAATGGGAAGATAAACAAGAAGTCGCCTTCCAGACACTAAAGCAAGCCCTATGCAGCGCACCAGTCTTGTCTCTTCCAGAAGGAACCGATGATTTTGTGGTGTATTGCGATGCTTCGAATCAAGGCCTTTGCTGTGTGCTCATGCAAAGGGGAAAAGTCATCGCTTATGCATCAAGGCAACTGAAGACACATGAAGTTAATTATACAACCCACGACCTTGAACTGGGAGCGGTGGTGTTCGCCCTGAAGATCTGGAGGCACTACCTCTACGGCACCAAGTGCACCATTTTCACTGATCACAAAAGTCTTCAGCACATTCTCAATCAAAAATAACTTAACATGCGACAAAGAAGATGGGTGGAATTACTGAGTGACTACGAATGTGAAATTCGCTACCACCCGGGCAAGGCCAATGTAGTAGCCGATGCCTTAAGCAGGAAAGAATACTCGGGTCGCCGAGTAAAATCCCTAGCCATGACCATCCACTCCCAACTGGCCACCCAGATCAAGGACGCCCAATTAGAAGCCTTGAAACCAGAAAACGTGGCAAGCGAAGCACTAAGGGGGATGGACAAGAACTTAGAAGTCAAAGGGGATGGAACTCGTTATCTCATGAATCGAATCTGGACACCGAAGTTCGGTGGGTACCGAGACGTTGTAATGAACGAGGCCCACAAGACTTGATACTCCATTCACCCTGGGTCAGATAAGATGTATCTAGACCTCAAAAGGTTATACTGGTGGCCAAACATGAAGGCTGAAATTGCTACTTATGTGAGCAAGTGCCTCACTTGCGCCAAGGTCAAGGTGGAATATCAGAAGCCATCAGGACTGCTTCAACAACCGGATATACCCGAGTGGAAGTGGGAGCGAATAACCATGGACTTCATAACCAAACTGCCTAAGACATCAGGTGGGATGGATACCATATGGGTGGTTATGGACAAATTGACCAAGTCCGCGCACTTCCTGCCAATAAAGGAAACAGACAAGATGGAGAAGTTAACCAGGACGTACATTAAAGAGATCGCGCGACTACATGGTGTACCAACATCCATTATCTCTGATCGAGATAGTAGATTCACCTCGCGTTTCTGGCAGTCCCTACAGAAGTCTCTGGGAACCAGGCTAGACATGAGTACGGCCTACCATCCACAAACTGACGGACAAAGCGAGAGAACCATCCAGACATTGGAAGACATGCTGAGAGCCTGTGTGATAGATTTTGGTAAGGCATGGGATACCCATCTACCGCTTATCGAATTCTCTTATAATAACAGCTATCACACTAGCATTGGAGTCGCTCCATTCGAAGCTCTCTACGGTCGCAAGAGTAGATCACCACTGTGTTGGGCTGAAGTTGGAGATACTCAGCTAGCCAGAGGGCAAGTCCCTGATAGCACCCTTACTGGGCCTGAAATCATAAGGGAAACCACAGAAAAGATCATTCAAATTCAGGAAAGACTAAAAGCGTCTCATGATCGACAAAAGAGTTACGCGGATAAGCGACACAAACCTTTAGAATTCCAGGTCGGAGACCGGGTACTACTAAAAGTTTCCCCCTGGAAGGGGATGATACGTTTCGGTAAACGAGGGAAACTAAACCCAAGGTACATCGGTCCGTTCGAAATCCTTGCTAGGATTGGTCCTGTGGCGTACAAACTCCGACTACCACAAGAACTTAGTAATGTACACCCTACCTTCCACGTATCCAATTTAAAGAAGTGTCTGTCTGACGAGACACTCGTAATACCACTCGAAGAAATCGAAGTTAATGAAAATCTCCACTTTGTGGAGGAACCCGTCGAGATCATGGATCGAGAGATCAAGAGAACAAAACAAAGTCGCATTCCTATAGTGAAGGTTCGTTGGAACGCGAAACGAGGGCCTGAGTTTACCTGGGAACGTGAAGATCAAATGAAGCAAAAGTATCCACATCTTTTCCCAAACCCTTGAAGTTCCCAGCCGAATTTAAATTTCGGGACGAAATTCCCTCTAACGGGGGAATGATGTGACAATAGTCAATCTTGAGTCAAGTCAAGTCATCAAGTCAAGCCGGTCAACTCGATTAAACCTTGTGTATTAGGGTTTGTGTTATGTTCATACTGTATAACTTGCTATATTAATGGGAAAACATCACTTGAGAAAAGTCTTGTGTTAAAAATTTCCTAAGCCCTAGTGCTAATCAATGAACTAAACTGATAAAAACCATGTTGCATACTCATTGGGAGTGTGTGGGATCCTTAACCATGACTTAACGGGGCTCAAGAAACTTGCTTAGCGGAGCCAAACAATCACAAATGCCACACTTGAAATCTCTCTTAAATATCTCTCTGTATGAGAAATCTCTCCAAGAATGTCAAATCTCTCCCAAATCTCTCCAAGTATGTGAAATCTCTCTCAAATATCTCTTTGTATGAGAAATCTCTCCAAGAATGTCAAATCTCTCCAAGTATGTGAAATCTCTCTCAAATATCTCTTTGTATGAGAAATCTCTCCAAGAATGTCAAATCTCTCCCAAATCTCTCCAAGTATGTGAAATCTCTCTCAAATATCTCTCTGTATGAGAAATCTCTCCAAGAATTTCAAATCTCTCCAAGTATGTAAAATCTCTCCCAAATCTCTCTCCAAAGTTTCCCGTAACTTTTTAGAATCATTCGGGTCATTCCGACGCTTAACCGTGTCAAAAACGGCTTAAAACGGGGTAAAAACGAGAAAAATAGACATTAAGAACCGAAACCTCTCGAGAAGAGAGAAGCTTCTTAGGACCCGAAGGTCCTCTTAGGGACTGAGAGCAAGGAGGAGCCGAACCCTCTTGAGCCGAACCGAACCTCGCCCTGGAAGAACCGAAACCGAACCCTGCTTAAGAGGAACCGAACCAAAACTCGCCCTGGAAGAACCGAAACCGAACCCTGCTTAAGAGGAACCGAACCGAACCTCACCCTGGAAGAACCGAAACCGAACCCTGCTTAAGAGGAACCGAACCCGAACCCCGCTTAAGAGGAACCGAACCAAACCTCGCCCTGGAAGAACCGAAACCGAACCCTGCTTAAGAGGAACCGAACCGAACCTCGCCCTGGAAGAACCGAAACCGAACCCTGCTTAAGAGGAACCGAACCCGAACCCCGCTTAAGAGGAACCGAACCTCGCCCTGGAAGAACCGAACCCGAAGGTACTGTTCACCATTGTTCATTCGGCACCTTTCGGTCGGACGCGTCGCCTCTTATCTCCGGACCGAACCCCCTCTCGCCTTCGCCTCTCGCTTCCTCGCCCCTTTCGCTTCCCTCTGTTCGTTTCGTTTCCGGCTACAGCCCCCAGCAAGGACCGAACCTCGGCCTAGGGACCGAGAGGTCTCGCTGGGAATGCCTTTCTTCCCGGTTTTCGCGTAGTTTTGCATTTAAGGCCCGTTTTTAATTATTTTAACGCGGGATTGTCACCCAAAATCATATTTTAACATAATAAACTCTAAATATTCATAATTTAAACATATTTTTATGAAAATCATTATCAAAATAATAAAGATCTAATGGGGAATTTATTTAAGGTGGAGTGTTGACTTTGCCTTAACTTATGACACAAGCAACCACCCCACACCCACTCTATGACCAGCCATACCTCCCCACCTTACCTATGTCACTTCAATGTCCCCTTACACTCAAATTTCACTCACTCCCACGTTTTTTGAGCTGGAACAAACAACCACACTCCTCATTTTCTCTCATTTCTCTCATTCCACTATGTAACAAACACCACTTTTCTCTCAAACTTTTTCTACACAAATTTTCGAGATTCAAGGCTGATTTCAAGTGTTCTTCCACTCTTAGTAAGTAAAAATTCATCCTCCCTATTATTATTTCACTTCCTTCCACTCAAATCTTTGATTGCTTACACAAACTCCATAACTATAATGTTAGATTCTCGAAAACCTTCAAGGCATCTCCAAGTGTTCTTGAATTAAACACTTCCATTCTTTAACAATCATCTACTGAAATCACTTAAGGTGAGTTCATACCCCTACATTTTCATGTTTTCTCAAGTTTTCAGGGGGGGAATACAAGTTAAAACATCAAGAACATAACTAAATATTTCTAACAGCCTTCATCAGAAAAGTTCAACTCCATTCACGGACTGTTTTGGGCATCTTAAACATTTTTGTTTTCAAAACTGTACAAGGTGCAAATAGTTCAAGTTTGTAGATTTAAAATGACTACTTGCACATCTCCATACGATTTTTCTACAATTTATGGTGAGTTTTACAAAACTGCCTATCATTTCAAACAACAATCCGGACCAGTCTGTGATTATGGACTTTTTCACCCAAGTTGGAGGTCATTAAAAATCGTGATAAAAATTATGAGTAAACTTGACACATTTTGTGAACTCTCAGAATTTACGGATCTAGTTTTCGACTTCGTATGATTTTTCTATGATTTTTCCAAAACAGGGCAGAATGGCTAAAGTTAGCCAACAGCATGTAAATATCATAACACTTTGTATTATGTTGAGCAAAGTGTATAATCATAAGCTCTAATATTTGAATGTGTTTCCTTGTTAGTTTATCATTATGAACTGAAACTAAGTCATTCATATTAAATATTATTCATTCATTTTAGAACACGTATTATGTAACTATAAAAAGTATAGTTTGATAAATTCACAACACTAATACATTTCCATAAACGAATTCATACATATTACATACATTTTAGATAAACTATAATAGGTATAGTTTATGATACATCACTCAACACACTCGTACAAAAAGGGTACATTCATACAAGAAAGATTTATATCCACACATATTCCACGTAAAGTTGTTAACCTATGTTGTGAGACTCTCTCTCTCCCCGTACGTCCGAGTGCGGGATATAATTCCTGGTAGTTATAATCAGAATCTCCTTGAGGGAGAACGTGATACTTGTATATAGATCTATATTGGGTTTGACACCCCACACCTTGTTGCTAGCTACAGTGGGACCTGCAGGTCTACGGGTGACAAATGTCATTTCATTTTCGCGACGCCTGAGAAACGTTGTGGCAGGTTTACATAGTCACAGTATGAATATAGCGACTCACCTAGGGAGTTAACAATTCATAAAGTTTACGGGATTTCATAAAACCGAAGTAGGTTTTAGGTTGATTAAAAATTTACTTTCCATATCATTTTAAACTCACGACATTTCTACTAAGTAATGATGATTTCTTATACATTTTGGTCTTTGGTTATAAGGCTACATTTTACGGATTTCAAGGAAAATATCGGATTTTTCTGAAACAAACGCGACATTTACATGTGAAAGACTTCTACTAAGTTTATTAATAAAAGCTTATGAACTTACCAACCTTTGTGTTGACACTTTTCAAACAACTTGTATTCTCAGGAAAACACTAAACAGGTAATCAAGTGCTTTTGAAGATGGGACGTTAAGGCGTCAAACTTTTCATATTTTGTCAACATATTGTAATTGATTTTGAAACATGTAATTCATACAAGTGATGTAACTTTTTCAATTATATATATATTGGTTATGTTTGCTTAAATTACTATTGAAATTGTGGTTATGATACTATACATGAAGTCCTACACCCCCAGATGTTTCCGCCATCCTTGGTTTGGGGGTGTGACACTATCTCTCTCTCTCTCTCTCTCTCTCTCTATATATATATATATATATATATATATATATATATATATATATATATAAGGGATCATTCTTAGGAACAGTACATGACCCCAGGTACTGTTAATCGGGTTACCCTCCTGGTTAGTATGACCCTCCACCGTCTATCCTCTATCTCACCGCCCTTCTTCTCCAATCATATTCAATCGCCGACCCAGCTGCTTCTACAACCTTTTCATAAGACCATATTGTCTTTCTCCACCGCCTTATCTCATATATTCGTTTTTTTCTCTCACCGCCTCCATCACATTCGGGCTCAATGTTGTAACGATGTTTGAGGGGAGCTGGTGAGAGCGGCGGCAAACCGTACTGCTAAAACCATCATCACCCTATACGTCGTCGACCACCACCACCACCATGTCAACCGACCGTCTCTCTTTAAGCTTCTTCTAATTCCTCCACCGCCTCATCCATACTTTATTTTTGTCGTTCCTATTTTGCTCTAGTCCTATCAACCCCATTCATTAATGTGTTTCTTCATTCTATTACTATGTTCTCAGGTTTATGCTTCAAATTGAGTTATATTGTTGATTTAGGGTTCGAACCCTCCTACGGTGCTAGGGCTCCAATAGTCAACCAGTGTTATAATCAATCGATGATTGCCTCCAAAATTTGAGTAACGATTTCTCAGTCATTGGCATAGATAAGAGCTTGTTAAGGTGAACATGTGCTCGATTCGTATAGCAGAGGTATGTATTCTTTATTTTTTTGTTTTCTACAAACATCGATGTTACTTTAGAAATATAGGATGGTTGATTTGCATTTTATCAATATACTCTTCATGTTTATTTTCTTTTGATATTTTTTCTTCTCATGGAGAACAAGAGGTTCTTAAATCCTAACTCTTCCTTTATACCTGCAACAAATGGCACCATAATTGTGGGGCAACTGAGTAAACTTCGGCCACTGCATCTCCTTTATGCTCGATAGAGAAAAACACAAACTCATTTCTATGGCTACTAACCTCAAATTCTTCTCCTACATTTAACTATATAGATGGATCTCTTCTTCACTTATATATTTCAGGTACACCATGCCCAAGAGTAGTAACCTACTTTTTTAATATATTTTTAAAACAATAATTGTTTTAAGTAAAATTAGTGTTAAGACTTTTGTATTTGTTATCTTTAATATATTTTAAAAACAATAATTGCTTTGACTAATTTCATGTGGGTTTTGTGGATTGGTTTTGATTTAGGTGTTTATGATGACCATTTGGTATAATTGTGTTGGCTTTTGTAGGATACTTTTCAATCTTCCACCTGACTTCTTTCTATAGCTCCCTTCTTATCTTCATTTAGATGTTAGTCATGTTCTCCATTGTTTCCGATATTTGCAGGTTCTAGATGAATGAAACCCCCACCCACATGGTAAATCATTATTTTTTGTGCTATTTGGTGTTTAAATTGTATACATTTATCAGGTTCATATATTTTAAGTTTAATTAGAATTCTGATATATATTAAATTATCTTATTTTTAGCTTTTTAGGCTATGAAATGAAGTTTTCCCTTAAACACATTCAGTTTTTTGGTTTTGACACTACATGCATGAGAAGATGTTCCTTTAAGAATGTAAGACATCCAATATCCTCCCAGGTAAATGGAAAACCTTAGCAATTTGTAATGATAATTACATTGATAAGGTCTATGTAAATTTGTGTTCGACGCCTTAAATGAATAAAAGAAATATGAAAGGAATCATAAAGCAGCACATAAAGATAAAATTAATGATTGGGACATAAAAAGGGTATTTTGGTCATTTTCTATTTAAAAGCATTAATGGATTTTTTTTTTAACCTTGATTATAAAACAACGGATTTCAAATAAATGAAAGAATTAATGAGATTGTTAAGATGAGTTAGCAGGTAAAAATGGCAAAACACTTTTTATTTTTATTTTTTCAGTAATTAGTATAACATCTTGGTTGCAATAGTAGAACAAATAAATGAAAGTGGGTTGGTATTGTTTGCATTTAATACAAAGTTTGGGTATTTATATGTATTTTTCAGCCTGAAAGTGTTTGAGAGATCATTGATATTTTGGATACAGCTGGGAACACCACAAAAGCAACCACGAAAGGGTTTGTCATTGGATTTGCTGCACTTGCATCTTTTCTTTTTGTTCAGTCCGCATATGGATGAGGTGGCATCATTTGCTCGGGTCTCATTTGCACATGTAGTCTTTTCATGCTGCTTTAACTTCAAAATCTTATCTTAATATATGTAATTATAATATGAGAGAGGTTTGTTATAGGTTGACATTGCTATTCCAGAAGTATTTGTGGGTAGGTTATTGGGGCTCATGCTTATCTTCCTTTACAGTGCATGGGCATGTGTTGCGGTTGATAGGACTGCCTAGGAGGTTGTCAATGAAGTAAGAAGACAGTTTATTGAGAGGCCATGCATCATGGTAGGTCCCATTCCCATTTCTTTTAACATCCTATAATGATTATGTTGTTATGTTATGTTATATAATTTAATAGGAGTACAAGGACAAACCGATTACAGGAGATGTCTTGCAATTGTGGCTGCTGCATCTCTGAAAGAGATGATAAAGCCTGGAACCTTAGCGGTTATATCACCTATATTTATTAGTGTGTTATAATGTAACAACCGTGTTTCTAGGCTAAGCATCAATATGATGATATAATAGTTAGGGTCAACAATTATAACCTATTTGATGTAATAAAGAAAATTTATATGAATATTATGTGTTTCATGCTTATTATAATATAATAAAATAGAAAAAAATCAGCCGAATCGTCTTTAAATCGTAAAATAAGTGCGTCAAAACATATATATTATTAAATATTTAGAAAGTACACGTCTTTCCGATCTCGAAAATATAAATTTTGTAGACATTCGACTCCATATGAATTAGATATGATTTTTATAAAATATAAAAGTCAGTCGCACACAAGGAATGTGTAACGTAAAAAACTACGAAGAGAACGGTTGACTTTTAGCTAATATGACCAAAATGAAAATCATAGTACTCCTTAAAATAGGAATTTTGAGAAAAGCAATGCTAAAAACGGAGTCCGTACGAGAGAGTTATGATTTTAGCAAAATAATTTAACTTTATTAAAAATAGGGACAAAAATATAAATTCAAAACTAGCCAACGGAGTCTAAACGAAAGTTGTAGATATTCTCGATAGCTACACGTGGATATAAAGAACATCAAAAACGGAGTTCGTATGAACAAGTTATAATTTTTAATAGCATATTTACGTATTAAAATAAAGTATAAATCATATATATGTATAGATATATATACATATGTATATATCATTAGAAAGGTATTAACGATGCACTCGTTATAAGACTAGTGTTGAGTACTTTCGACATTAGTTTAGTACAAATATCATTAAATCTATTTAAAATAGTTTTATAAATGAGTGTTTACTCATTTAAGTAAATATAGAGGATAGTTTTTGAAAGTTCAATTACTATAAATAAGAGCCTCTAGCCTCTCATATTTTTTTGCACCATTCTCTTGATTTAAGAGTATTTTTCTTCTTATCCCCCGAGCATTTCGGTCCCTCGTGATTCGACTTGTCTTTCTATAGTTTTTAGGATAGTAAGGTGAGCGCTGAAGCGCTACAAGAATCTTTCTTAGAAAGATTCAGCGAAGAAGCTCTGCCCCTATATAGCCTGACTCCTAGCTAAAACTCTCTTGTAAGTAAGTTACGCTTACCCTACTTTAAATATGGCTTATATATAAAATTATTATTTTAATTATGAACTTATAATAAATATTTGGACTATTATTATGACTTGTACAAGTGTCGTTATAGTATCTTTTTAACTACTCGCGGTACGGAGAATCTGGTTTGAAGGGTCGCATAGGGTTGTTGGATTTCAGAAATGCTATATGTTAAAATCGTTCTGCCCTCCGGTGTTTTATGTCTATCCCATGTCTGTACATAGTGGTTGGAAAATATTGTTTAAACGCTTATATAATAATAATAATGCTAAGACTAAAAGTTAGTCACGGTAAATATTAGACTAAAGTCTAGTGGTAATAATACTAGGTTTCGTCGAATGAAATTATATTGTTAAAAGCGAAGCGTTGACCGAGTTTGGAATCATCACTTTAACAAGTGAGTGCATAGTTACTTTCATCTTACACATAGATATGAAGTATTTTATATAAATTATGTGCTATGGGTGCATATTATCTGTTTACTTGATATTTATGCTAGATGAACATTTTTATACAAGTTTTAAATGATTTAAACTATATATGTATCTTATATCTACAAAAATGTCTAGGTAAAACATGGGTAGATGAAATAGACGATGTGCGATAAAATGATGAGAGGCATTGATGTTTACGATGATCCAGCCATCTAGCGGAGTATTGATGACGACCACAGACTATTCTAGATAGTCCAGTGGAACGCTAGCAGGCTCGAAACCTGTAGGTGTTTGTGAATGATGTGTTCACCGGTGTACTCCATCCCCCTCATGGTTGCCTTACGGAAACTTATTGTTGAGGAACCCCCTTAGTAGTAGTGTTCATCCCGATGATGATCCTTAGACTAGGTCCCTTATGATAGGTGTTTTAGGTACATAAAATGAGAATAACGGGAACGGGTAATTGGGTTGATTGATGTGATAAAACTAATAAACTATTTATTATGGGTTGAAAACCTTATGTGCTCATCAGGCTCCCAAGCCCGACCCACTCAGTTTCTTGTATTAGAGGTAGTGGTACAAGAGCATAGTTAGATGACTTGATGAGGGATTATGTATTATAGGCCAGTAAATATAAATAAATGTTGTAAATCTTATAATTTTTTATTTATGCTTTTGATCTGTATCGAACATGACATCCCGAGTTTTAATATAATGAAATATATTTCTTCGGAAATGCTTTGAAAAATCTTTATCATATTTTCTTTTGAGAACAAATTCCGCAACACTTTTCTTTAAAATGTTACTTTGATTTTCAAACAAAGCATAAACAAATCGGTATTCTCTGGTTGTGAAATGAGGATGTCACACGTAACTTGTATCTTTATTTTATATATAACTATTATACAAAAATATATATCTCCTATAACTTTTTTATTTTTTATGAAGGGATTATGTTTCGAATATTAGGTTACTATACAGGGGACCGCTAGGGGCAAAAATAGTGGCATCCATGTTAATATTTTCCTTTCGGTTTAGGCTTTAGGAAAAGGGCAGTCCTTGATGGCAATGATGCGGAGTACTCTAAACAACGTGGCCCAATGAGTCAACCGGTAAGAAAACCCCTCTTCGTGTCTTTTTTAGTCTTTCGTTGTGGTTTTCACATTGTAGACCCTCAAAATCAATTTCATGCAAGTGTTCGAATCTTTGTCCACCTTCAAATTTATCAGGTAATTCACCTTAAAATATTCATTTTTTATTACAAAATCAACCATAATATTATTTATAAATTTATGTAGAATATACTAATCTGATCATATTACCTCTGGTCTCACCTATCGTGGCTTTTTTGAAGAACTTTTGCTACTCTTCAAGGTCGACTGCTTTAAGAAAAAAAATATATATTTGTAGAATTTTTTGATCGAGTCATAAATGATTAGAAATGTGCGAACAAATAGCATATTGGCATGTATTTATACATACAAAGGGTCACCGGGTATGACTATCTAAAGTTGAAATTCAGGCAACAGATTTGGGGTTTGTAAATTTTATTATTTAAAACATTCTTTTGTAGTCATAGATTAAATTGGTTGACTTTGGTTTAGTGGATACAAGTCGATTAACATTGGCACCCATTTTTTCGTTTTACACAACATTCAATGGGTTTTAAAGTATTTTTAGTTTAAATTTTTATGTTTATCTTCTTTTCTTTGTGCAAGTATTTTGCTAAAGGAGTGGAGAAAATAAGATGTTGTCGTAAACTTATCAACAAAAATACATTGTTATTTCATGCATTTAACCTATTTTGCTTGCTTTGTTTGTTTGTAATATTAGATGAGTAGGTGGATTTTACTGACCCATGTGAACTGAATAATTGTTGCACTTAAATAATTAACCTTGATTTTGTTGTGTGGTCGGTTTGTTTTTCTATGTATTATCTTAAAAACTATTATGGTGCAGTCTTTATATTCACTCCAAATTACTACGTAATCCTTTCTATCAATAACAATCACGAAATAGCAAAAATGATCGGAGTTGTCCAAATTCATACCCCGCAAAGCGGGGTTCCTCGTCTAGTTTCAAATGACAATACAAGTGTTAAGCCGGTCATTGTGAAATTGGTGATCATTTGTTTAAAATAAATAGTTATTTTATGGCAAATTATAAACTATTAAGCGACAGCGAGTTAGATTTTTCTTTTTCTCTTTTATATCTTATTTGTAAGCATATATTTGAAATTAAGCCACATTGTGATTACTACGTCCGCTTGTCAAAAACCCAAGTTAGTATTATTTGAATGGAATATTGATAACATTTAGGTCTTTTGTATAAACAAGTTGAGGGCATTTATGTCTTTTTCATAAGCAAGAGATCAAGAGCTGGTTTTGTCCGCCCTAGTTCCATCTTTTCGTATGTCCTACCGACATTTCCAAGTCTATTGACAACACATTACAAGTTTACATCTATCGTATCATATCATGTCATCTCATATCATTTCATATTCTACTTGTTCAGTGTATAACACGTAAAACATGAAAATAAAGTAAAAGATAGCATTTCTACTACACATCCATCATCAATTATGCGAGCAATTAGTAAAATGAAATAACATAAAATCTCACTATGAATGAATATAAACATAAAGATTCATGCTCTTTTCACTGCAAATCCTAGAGTTGTTGCATAAGGATATCCTCATTCCTCAATCATCTACACTAATGTACATTGTGTTAAACAATACATGAACAAAACGAGGGCAGATTACAAAACACGGAGCTATCAAAATAACTTGCAATTTCATTTTCAATTTTCAAGGTTGAGTTCATAATCATCATAACTGAGTACCTCTTTTCATACTAAGCAGGAACAGCTTCAACAATCCTTGAAAAATAAAACTGTGTGGTAGTGAGGCCCCTCTTTCTTATTTTCCACCCAACTTTTTGCAATGCACGCTCTATATCAGCTTCGGAATGAAGATATGCTCTTGTTGCCTTTGAAGGTCCTGGAAAAAGCTCTCCGATTCTCTTCAGAAGATCATAATACAATGTTTTGGGTGCAAAACTGAGTATTAATCGGTTTTCTGCAAGTGATGCAAGGTGTGCAATCATCCCATCTGCCTTGTTTTGTGGGTAATGGATTAATACATCCAGACATACTACTGTATCATACTTCCCATTTAAGCTTTCCAAATCACTCACTTCAAATTTGGGCATCTGTAGATCATCTTTACCCTGTAATTCTCCTGTTGCCTAGACGAGGATTTACTATTTAGTATCAGTTATCAATCAAGGAGGAGATAAGATGAAGTGAAAAGGGAGGGGTGAAGTGATCAATTAACCTTTTTCTGAGCTTCCGAAACCATGGAAGATGAAATATCACTAGCTGAAACAATGGCGCCTTCTTTGGCTAACGGGATAGAGAGCAATCCGGTACCACATCCTGCATCGCAGACAGTAACGCCTCGTAGCGAACCTTCATCTGTCAACATTTTCATCACATTTTCCACAGTCTTCGCGTGTCCAATTCGTATATCTAATTGAACCTTATTCACATCATCGGTGTCTCCGTATATCTTCTTCCACCTCTGAAACCCGTCGTTAGTGAAATACTCCCTCACGACTTCCTTATCACCACCGCCAACCTCCTCCGCCTGTAACTGCCGGCGCTTCTCTGGGTCCGCGAGTGAAATTGCGGCGGCGATTGCTGCGACTGAGCCGCCTCCGATGACGGCCAGTGTTGTTCCGTCAAATGTGTCGGCTCCTAGTGCGGATACAGTTAGGGTTCTTCGATTGTTTAGTTTGTAGGATTTAGGATTAGGATTGGAGAATTGGGTGGTGGTGAAAGAGACATTGTGGGAGAAAAGGGCGGAGGAGTACGCCATTTTTGTAACTCCGATAGACCGGCGGGAGAATTGAGTCAACGTGAAGACTGAAGTGTTGGATGTGTGGGTGAGTTGATAACGCAATCGGCAATCCATAAACAAAGGATAGGATAGGCCACTCGGTGACGTGGACTCCTTGACTTGTCGAAAAATAAAAAATGTTAACGTGTAATATTTGGTGAAATATGTATTTTTTTTTTTAATTTCTTACTTATCTCTAAAAAAAATACTTTTATTTTTGTACATTGACATTTATTGGTTTGAAGATGAACGGTTTGAGATTTTACATGTGGAAACTCCAGGAATCAAACAAAAAATACAATTATATCAAATGGATTCATTATGTTTTACCAAATGAATAACATATAAGACCTTGCGGTATATATTTCACGAAGCAATCTATGGTCTAGCTGGCCACAAAAAAATTTCGTGCACACCACCCCGACATTCCGTGGTCGGGCGTGGTTGTGCTCTTCCGTGCTCACGACGACGAAATCAAACGGAGAACATGATTGATTGTGGGTTTATTTGGCCGTTGAACGGCTATTTTGACCTTTTTTTTTCAAACTCAATTCACTATATAAATAAACCTTCTATTTTCACTAAAACTTACACCTCATTCTAATCTTCATTCTCTACAACCAAAAAACACATATACATGGATTCCACAAGACATATTGAATTTCTACAAACTTTTAACTCTGATGACGACGTAGAATTCGTCGACACATTTTTCAACGTTGTGCAACACATTCACGATCAAGAAAGTTCGAATGCAGCTCGTACAAGGGCGGTCGTCAATCGTGATCGCCAAGCCGCACACGACTTATTGGTACGTGACTACTTTGTCGATAATTATCTTTATAATGACGACTCCTTCGAACGTCGTTTTCGTTTGAATAAGGCTATATTTTTACGTATTAGTAATGCTTTAGAATCTCGTTATGATTTTTTCAAATAAAAACCTGACGCTAGATGAACAATGGGTTTTAGTAGTATACAAAAATGTGCGGCTGCTCTTAGGTATTTGGGATACGGTATAGCATTCGATGCTTTTGACGAATACTTGAAAGTATCTGAGAGGACCGCCGTTGAATGTGTAGATTGGTTTTCTGCATGTGTTTATGAGGTTTTTCACAAAGAATATTTGCGCAAACCTACTCAACGTGATATTGAGAGATTATACTCGGCTCATGAAGAGAGGCATGGATTTCCGGGTATGCTTGGCAGTCTAGATTGTACGCATGTGGCTTGGGAAAAATGTCCAACTGCATGGCGTGGTCAGTTCACTCGAGGAGATATAGGTGAACCAACTATCATCCTGGTTGCTATTGCATCTCAAGATTTATGGATATAGCATGCCTTTTTTGGAGTAGCAGGGTCTAACAACGATCTTAATGTTCTTGGCCAGTCTTCACTTTTTAACGATATTTGGACCGGCAAAGCACCTGATATGACGTTCACGGTGAACGGGCACGCATACAAATACGGTTACTACCTTGGTGATGGGATATACCCGGATTATTCTACATTGATGAAGGCATACTCGGTTCCTCAAAGTGAAAAGGCAAAGTTTTTTACAAAAAAACAGGAATCGGCGAGAAAGGATATCGAGAGGGTATTTGGAGTCCTTAAGCAGATGTGACATGTAGTGAAATATGCTACACGACTTTGGGATAAAGAGAGAATTAAACAAATGGTCCTAGCATGTATTATAATGCATAATATGATTATCGAAGATGAAGGTCGAGCGATTTGCACGTATGATCCGAACGACGTTGTCGTTCCAATTGAGGAGTTCGTACCGGGAACGAATGCGTTTTTAAAGCGAGTTGTTGAAATTCATAACAGTGAAACGTGTTTCAATCTTCGAGAAGATGTCGCAGAACATTTGTACTAACATAGCATGAACGACGATTAGGTTTTTTATATGTATGTTTATTTGTTTATTTAATTAATGTAATTTTTTTTTTCTAAATTAACTAAGTAATATAATTTGAAGTTGTAATTTTATTTTTATAATTAATGAAACACTAGTTTAAAAAAAATGAATGCTTTTTAATTATAAAAAATGTAATTTTATTGTATTTTTGAATTAAAAATAAATAAAAATAATGATGTGGAGTGGTGTGTTAGTGGTATGTATCTCATGTTAGTGGTAAATGATTGTGGTGTTGATGTGACACCCATTACATATGTGGTATGTGGTATGTATAACGGATGGCCTAAGTATCCGTTTAGATTATAAATTCTATCCGACCTTAAAATGAGATGATATATTTATATTGAATATTAAAAAGGAGACTAAATTAATAAGAAATTACTCATAATAATATGATATTGAAAATGGTGATTTATAAAGAGGGGTGTTTAGTTGTTTTAAAAAAGGATTAAATATATTTTTTCAATTTTTACTATGTGTTTAAAACAAAAATAAACACATTTATTGGTTATAATTTGTGTGATTAAACTAAATTAAATACGTTTTTTTGGTTATAATTTGTGTGATTAATCTGAGTTACATAACGAAGAACAGTACAGTTTGTAAGTATAAAGTCACATCAATAATCATAATGGTAACAATTTGATAATATATTTATATTTCCGATATTATTCTATTATTTTATGTTATGTTTTGATGATAAAACAAAAGGTGCTTAATATGCTATCAATTATTATTTTAGAGATATTGTAAGTTGTTGGAGCGAAATGAAGCAAAAAGGTGGAACACGAAGTTTGAATGCAAAGATACAAGAGCATGCTTAAAACTAAAAAGCGAATACACTTCATTACTAAACATGACGTGTCCCGGACGGGAATGACTCAGAGGGCACGTGACAAACCACTTAGCCGCGACGAGAATTATACCTTATTTTGACGCGTTTTTCTACTGGAGTCTATAAAAAGATGTGAAAATTGAAAGATCTTAATTTATGCCAAGATATATTGTGAAAATTGAAAGATCTTAATTTATGCCAAGATATATTATAGAATGATATTACTGGATAATGTATCCTAAAGTGTGATACTAACGACAACTTGATATAAATGTATTATTTATAGGTATTTGATTCTTAATAAATAAATATATGCCTTGTAATTAATCGAAAATTATTTATTTCATTTAATATCAATTTTCAATATTAAGTATCATAATATATCATAAGATATGATTCATTATGTCATGTACATCTTTTTAGACTAAAATGACTTTTGTATTTCAACTAATTGGATGAGGGTTTTAACCTATAAAAGCATGAGAGATTTTAGAATATATATATATATATATATATATATATATATATATATATATATATATATATATATATATATATATCTTTTATTCATTAAAGCCTAGCATCCATGGAGGACAGTGAAGACTTGCTTTTGATTAATTTATTCAACACGACATACTCTTAGAAAGCATAACTAGTTGATTTGATGAATCATGGGTCTTAAAGGTTAAGACTCATGTGATAAAGGCATAAAGTTAAGAGCATATAAACTAGTTATCTTTCTTCCTTCCTTGACTAAGCCAAAACCACAAAATTTGGTGCTTCTCATCTTTATATTCTCTTTAGTTTTGTCTCTTAAAGGGTTAAGAACATAAATATGAAGATGATACTTGAATACTCTCTTTTAAGGCAAACCAGTTTCTTTGTCTTTAAGAGATTAAGAGATTATTTTATTACAAGAAGAAGATTAGCATCTTATCAATATGGAGAATTATTGGTGTTTCTAACCAACGTGGAGTTCTATTATACATTCTTCATCAAATTTCAATCACCCATGAGAATCAAAGTCTTCAAAGGTTGTAAACGTTTTCCTTCTTATGGTTGTGTTTTAATATTTCTAAGATTTGCAAAATGATCATTGGTGGGTTAAAATGGTTTTAATTTATTCAAATTCGAAAATGTTTTCATTGCTAATTACGTCGAATTTTTCACTATAATTAGGCTGTTTTGAATAAAAACCCAACAATCGGTATCAGAGCCATTTTTGCAAGCTTGGTTAGATTATTTGATAAGTTGATATTATCTTTGTTTTTGGAAAACATTGATGGTTTCTTTTTGCAAGAGAATTTATACATATTTTCTATGACAACTTTAAAATATTTATAATTGTTATTTTTATGACTTGAAGTTTACATGCATCATTTTAGTCTGCATAACTAGCCATGAACCCTTGTGTTGTTGCATGTGTTGTAACGACCCAAAAATATAGTCCAAAATTTTCATTTTTAATTTAAGTAAAACAATATTCCAAATCATCAACCATACATCCCAAATAAAACAAATGTATCAAATATTATAAAATCAGAGTGAAAAATCAAGTGCGGAATCCATATGGTGTATGCAATGCAGTCATCCTGAGCTCTTCCCCTTGGGGCCTGAAACATAAACTGGAAATCGTAAGCGTAAAGCTTACTGAGCTCCCCAAATTACCCCATACCATACATAAAAAAATCACATACTGGGCCCCCGCCCTACATTGTGCCCGGCCCGGCATCGAGCCTCGCCTAGTTTATAGATTTGTTATCCTCAGGCTTCGCCTGTCACTGGGTGTAACATCCCAAAAATACACTCCGAAAATTTCTTTTAAAAATCATTAATAAAACTATAATTATCAAATCATATCACTCATAAACAAAAGTCGTTATATCAAATCAGAGTATCATCTCAAAACATGTTCTTTTTATCAGAGTAAGACATCCTATGCTAAAACTTCTTGGTGTGTGCCATGCAGTCATCCTTAGTTCGTCCCTCCGCTCCTCGAAGTACCTGAAACCAAGACTGAAAACCATAAGCACGAAGCTTAATGAGCTCCCCAATGTACCACATATCATACACATAAGCATGTATACTGGGCCCATGCTCGCTGCATCGGGACTTGTCCGGCATCGGACTTGCTCTGGTATCGGGCCACGCCTGGCATTGAGCCCCGCTCAGTATACATATGTTTCTACTAGGCCCTGCCTGTCTCCGGGCCCCGCCCGCTATACACATACAAACATATAATCATAATCAAACTAATACATAACAAGCAAACACAACACTATAACTGTTGGTCTCAAGGCCCCACCTATATTGGGCTCCGCCCCTACTGTAACGCCCGTAGATCCGGGCTAGTCAATTAGAGACGTTAAGCGTCAAAAATGACTTTTTTATGGAAGATTATTTTGAAGGAATAATCTTAAATAAGTTATAGTATATGTTACAAGGATTCCGTACATATAAAGAACGCCAAAATCCGAGTAATAACGAAGAAGTTATGACCTGTCGAAGTTTCGCGATAGAACCGGCACGACGCTGAATGACGTAAAAAGTGAATTTACGTTAGAGTGATATTTAGCCTTAGCGATCTAAACGAAAGTCGTAGAGTTCGTTAAACCATGAGCGTGCATAAAAAGAACGCCCAAATCTGACTTCGTATGAGGAAGTTATGATTTTTTGAAGTTTCGACTTAGCGGTATGCAACCCGAATGCTCGATTTGAGACCGAGAAGTTTTTAGCCGAAACAATCTAAATGAGAATCGAATATCTCCTTAATTGTAGTAAAACGATAAAAAGATATGCGAAAACGGACGTCGGATAAAGAAGTTATGATTTTATAACGGAGTTTTCCTGTCCCGGCCTACTAAAAATAAATAATAAAAATAAAATCAAAATTAGCCAACGGAGTCTAAACGAAAGTTGTAGAGCGTAGTCTCACCTACGCGGGGATATAAAGAACGTCGAAAATGAAGTTCGTATGAGGAAGATATGAATTTTTGAAGTTTATTAAATATTTTCGATATTTAATTTAATTATAAATTAACCGATATTATCCATGGGGGGAGTCAGCGATCTGATCCACGTTACGCCCAGCGTAAATGGTCTTCTAGCCCCCTATAAAATGGTGCCGAGGGCAACCGACTTCTTTGCTCATTTCTTCCCGTTTTCTCGCGTTTTTGCATCGTTTTTCGTGCAAGAAACATCCCGAAGCCCCGGTATCATTCCCGAGCCCCGAAGCAAGTCCTGAGGCCTCGAAGATCCCGAGAAGTGCGATTCCCGAGCCGAAGCTCTGCCCGCCAGGAGCCCGGTTTTTGTGAAGATCTTCCAGATCTACCGAAGAATACTACTTCTACAAGTCGTAGTGCTGTCCGATCATCTTCTAATCAAGTGAGTGTGTGGTTACTTTCTTCTAACGCATAATTATTAAGTATTTAGTATAAAATACGTGTTATGTGTATATTTTGTTGTTATATGCGTGAATGTATATTCACTTTCTTCTATCTCATAGATCTGATTTACTCTCTATGAAATACGTGTTATGTGGGTATGCCTCATCTGTTATGTGGAATAGGTATTGAATGAGAATGTTATACAGGTTTTAAACTATGTATAAAAATATATATTTTTATCTACTAATATGTTGGGTAGAACATGGGTAGATAGTTGATGTGTGATAAACAGATGAGAGGCCCCGATGTTGTTGTTGTTGATCTAGTTATTAAGCGAGTATGGATTAGACCAAGAGGTTAGTTTTAGATCCGGGAGTATGGATCAGGTAAAGAGATAAAACTTGTTATTAGTCCGGGAGTATGGATTAAGACTAAGTTAATTGTCCCTAGTCTGGGAGTATGGATTGGGTACAGTTATTGATCCGGGAGTATGGATCAGATCAGGATTAGGGTATAGTTAATTGTCCTTATTCCGGGAGTATGGATTGGGTACAATTATTGATCCAGGAGTATGGATCAGATCAGGAGGTTAGTTTTAGATCCGTGAGTATGGATCAGGTAGTTTTAGATTTGTGAGTATGGATCATGTGAAAAAGGTTAGTTTTAGATCCGTGAGTATGGATCGGTGAAGAGGATAGTTTTAGATCCGTGAGTAGGGATCGGGTAAAGAGGAAAATTTTAGATACGAGAGTTTAGATCGTGTCGTTGTGAGGATCGATGGGGTGGGATAAGAGTTGCCTTTATATGGTGAAATTGTACAAGTTTGAATGTTCTATATTTATAAATATATGATATAACATTGTGGGATGAAAACCCTATATGCTCACCAGGCTCCCAAGCCTGACCCACTCAGTTTTCTTTGTATCACAGGTATTAATACAAAGACATATTTCACAAAGAGATTTAAAGGAGATATAAATCAATTGTGTAATTAAATGTAAGTTCTGTTTATGCTTATATGTCTGTATCGGAACATGACATCCCGAGGTTTTATTATTAAATGAAAATACATTCTCTTCGAGAAATGTTTTGATAAGTATTTATCATATCTTGTTTTGGGAACAAATTCCGCAACTGTTTTCTTTAAAAGAGTACTCTGATTTTAAAAACAAGCATAAACAAATCGGTCTTTTCTGGCCGTGAAAATGGGGATGTCACACCTACTCTGCTACTATAATGAGATATGGAACCCCGTCCACTCTCAGCTAGTGATGAGATACGGTCCCCCACCCACACTCACCTCCCTACCAGAAACATACAAGTATTACAAAGACAACAGGTATAACTAAACATGCATTCCTTCGTCGGGCCCTGCTCGGCATCAGACTAAAGTCCGGAAATCTTAGACCTTCCTCGGGCTTGCCCTGGCATTGGACCAAAGTCTGGAACACATATCACATATACTACGTCGGGCTAACCCTGGCATCGGATCTAAATCTTGTATACACTAACATACATAAATCGGCCGACATCAGTGCCTTCGACCCATTCCTACTGGAGAAGACTCACCTCACAAACTGACTGTAGAACCCTACGGATAACCCCTCGCTGCTAGCTGGCAGATCCCCGAACTGCTGATCTCTCGACTCCCCGAGCTACCATTATCCAAAAATAACAATCAGTTCAAACCAATAATTTTACTTAGGGTAGAATGACCATTTTACCCCTGCTCTAACTTGGACCATACCCAAGGCCCAATTCCATCTAATATTTCTAAGTCCACTAATGGCCTATTTTGCTAAATTAGGCCCAATCCCTCTAATGGGCCTTATCCTAAGCCCAAACATATTCTTGTCCCAATTTATCTGACTTCTAATGGCCCACTTGTAACCCCCCAATTGTTAGGTATCATTATGTTTTAACTTAAATTTCATGTTTTAAGACTTACTCGACGAGTTGATGCTATGACTCGTCGAGTAGAAGCGAGTTGGGACACATCATTTAATGAGTTGACTTGATGATTCGGGTAAAGGGCTCGACGAGTAGGAGCTGGCAGATGAAACCCTAAATTTCAGGGTTTTTGCACCCTATATATTGGACCATTAGCGCCTCCCACCGTCCCTTGTCACCCCCCCCCCCCATGAGAGCCAGAAACCCTAATTTCGTGTGTGTGAGCTTTGTGAGTGTTTTGGGGCTTTGGGTAGTGATTTAGTGAAGGAAACTTGTAGATCAAGAGGCTTGCATCAAGGAAATTCGTGTAAATCTTGAATCCATCTCAGTTTGGGGCACGTTTTGGAGGTAATCAGGTGTTACTTTGATCTATTTCTTCTTAAAACCTCTCATGGATGGAGTTAGGGCTTTCTTTAGCATATTCATGAAGGAAGTGTGGTGTATGAGCTAGATCTGAAGTTGAAACTTCAGATCTGGACCTCCCTTGGGTCCTAAGTTCATAAAGTTCCTTGTATGGCTATGAAAGAACCCTCCCTTATGAATAAAGGATAATTTCAAGCTTGATTTCAGATTTTGAGGCATGCAAATACGTAAAGGTAGCAACTTTACGTTGCTAATACACTTTAGGGACCTAGATCTACTATTTGGAATGAAAGAACAGTTATGTATCCTTTGATCATGGGAATAACCGTATGGACTCAGTGACTCTGGGAGATGACTCGGCGAGTCGAGTAGGGTTTTGTCTGAATTGGTCCCGTGTGGACTCGGTGGGTCTGGGAGATGAATCGGTGAGTCAGTTTGGGTTTTCAAGCTCTGAGTCGCGTAATGACTCGGCGAGTTGGGTTGGGTAATTCTTAAAATAGTATGGACTCAGTGAGGGGAAAATTGCACTCAGCAATAATACAACATGGACTGTTGACCATTAACCAATGACTTTGACTTTGTTTGGGAATTGTCTTATGTTTTTCGTGGTTATTTTGGTAATTTTAGTATTTATTAGTGGGTCACTCATGGGTACAGGCGAGGATGTTGGATCTATATCTAGAAGAGTGAGCAGTATTATCCCGAGACACTAGCGAGGTGAGTTATCCTCACTATGTCAAAAGGGTCTAAGGCACTAAGGCCGACCCTTTAGGTTGATATACTGATTTGAGTAGGATGCATTTGATTATGATCTATTAGTTCGATATCAGGATAGACATGATGTTGTTATGCTACGATGATAGAGTAATATGTTGCTGACCTGGTTAGGTCGGTATTCCAGTAAATGAGATTGCTATGATTGATGATCTGTGAGGTATTTATACTTGATATATGTGCTAGGATATGTTATTTATGTGTACATGGTTATTGGGTTGGTGGGGGTTGAGGCGGTCCTCCTTTGTGCTGAAGGCCAACATACCCGATGAGCGGTCCGGAAGGGCTGTGAGCCTGTTTGACGACCCAGTCACACCGAAGGCTTGGAATAGATTTAGATAGACTGTAGGCCTTACAAGGCGGTCCATTAAGGAGGCCCATTATGCATGTTGTGATTATGTGTTATTGATATGGTATTAACAGTTTGGTATTAGTATTTTGGGGGTAACTCACTAAGCTCTCGAGCTTACAGTTTTCAGTTTATTGTCTCAGGTACATCAGGAGATCATGGCAAGACAAAGGCGTAACCGTACCGCTCCTCATCCTTATGATTTTTTTTCAGGGACACTCTAATGAATAATATTTTGAAAACAATTTGTATCACACTATTTGGTTTTTAATGGTTGGAAAAGTTTGAATTTGGCTTAAATTTTTAGATGTTACACCACTAAGGCCCAAAGAAATTAAGTCCAATGCATGGCCCAATCCAAGGCCCAATAACGCAAAACCCACTCTGATTGAGTACGCGGGGCGTACTCAACTATACGCAGGGCGTATTAGGCTTGTGACATGTACGTTGCGCGTACCAGCTTGTACGCCCAACGTACTGTTGGATTAGTGTCTAAGTCCATAACTATTTTGGTATGTACTTGACCCGATGGTGCATGGTCCTTTTGGGTTGCCTTCACCAAAGCAACTTGATAGGATGAATTATAGAGAGTAAGGATTAAATATGATTTATTAATATATTATGGGAATAATATATTAAAGGAGAAATCATATTGTTTAATTAATATTAGTCAATAATTAATTGGTAATTAGTTTTGTGACTAAAAGAGATTAATTAAACTTAAGGGACTGGAATTGTAACTATAGGATAATTGCAATTTGGGCCATGGATTGCCTTGTATTAAGGGATGGACGAATTCTAATGGGAAACCCATAAGGAAATCGTCCATGGGCTTGATAAAAGGAGTCTATGGGTTGCTTAGGGCTTAAGCATCCAAATTAGGGTTTCCTTGTTAGATAACCCTAATAGCCCAACTATATAAAGACCCCTTAAGGCTCAAAAACGTGGCTAAGCTTCTTGTAAGGGTTTACACACGTTTTTGGCAGCCTCCAACCTTTCTCCTCTTCATCCTCTTGCTTATGGTGTTTGTGAACCATTAGAGGAGTGACACTTGTGACTCTAAGCCTTCCAAAGTCAATACAAGGAGATTTGGGATTGTTATTGCTACATAACAATCAAGGTATGATCTTAAACCTAATTACATGTTAATATGATTACTTGTATGCTAGAATTAGGGTTTATAGTCTTGGATTCAAAGCATGTACAATAGAGAAACCTAGATCCGAGCATTAGGGTTTGTATGAGCACATAGGATGTCTTATGACCAAAACCCATCAGTGGTATCAAAGCCTAGATTGGTTTCAATTGTATTGATGCATTGTATAACTAGAAAATTCGATTTTTTGGATTCTGGAGGCTGGACTCGCCGAGTCCATGCCTGACTCGACGAGTCAACTCGTCAGATAATGCTTATCTCGGGATTTCTTGCTGTTTTTGCATATGGATAGTTACCTTATCATGTTAGATCAATATAAATCCGATTTTATGATATATATGACTATATTCTTGATCTAATTAAAGATAATTATCAATTAATAAGATAATTGTTTCCTTATAAGATAATTGATTAATTATTTTGAGTAAATTGATAAACTGTTTTGCAAGAAATCATTAAACAAATCAAATATGGATAATTATGTAATTAAATGTTAGTTTAGATTATTTGTTATTTGATCCTTGTTGTTATAATAAAGTTTCATAATTTCCCCTTTAGGTTTTATAGTTTAAATTTGAACCCAAAAAGTTTTGAAGTTTTGAAATTTAAATAGTTAAAACCCTAGTGTTTTGAAAAAGGTTTCAAAACTTGCCCTCAAGTTTTGGAATTTAAAAGTTGATTAAAGGTTTAATTAGAAATGTTAAATTCTAAAACCCTAGTAATGTTTTGAAAAGTTCAAATCACACCCTTCTGGTTTTATTAATTAATTAAGGAGTATAATTAAAAGAGATTTAATAAATCCATAAAAGTTTAGGTTAACCATTTAATTGAATTAAAAGTGTAATTGTTAAAGTTAACCACATAGTATTTTAAAAGTATAAAATGCACCCTATACTATATATAATATTAAAAGTCTAACATTATATATATATGTATGAGTAAAAGTCAGTCTTACCGTTAGTAGGCCTCATTCACGAAGCTGGTCTATAAGGGGTGTTTAAGGAAATTACCTATAAAATGGCGATTGAATGGGTATCCACTCTTACCCACCGCACTCTTGACTAGTGGAGGGTCGTTAGCCGAACGGGTAGGATAGGACGAAACCTTCCATTATAAGTATAATGAAATACAAAGTAACTAAATGTTTTTCAAATTCCCAATCTTAGTTACTTAGGCAAAAGTGAATTGATGCAATTCCATGAAATTACACTTTGTGCCCTTGCGAAGACGTTAGTGGAGCGTGTGTGGTTTACCGGCACACTAAATGGTTCTAAGTAAAGGTAGCAAAGGGTGACTCAATGTTTGTCATGGTTCGGTGGAGCGTGTGTGGTTTACCGGTACATTGAATAGGTGATTGTAACATGTGAGGGCACCATGTAGTTTGCATGGTTATTCACACCCGCTTTGTGATCCTCGGCATCCCAGTCACAAACAAGAGGGGCATATCGAGATTTAAACATGCCATTGAAATGTTCAATGAATCTCAAAGGATCTAGGAGTTTTCATAGATTTAAAACTTAAATTTCTTTTTCGTTTTTCATGGTGGAAATTAGTGAATCGTCATTCACTTACCTTCAAATGTTCTGCAATTTGGGTTACGCCATCCCTCTCCCGAGTTGTAGGATATTGTGTTGGGTCCTAGCCTTGGAATTTCATTTGGGTGATTTACCAGGGACTCAATCAATCAACTAACTTGAATTCGTTTTTCTCCCGATGTCAAAGTTCGACAACTATGGTCTTCTCAAATCCCGTGGAACAAGCATTCCACATGAAGATGATATTCCACGATTCGATCGAGGAACAAAAAATCATGCTTCACTTCCTCCTCCTCCTCCAATTATTCTCCCTAACCCACAAGATTGTAAAATTGAAAGGTTCAATATCACTCAAGCCCTTTTGGCAAGTAAACATAAAGAGGGCAAGTCGGTGTGTGCACACGTCTTAGGGATGAAGTCACACATTGATAGATTAAGAATGATGGGATCCGCTGTCGGTGAAGCGATGGCTGTTGATTAGGTTCTTCAGTCACTTCCTAACTCGTATAGTGAGTTCGTAAGAGAGTACTGTATGATGAACCACGACGTGACACTTATAGATCTCACCTACATGCTTATTGCTGCTGAATCAACAATGGTTTGGCGCAATAGAAAAGCAAAGTTGATTGGTGAATCTGCCTTCAAGACCTCTATGGATATAGACAATGGCAATGAAAGACATGCAATGATCGAAAAGTTGATCATAAGAGAAAGGCGATGTCTGAAGTAGTTCCATGTGTTGTTCCAAAAGAGTCAATTTGCTTTTATTTCCAAAAGAAGGGGCATTGGAGACGAAGTTGCCCTATTTACCTAAGAGATCTAAGAGATGGGAGAGTCAAAAGTATGACTACACTTTAGGTAAAATCCACTATCTAACTCCGTTAAGTTCCTATTCATTGATTCTTAATACATAATGTGATAAGATTACATTTGAATGTTTTGCAAGATCGGTGAAAAGAAAGGAAGCTTGATAAGAGAGCAAGATGAATCTAATCACAAGAGATGGATCTCGATCTCATGGACTTGAAGATTGGATTTTGAGCTTAGATAGTTATGATAGAGTTGTTAGAAATTTTCTTTTACATAGTTTTCAATAGATTTTGCACTGTAAGGACAAATGTTTTTCCGCTGCTTTTTATAAATAAAATAAATTTTGTTTACTTTCTTGCAATGAAATCGTTATGTGAAAATTGATGTTTGCATATTTCTACAACGAATGGATATGATTCTTAGTTATGTTATTTATGGAAATGTCGAGAATTTACCAAATAGGGAGAGTTTCTCATCGCCCAAGTTTCAATTGGACAGAAACTTGGAATCATGCAACGTGGATGCACGATGAATGAGAAATTACGTATTTGGAAATTAGACTAACTCATTGACAAAGTGTCAAGTGAAGGACTAGGAGATCGAGTACACAAAGTTGTGTGTTGATCAAGTTCACCATAAGAGTAACAAAGATATTCGTCATGATTTACTAAAGGCTTAGTAAATATGATTACACTTACAAGATTAAGTGTAATTCTGAATTGATTAAAGAGTTTAGATCAATAGTAGAACGAATAAGAAGAATCAAGTAGGCAGAAAGATAAGAGTTTCTCCATTCTAAGAAGAAAGGGAGAGTAGCTTTTATACTTTATGATAGGTCTTAATGATTAAGAACCATATCTCAATTGATCCTCTAAGTGAGTCTTGGTACAATTGTATGTCCAAGAAGAGGAATCAAAGATTGAAGAAATGGTCAAATCAAGAAGTCAATCATACTTCGTTCCAAAACAAGTCTTAAAGTCAAGATTGTGACATTGAGTGAATAGTATTAAGAAGGTTTATAACATTCATCAATTGTGGAAAGTTGTGATGTCTTGGATAAGACAAAGACCAACTAAGACCAAAATTATGAAGTGTTTTGATAAAAGCTACACTAACTCTTGAATATTTGTTTGTCAAGAAATGTTTTGATAAGAGAATCGTATATGTCAAGGAGTTAGTGTGAGTCTTAATAGTCTTGAAAAGTTTCAAGAACAAATCAAATAAACCTTATTGATCATCATTAGCACACGAGTTGAGGTTTACAACCTATCGTGAAGACATTATTTTGTTTCTGTGCCAATCCAATCGAGTTAATTATGCATGTGAGTCCTATGAGTTCTCATTTGAATGCATAAAAGGCAAAGGACCTTGATCAATGGAAAGTACATTGATAGGAAAAGGTGAGCTGCTTAACTACTTGGAAAACGTGGTGGGCAGCTGTGCTACCATAAGGCAAGAAATCAAGATTAAGAAAGTTCGATCCATATGAGTTTGAATTTGTCGTAAACTTTGGTTTTTAACAAATTCACATGGATAGGAACACATACACTGTTTAAATCTAAGTGTCATAAGATTTCCTCCTTCATGAAAATGATTGTGAGAAAATGCTTTCACTAAGAAAGATTTTAAAAAGATAGTGATTGTAAATTGCATTCTCGAATTCGATCATGGTTATGGCATCCCTTTCCATAATTTGAATTGTGAGGTTTAGCAATTAGTCTTAATTGTTATGACACACATATGAACTATCTGAGACATCCCCAAAATCACGGCCAGAAAAGACCGGTTTTGTTTATACTTTATTTCAAAATCAGAGTTATCTTTTAATAAAAGGTTTGCGGAATTTGTCCCAAAACAATAATATGATAAAGATTTATCAAAAGCATTTCCATAGAAATGTATTCATTAAAAGACTCGGGATGTCATGTTCGTACAGATCAAAAGTATAAACAGTACAATATAAGCCTTACTACATTATTCTGTATTTACAGGCCTAAAATCCATGAATCTCTCATCCCAAGATATCACATCTATGCTCATGCGCCACTACCTGTAATACAAGAAACTGAGTGGGTCAGGCTTGGGAGCCTGGTGAGCACATAGGGTTTTCAACCCACAATAAATAAGTTTATTAATTTCATCAATCAACAATAACCCGATTACCCATTCCCGTTATCCTCACTTTACGTCCCTAAACACCTATCATAAGGGACCTAGCCTAAGGATCATCATCGAGATGGACACTACTGCTAAGGGGATTCCTCAGCAATAAATGTCCTAATAGGCAACCATGTGGGGGATGGAGTACATCTGGTGAGCACACAGTTCAAATAAACACACAGTTCAAATAAACACCTACAAGTTGCGAGCCTGCTAGTGTTCCACTGGACTGTCTAGAATAGTCCGTGGTCGTCATCTATACTCCGCTAGATGACTGGATCATCAATAACATCTATAACGAGGCCTCTCATTATTTTATTTTGTCACACAGCAACTATTACATCTACCCATGTTTTACCCAACACATTTTGTAGATATAAAATACATATATAGTTTAAATCTTTGAAAACATGTATAAAACGTTCATCCAGCATAGATAGCAAGTATTCAGATAATATGCACACATAGCACGTAATTTATATTAAATACTTCATATCTATGTGTAAGTTGAAAGTAACTATGCACTCACCTGATTAGGTGGTGACTCAGCACTCGGACAGCGCTTTGATACTCTCAAAATGATATTCCTTCGATAAAACCTAGTATTGATACCACTAGGGTTTAGTTTAATGATAACCGCGACAAATTAATTAGTCTGAGTATTATTAAGCATTAATAATACTCGATATATCTTATAATAATAGCCCAAATAATTATTTTAAGGACCTAATAACATTCCCATAAATATTTGAAAGCTATATTAAAAATTGCGTAAGCGTAGCATACTTACAGCGAATTTTATTGAAAACCGGGACTTAATTGGAGCAGCGTTTCGAAACCGAAAAACTCCTTTTTCTCGGGACTCCGGAAGCCTCAGGGCTTCCTTAGGGTGCTAGGGGTTCACCTAGACTTTAGGGAGGGTTCAAAACCCTAGAGAGAGAAAGATTTTAGAGAGAGAATGAGAAATGGTGTGAAAAATCCGGAGACACTCGCCCCTTTTTATAGCCTGCGAGGCCTCGGATTACGCTGGGCGTAGTCCTTGGCTACGCTGGGCGTTCTTCGGATAAGGCTGCCACATCGATTCCAGCTGTCTCGCACTCGGAAGGGATTAGACAGAAGGGTACGCTGGGCGTACCGAACCCAGACGCGGGGCGTAAGGCGAAGCGAGGCGACGTGGCTTCTTCTGGACCGAGAATGGCTAAGCGAACGCGACGCGTACGAGACCGAACGCTGGGCGTAGTGAGGGGCGACGCGTCACTCATCCGAGGCAACTTCAGCGATCATCATCGGACGGCTGGGAAAGCGCCACGTCAGCGACTTCGTATCAGATCTCGCAAAATCGAGTACAATCTTTAAAAATTCGTAACTTTCGCATACGAGCTCCGTTTTCGACGTTCTTTATATCCACGCGAAGGTGGGAACCTACTCTACAACTTTTGTTTAGACTTCATTGGCTAATTTTGGCTCGATTTTAAATTTTATATTATCAACGGGTCGGGATAGGATTGGTCTGTTAAATCCTCATAACTTCTTCATCTGACATCCGTTTTCACCCATCTTTTTCTCGTTACGTTACTCTTAACGAGATCTTCGATTCTCGTTTAGGTCGTGTCGGCTAAAAACCGCTCGATCAAACATTTGAATTTCGGGTAGTACACTGCTAGTCCGAAACTTCGAAAAATCGTAACTTCTTCATACGAAGTCAGATTTGGGCGTTCTTTTTATCGATGTTCTTAGTTTAACATATTCTACGACTTTTGTTTATATTTCTAAGGCTAAAAGTCTTCTATCGTAAATTCACTATTTACGTCTTCCGGTGCCATGCCGGTTTTGCCGTAAAACTTCGGCGGGTCATACCTTCTTCGTTATAGCTCGGATTTCAGCATTCTTTATATGTACGGAAACCTTGAGACATATTCTACAACTTTATGTAGAGATATTGGGATTATCTCACACTTTAATTTTGACGCTCATTTTTATTTTTTTATTAATTATACAATAATAAACACATAATTCACATAATACTCAAATATTTCATATTTAGTACTTCAAAAAGAGTTACAATAGTTGACCTAGACTATTACATTGACAAAAATGCTTAGCCCTGAAACCCGGGCGTTACAATTCTCTCCCCCTTAGGATGATTCCGTCCCGGAATCATGCATCAGCAAACAGATGTGGATAACGACTCATCATGTCATCCTCTATTTCCCAAGTGAGATTCGGCCCATTCGAATGTTTCCATTGGACTAGCACTAAGTTGACCATCTTGCGTCGTAACTTCTTAGTCTTACGGTCAACAATTGCCTCGGGCTCTTCGATCAGCCTTTTATTTTCATCCATCCTTAACTCTGAGATTGGAATTATGTCAGGAACATCTCCCACGAATTTCCTCAAATAACACACATGGAAGGTGTTATGAATACCATTGAGTTCTTCGGGCAATTCCATCTTGTAAGCTTGGTTCCCAATCCTCTGAAGAACTTTGAATGGTCCAATAAACCTTGGACTCAACTTTCCTCGTTTCCCAAATCGTATAAGTCCCTTCCACGGTGAGACTTTAAGTAAAACGGAATCCCCAACTTCGAAGGTTATCGGTCATCTTTTCTTGTCAGCATAGCTCTTCTGACGATCCTGAGCTGCTAACATTCTTTCCCTAATCACCTTCAATTTCTCAGCAATCTCATGGACTATCTCGGGGCCTATAAACTGCTTCTCTCCGGCTTCGAGCCAACAAGATGGTGTACGACACTTCTGTCCATACAAGGCTTGATAAGGTGCTATCTTGATGCTCGAGTGAAAACTATTGTTGTAGGAAAATTCAACTAGAGGTAAGTGCTCGTCCCAATTCCCTTGGAATTCAAGGGTACATGCTCTCAGCATATCTTCCAACGTCTGAATCGTTCTTTCACTCTGACCATCAGTTTGCGGATGGTAAGCAGTACTCAAACACAACTTTGTACCCAACTGCTCTTGTAGACTCCTCCAAAACCTTGACGTGAAACGACTATCACGATCTGACACAATCGTAAGAGGGACACCGTGAAGTCTTACAATTTCCTTCACGTAAGCATTTGCGAGCTTATCCATAGACCACTTCTCGTTGGCTGCTATGAAGTGTGCACTCTTGGTGAAACGATCCACGACTACCCAAATCATGTCGTGTCCGTTCTTCGTTCTGGGCAGTTTAGTCACAAAATCCATGGTGATGTCTTCCCATTTACCCATGGGTACAGGTAAAGGTTCTAAACTCCCATACAGTTTCTGATGTTGTGCCTTAACCCTTGCACATGTTACGCACTCAGCCACATACTTCGCAACATCGAGCTTCATCGTCGGCCACCAGTAGTAGGGTTTTAGGTCCCTATACATTTTAGTGCTATCGGGATGAATCGAGTACATGGTCTTGTGTGCTTCTTCCATTAGAAGATCTCTTATTCCTCCCGTCTTAGGTACCCAAATTCGATCTTGGAATACCTTTAGTCCTCGACTGTTCGTACCGAACACTAACGTTTTTCCCAAACGTTCTTCCTTTCTGTCATTCTTTTCTAAGGCTTCTTCTTGAGCTTTCCTGATACTTTCCACAATCGTCGAGACGACTTCAATTCTTAACGCTCTTGGCCTTTTTCTTTCAAGATTGACTTTCCGACTGAGAGCATCAGCAACAATATTTGCTTTACCTGGGTGGTAAAGTATCTCACAGTCGTAGTCCTTGAGAAGTTCTAGCCAGCGTCATTGCCTCATGTTCAACTCCTTCTGATTAAAGAGATATTGGAGACTCTTATGATCAGTGAAGAGCTTGCACTTCGTGCCGTAGAGGTAATGCCTCCATATCTTTAAGGCGAATACTACCGCTGCCAACTCCAGATCATGAGTGGGGTAGTTCTTTTCGTGCTCTTTCAATTGTCGAGATGCGTATGCTATCACCTTTTCTCTTTGGGTCAGAACACAACCCAACCCGACTCCAGATGCATCACTATAAACTGCGAAATCTTCGACTCCATCGGGTAGAGAAAGTATCGGTGCTTCACATAACTTCTTCTTTAGCTTCTCGAACGCCTCATCGTGTTTCTCACTCCACGTATACGTAGCTCCTTTATGGGTCAAAGCTGTTAATGGAGCAGCTATCGAAGAAAAGCCTTGGATAAATCGTCGGTAATATCCGGCTAATCCTAGAAAGCTTCGAATCTCCGTGGGATTCTTCGGACGTTCCCACTTCATTACAGCTTCGATCTTGGCGGGGTCAACCATTATTCCTTCTTGGTTAACAACATGACCCAAGAATTGGACTTCCCGTATCCAAAAGTCGCATTTGGAGAACTTTGCAAAAAGCTTCTCCTTCTTTAACACCTCCAACACTTCTCGTAGATGCTTGCCATGCTCCTCCTGGCTTTTCGAGTAGACGAGAATGTCGTCGATGAACACTATCACAGATTTATCGAGGAATGGTTTACAAACCCTATTCATCAAATCCATGAATGCTGCGGGGGCATTGGTTAGTCCGAACGACATAACCAAGAACTCGTAGTGTCCATATCTTGTTCTGAATGCAGTCTTCTCAATATCCTGCTCTCTCACCTTCAGCTGATGATATCCTGACCTAAGGTCGATCTTTGAGAAGTAGCTCGAACCTTGTAGCTGATCGAATAGGTCATCAATCCTCGGTAATGGATACTTGTTCTTCACCGTTGCCTTATTCAGCTCTCAGTAGTCTATGCACATCCTCATGCTTCCGTCCTTCTTCTTCACGAATAACACCGGAGCTCCCCAGGGTGATGAACTAGGTCGAATGAATCCGCTGTCCAACAACTCCTGAAGTTGTGTCATGAGCTCCTTCATCTCCGTCGGTGCTAATCGGTAAGGTGGCTTTGCATCGGTGTTGTTCCTGGTAATAAGTCTATACGAAACTCCACTTGCCTATCAGGTGGTAATCCGGGAAGATCTTCGGGAAAGACTTCTGGATAATCGCACACAACCGATATATTCTGCACCTCTTTCTTTTCTTTCTTAGCATCGATTACGAATGCCAAGTACGATGCACATCCCTTGGACAAACATTTCCTGGCTTTCATCAAGGAGATGATTCCAGAACTCACTCTGCGTTTGTCCCCGTACACCATAAATGATTCCTTTCCGGGTGGGTTTATCCTAACTATCTTCTTTCGGCATAATATCTCGGCATCGTTGGCGCTAAGCCAATCTATACCCAAAACGATGTTGAAACCGTTTAACTCTATGGGTAATAGTTCCTCCTGGAATTCGTTTCCGTTTAGGTCAATGACGATGTTCCTAATTGTGACATCCCCAAAATCACGGCCAGAAAAGACCGATTTTGTTTATGCTTTATGAAAATCAGAGTACTTCATTTTATAAAAAGGTTGCGGAATTTGTTCCCAGAAAAACACGATAAATACGTTATTAAAACATTTTCGAAGAAACGTATTTTTATTCATCTTAAAACGTTTGGGATGTCATCGTTAATACAGAAACATAAGCATAAACAGAACTTACAATTGTTTACACTAGTGATCTACATCTCTTTAAATCTCTCAGTGTAATGTCACTTCATTTCATCACCTGTGATATACATAAACTGAGTGGGTCAGGTTGGGAAACCTGGTGAGTACATAGGGTTTTCAACCCACAATAATATAATTATTATGTTTAAACAATCAAACAATCAACCCAATTACCCATCCCCATTATCTTCTTTAGTCTGAAGGATCTACCCTAAGAACCCGCTATTCCTCGTTTATTTATTCCTAAGGATCATCCTAAGGAATCGACACGAAGTCCATCATTACCAAGGCTTATAGAATATATCTGGTGAACACGTAGTCCGAAACATCTTGTAAACACTTAGTTAAAAAGTAACTAGTGAACACACTTAGTTCAAAATACCTAGTGAACACACTCAGTTCAAAGATACGTAGTGAACACACTCAGTTCAAAAATACCTAATGAGCACCTAGTTCAAAAATACCTACATGTTACGAAACTGCTATCGTTCCACTGGACCGTCTAGTATCGTCCATAGTCGTCATCTATACTCCACTAGATGACTGGATCACTGACAACACTGATGTCTCCCATCGTGTTATCACAAAACAACTATTTCATCTACCCATGTTTTTCCCAACACGTTTTGTAGATATAAAATACGTATACAGTTTAAATCATTTAAAACATGTATAAAAATCTTTTACTCAGCATAGACAGCAAGTATTCAGACAATATGTACACATAGCACGTAATTTATATTAAAATACTTCATATCTAAGTGTAAGATGAAAGAGACTATGCACTCACAACACGTAAATTATATAATAAATACTTCATATCTATGTGTAAGATGAAAGGGACCATGCACTCACCTGAGAAGGTGGTGACTCGGTACTCGGACAGCGCTTCGTTTACTTTAAAATAATTTCCTTCGACGAAACCTAGTATTATCACCAATAGATTTTAGTCTATTATTCGCCGAGACTAATTAATAGTCTAGCTATTATTACTATTATATAAGCGTTAAAAAAAATTATATAACCCATAATAATAGCCCAAGTATTTATTATATGTTCTTAATAACGTTAATATAATTAAATAAAAACTATATTAAAAATAGCGTAGGCGTAGCTCACTTACAGCGGGTTTTATAGAAAACCAGGCTTTGCTTGGAGCAGCGTTTCCGAGCCGGAAATCTCTTCTTCTCGGAGCCGTCGAGCACTCCGGGGCTTCCGCCTCGTGCCAGGGAGGTTCCCTAGACTTTTCGGGGGATTTCGGGGCTAGAGAGAGGTTTTAGAGAGAGAGTAAAGAGAAGAAAGAATGGGAAAGGTGTGAAGAAAATGAGGGGGGGAGAGGTGGTATATATAGGGTGAAAATGGCTGAAGTTGGTGCCACATGTCACCATCTAGTGGCAAGACTTGGGGAGAAAGCAATGGCCAAGATTGTGCCACATCAACCATTTTGGCACAGCACACTTCCGACTTCTAAAATTTGTAACTTTCACATACGACCTCCGTTTTTGACGTTCTTTATATCCACGCGTAGGTAAAAATAATATCTACAACTTTCATTTTGACTCCGTCGGCTAATTCTTGACCGATCTTAAATTTAACAGTACGAGGCGTTTAGACTGTTAAATGACCGCGAAGAATCTGTAACTCCTTCATACGGACTCTGTTTTTGTCTGTCTTTTTACCGTTGAGTTCCTATTAATGAGATCTTCAACTCTCATTTAGGTCGCATAAGCCAAAAACCGCTCGAACTAAAATTCAAGTTTCAGGCTGTACACTGCTAAGCCGAATCTTAGAAAAATCATAACTTCTTTATACGAAGTCAGATTTGGGCGTTCTTTTTATGGATTTTCTCGGTTTAACATATTCTATGACTTTCGTTTAGATCACTAAGGCTAAATATCGCTCTGTTGTAAATTCACTTTTTACGCTTCCCGGTGCCGTGCCGGTTCCGTCGCGAAACTTCGACGGGTCATAACTTCTTTGTTATAACTCGGATTTCGGCGTTCTTTATATGTACGGAAATCTTGTGACATATACTACAACTTGGTTCAAATTATTTATTCTAAATAATATTTTGTCAAAAAGTCATTTTCGACCCCTATTATCTCTAAATTGACTAGCCCGGATCTACGGGCGTTACAATTATCTCCCCCTTAGGATGATTACGTCCCGGAATCATCAACGAAACAGGGTAGTGTAATGACTCCATACATTATCTCTTCATCCTAGGTAATAACTGTAACTTCTATGTTGCTTCGAACGGGTATCTAACTCTTGGACTCCTTGATTGCAGGTGGTGCTTAGTCTTGCACCTGCTCGTTAGACTTTCAATCATGAACTTCATGTCACAAGCTCATTCTTTATCAGAGACACCTTCTTCTTCTTAGGATAAGTTAATTTGATTTCTACAATTGATCGAGGTGTCATATTCTAATGACCTATTATCGTACGTAACAACGCGTAGACTCAGGTCTCTTAGAGTCAAATTCCGGAATGAAATATGTCTTCCTTCATGGTCTAATGTGATATAATCACATTTTAACATGTAGAATTTCTAGCTACCAACTTTTTTTAACAACGAGCGCGATACTTCTATTGATCGCTTTGATTTCAATCGTTTGGTTTAAGTCGGACACTACATCAAACTTGGTTCTCTGAACCACGTAACCTACTCATCGTAGTCGGACTCAATGTGATATGACCACTAGGGTCGGGATAACAACAATTTTCTTAGTTATTACCGAAACAATGGTAATGGCATACTTGAATAAAACGAAATCAATTACTAGCTTCTTGGTAACCTTGTGACTTTCCCTGATCCAAGCGTGAGTCCTGTGCTTCCGGTAGTATATGCATCTACTACCTTTCACACGTACTCATACTCGTCCCAAGTATTGTCTCGTAGTTTTCCAAGTCATCATTCAAGAAAATCACATAACAGTTTAACACACCAGGTAACAAAACGAAGATTTTATTATTTCTTGAAACTATTACATAGGTGTTCAAGTTCACCCTAGACTATGCCTCTAATAGGCTACATCATATGGTTCTATCTCTTTGGCTACCTCATAGCTTGATCTTCGGGTATGAATTCCTCATCCTTGGTTCCTTGCATTGTTTTCTGCTTCGTCGAGGATCATGTGGAATGCCCTTGGCCTCGGTGGCGTTTCTGGTCTTGCTACTTTATTTTTCTTTGGGCAATTCCTTGAAATATGCCCCCCTTCTTTACAATCATAACACAACCTCTTGTTGGATGTACACTCATTGGCGTAATGCCCAGATTTTCCACACTTGAAACATGTCACCTCTTCGCCGCATTTTCCAAAGTGTTTCTTCTTGCATTTATCACACCATCTTGCTTCACCTCCTCCTCCAGGCTTCGAGAATTTTCTCTCCTGGTTGGACCTTGAAGATCCTTCAAACTTCCGCTTCTCTCCTGCCTTATCTTTTTCTAGACCCTTTTCCCTTATCTGGGCCTCTACATTCTTAGCTGCCCTAACAGCTGTTTTCAAGGTAGTTGCCATTTTGACCATTGGGCCAAAGTCAGTGGGTAATCCGTTAGCAAACCTATCAATCTTGGAGATTTCAGTAGGCACCAAGTAGGGGAATAGCTTCATCCTCTCGGTGAATGCGGTGGCATACTCATCAACACTCATCTTCCCTTTCTTTAGGTTCTGAAACTCATTGTTTAGGTCTATCAGATCTATCTCTGAGCAGTACTGCATTTTCAACTGTTCCAAGAACTCTTCCCATGACATCCTTAAGGCTTCTCCTCGTGGCATCGTATCTGCCAATAGCTTCCACCAGCTCAAAACTCCAGTTTTTAGTTGTCTTACAGCGAAGATGGTCTTCTGTTTCTCGCTACAGTCACAGCTCTCAAACACCATCTCCATCTCGGAGATCCAATCCATAATCTCAACAGGCTTTGGGCTTCCTGAGAGACTTGGTGGTTTCGCACCTAAGAAATTTTTGTACATTCGCCCATCCTTGTCATTTCTCCTCTCCGGGCCATCCCTTTGATCACCTTGAGTCCCCACTTGACTCACTTGGCGGCTGTAGTTTCCTTCCTCCGATTGCTCGGGAATCAGCTCGTGTTGCTCAGTGGGCATAGTTGGTTCGTCCCTATTCAACATCCGCCTCATTTCTTCCCTTTGTTCAGCTAGCATAACCCGAATCATGGCTTGAACTCCAGCCATGGTGACTGGCTCAGGTGCAACTTCTTCTACAACAGGTATTTGCTGAACCACTGGGGGTTGGTTCCTATTCTCATTTGCATTCACGTTTCCGCTACGGGTCCTTGCCATCTTGATCTATACACCGAATAAGGTGAATCTAGACCCTTACATAGGATTGACGTTTAAATCATCCTTATCGCTCCGAAACGTTTATATGCTAGTTCTAATATCGTATTCGTACGTTTAGAATCCTAAACACATAAGGTTTCCAGATCCGGTCGGCAACAGACCATAGATCCGATCAAACTATAGCATAACAAATCATTTAGCACATAAAAGTAATTTAGGCATCATTCCTAAATTAAGCAAGTGCTCACACCTCACAATCATCGCTTAGCATCCTAAGTTTAAGTCTAGAAATAAATCCATATTCCTAGTTCGCTTAAACTAATGCTCTGATACCAACTGTGACATCCCCAAAATCACGGCCAGAAAAGACCGATTTTGTTTATGCTTTATGAAAATCAGAGTACTTCATTTTATAAAAAGGTTGCGGAATTTGTTCCCAGAAAAACACGATAAATACGTTATTAAAACATTTTCGAAGAAACGTATTTTTATTCATCTTAAAACGTTTGGGATGTCATCGTTAATACAGAAACATAAGCATAAACAGAACTTACAATTGTTTACACTAGTGATCTACATCTCTTTAAATCTCTCAGTGTAATGTCACTTCATTTCATCACCTGTGATATACATAAACTGAGTGGGTCAGGTTGGGAAACCTGGTGAGTACATAGGGTTTTCAACCCACAATAATATAATTATTATGTTTAAACAATCAAACAATCAACCCAATTACCCATCCCCATTATCTTCTTTAGTCTGAAGGATCTACCCTAAGAACCCGCTATTCCTCGTTTATTTATTCCTAAGGATCATCCTAAGGAATCGACACGAAGTCCATCATTACCAAGGCTTATAGAATATATCTGGTGAACACGTAGTCCGAAACATCTTGTAAACACTTAGTTAAAAAGTAACTAGTGAACACACTTAGTTCAAAATACCTAGTGAACACACTCAGTTCAAAGATACGTAGTGAACACACTCAGTTCAAAAATACCTAATGAGCACCTAGTTCAAAAATACCTACATGTTACGAAACTGCTATCGTTCCACTGGACCGTCTAGTATCGTCCATAGTCGTCATCTATACTCCACTAGATGACTGGATCACTGACAACACTGATGTCTCCCATCGTGTTATCACAAAACAACTATTTCATCTACCCATGTTTTTCCCAACACGTTTTGTAGATATAAAATACGTATACAGTTTAAATCATTTAAAACATGTATAAAAATCTTTTACTCAGCATAGACAGCAAGTATTCAGACAATATGTACACATAGCACGTAATTTATATTAAAATACTTCATATCTAAGTGTAAGATGAAAGAGACTATGCACTCACAACACGTAAATTATATAATAAATACTTCATATCTATGTGTAAGATGAAAGGGACCATGCACTCACCTGAGAAGGTGGTGACTCGGTACTCGGACAGCGCTTCGTTTACTTTAAAATAATTTCCTTCGACGAAACCTAGTATTATCACCAATAGATTTTAGTCTATTATTCGCCGAGACTAATTAATAGTCTAGCTATTATTACTATTATATAAGCGTTAAAAAAAAATTATATAACCCATAATAATAGCCCAAGTATTTATTATATGTTCTTAATAACGTTAATATAATTAAATAAAAACTATATTAAAAATAGCGTAGGCGTAGCTCACTTACAGCGGGTTTTATAGAAAACCAGGCTTTGCTTGGAGCAGCGTTTCCGAGCCGGAAATCTCTTCTTCTCGGAGCCGTCGAGCACTCCGGGGCTTCCGCCTCGTGCCAGGGAGGTTCCCTAGACTTTTCGGGGGATTTCGGGGCTAGAGAGAGGTTTTAGAGAGAGAGTAAAGAGAAGAAAGAATGGGAAAGGTGTGAAGAAAATGAGGGGGGGAGAGGTGGTATATATAGGGTGAAAATGGCTGAAGTTGGTGCCACATGTCACCATCTAGTGGCAAGACTTGGGGAGAAAGCAATGGCCAAGATTGTGCCACATCAACCATTTTGGCACAGCACACTTCCGACTTCTAAAATTTGTAACTTTCACATACGACCTCCGTTTTTGACGTTCTTTATATCCACGCGTAGGTAAAAATAATATCTACAACTTTCATTTTGACTCCGTCGGCTAATTCTTGACCGATCTTAAATTTAACAGTACGAGGCGTTTAGACTGTTAAATGACCGCGAAGAATCTGTAACTCCTTCATACGGACTCTGTTTTTGTCTGTCTTTTTACCGTTGAGTTCCTATTAATGAGATCTTCAACTCTCATTTAGGTCGCATAAGCCAAAAACCGCTCGAACTAAAATTCAAGTTTCAGGCTGTACACTGCTAAGCCGAATCTTAGAAAAATCATAACTTCTTTATACGAAGTCAGATTTGGGCGTTCTTTTTATGGATTTTCTCGGTTTAACATATTCTATGACTTTCGTTTAGATCACTAAGGCTAAATATCGCTCTGTTGTAAATTCACTTTTTACGCTTCCCGGTGCCGTGCCGGTTCCGTCGCGAAACTTCGACGGGTCATAACTTCTTTGTTATAACTCGGATTTCGGCGTTCTTTATATGTACGGAAATCTTGTGACATATACTACAACTTGGTTCAAATTATTTATTCTAAATAATATTTTGTCAAAAAGTCATTTTCGACCCCTATTATCTCTAAATTGACTAGCCCGGATCTACGGGCGTTACACTAATACGATTACTAACAGGTACGAATTTGCCACTGGCAACTTCTACAATCAGGGCATTATCTAGTTTTTCTACAGGTAATGCTAATTTCGCACTAAATTTATGCGACACAAAGGAGTAGTTGGCTCCGGAATCAAACAGTATATTTGCAGGCAAACCATTTACAAGAAAGGTACCTGAAGCGACGTCTGCTGCCTCCTTCGCAGCCTCGAGCGTCATCTGAAAGGCTCTCGCCTTTGGCTTTGGTGGTATGTTGGGCCTTCCCGTATCTTTCTTCTTTGGGCAATCCTTAGCAATATGCCCTTCTTCACGACACTCGTAGCACACCTTCTTGTTGGTGGTGCACTCATTGGTATAGTGCCCTGTTTTCCCACACTTGTAGCAGGTTACTTCATCGCCACATTTTCCCGAGTGCTTCTTCTTGCACTTCTCGCACCATTTAAATTCGTTTCCTCCCCCGAATTTTTTTGAACCGAACTTGTTCTTCTTTTTTTTGGGTTTAGCAGACCCTTCAAATATCCTCTTCTCGCCAACCTCGATTTTGCTGGCAGCTCTTCCCTTAATCATGTCCTCCACAGACTTGGCAGCCCAGATAGCTGCCTCCAAAGTAGGTGCCTGACGTACTGGCACCGCGTACTCCCATGGAAGTCCTGTTGCGTACTTATCAATTTTCGTCAGCTCATCCGGAACAAGACGCAAGGCAAACCCCATCTTTTCTGTGAAGTTGTTCGTGTATTCATCGATTGACATGCTTCCCTTCTTCAGGGTTAGAAACTGGTTCTCTAACTCTAGCAGGTTTTGAGCCGAGCAGTATTTTCTTTTGAATTGCACCAGAAATTCTGCCCATGTCAGTTGCAGGGGCTTGTTGGGGCTTAAAGTCTTCCCTAAGGTATTCCACCAACGTACAGCGCCTCCTCGAAACTGACGTACTGCAAATGTGGTTTGTAGCTTTCCTCTGCAACCGCACGTCATGAAAGCTAACTCCATCTCCGAGATCCAATCCATGACCCCGATTGGATCTTCTTTTCCCGTGAAAGTCGATGGCTTGCAAGTAAGAAAATCCTTGTACTTGCATCCATTCCTCTCGACCTCGTCACCTTGGTTGTTTTGTTGAACTAGTGGTGGGTTGGCTTGACCAACGGTTCCACTGTAGTCTCCTTCCTCAGTCTGCCCTTCGTTCAACTCGGGCTGTTCGATTTGAATAGTCGCTTCCTCTCGATTTTGCTGGAGCAAACGCCTGGTTTCCTCCATTTGACGATCCAACATTGCCTGGATCATCGCTTGCACTCCGGCCATCGTTATTGGCCCGACAGCGGCTTCCACAACTGGTATTTGCTCAATCACGGGGGGTTGGTGTCCGTTCCCATTTGCGTTTATGTTTCCGCTACGGGTCCTTACCATCTTGATCTATACACCGAATAAGGTGAATTTAGATCTTTATTTAGGAGAGACGTTTTAAATCGTCCTTATCACTCCGAAACGTTTACATGCTAGTTCTAATATAGTAGTCGTACGTTTAGAATCCTAAACACATAAGGTTTCCAGATCCGGTCGGCAACAGACCATAGATCCGAACAAAATAACAGCATATCATGCATAAAGCATTTAGCACATAAAAGCATTTTAGGCACAATTCCTAAAATAAGCTAGTGCTCACACCTCACAATCAACGCTTAGCATTCTAAGTTTAAGTCTAGAAATCCTACAAATTCCTAGTTCGCTTAAACTAATGCTCTGATACCAACTGAGACATCCCCAAAATCACGGCCAGAAAAGACCGGTTTTGTTTATACTTTATTTCAAAATCAGAGTTATCTTTTAATAAAAGGTTTGCGGAATTTGTCCCAAAACAATAATATGATAAAGATTTATCAAAAGCATTTCCATAGAAATGTATTCATTAAAAGACTCGGGATGTCATGTTCGTACAGATCAAAAGTATAAACAGTACAATATAAGCCTTACTACATTATTCTGTATTTACAGGCCTAAAATCCATGAATCTCTCATCCCAAGATATCACATCTATGCTCATGCGCCACTACCTGTAATACAAGAAACTGAGTGGGTCAGGCTTGGGAGCCTGGTGAGCACATAGGGTTTTCAACCCACAATAAATAAGTTTATTAATTTCATCAATCAACAATAACCCGATTACCCATTCCCGTTATCCTCACTTTACGTCCCTAAACACCTATCATAAGGGACCTAGCCTAAGGATCATCATCGAGATGGACACTACTGCTAAGGGGATTCCTCAGCAATAAATGTCCTAATAGGCAACCATGTGGGGGATGGAGTACATCTGGTGAGCACACAGTTCAAATAAACACACAGTTCAAATAAACACCTACAAGTTGCGAGCCTGCTAGTGTTCCACTGGACTGTCTAGAATAGTCCGTGGTCGTCATCTATACTCCGCTAGATGACTGGATCATCAATAACATCTATAACGAGGCCTCTCATTATTTTATTTTGTCACACAGCAACTATTACATCTACCCATGTTTTACCCAACACATTTTGTAGATATAAAATACATATATAGTTTAAATCTTTGAAAACATGTATAAAACGTTCATCCAGCATAGATAGCAAGTATTCAGATAATATGCACACATAGCACGTAATTTATATTAAATACTTCATATCTATGTGTAAGTTGAAAGTAACTATGCACTCACCTGATTAGGTGGTGACTCAGCACTCGGACAGCGCTTTGATACTCTCAAAATGATATTCCTTCGATAAAACCTAGTATTGATACCACTAGGGTTTAGTTTAATGATAACCGCGACAAATTAATTAGTCTGAGTATTATTAAGCATTAATAATACTCGATATATCTTATAATAATAGCCCAAATAATTATTTTAAGGACCTAATAACATTCCCATAAATATTTGAAAGCTATATTAAAAATTGCGTAAGCGTAGCATACTTACAGCGAATTTTATTGAAAACCGGGACTTAATTGGAGCAGCGTTTCGAAACCGAAAAACTCCTTTTTCTCGGGACTCCGGAAGCCTCAGGGCTTCCTTAGGGTGCTAGGGGTTCACCTAGACTTTAGGGAGGGTTCAAAACCCTAGAGAGAGAAAGATTTTAGAGAGAGAATGAGAAATGGTGTGAAAAATCCGGAGACACTCGCCCCTTTTTATAGCCTGCGAGGCCTCGGATTACGCTGGGCGTAGTCCTTGGCTACGCTGGGCGTTCTTCGGATAAGGCTGCCACATCGATTCCAGCTGTCTCGCACTCGGAAGGGATTAGACAGAAGGGTACGCTGGGCGTACCGAACCCAGACGCGGGGCGTAAGGCGAAGCGAGGCGACGTGGCTTCTTCTGGACCGAGAATGGCTAAACGAACGCGACGCGTACGAGACCGAACGCTGGGCGTAGCGAGGGGCTACGCGTCACTCATCCGAGGCAACTTCAGCGATCATCATCGGACGGCTGGGAAAGCGCCACGTCAGCGACTTCGTATCAGATCTCGCAAAATCGACTACAATCTTTAAAAATTCGTAACTTTCGCATAAGAGCTCCGTTTTCGACGTTCTTTATATCCACGCGAAGGTGGGAACCTACTCTACAACTTTTGTTTAGACTTCATTGGCTAATTTTGGCTCGATTTTAAATTTTATATTATCAACGGGTCGGGATAGGATTGGTCTGTTAAATCCTCATAACTTCTTCATCCGACATCCGTTTTCACCCATCTTTTTCTCGTTACGTTACTCTTAACGAGATCTTCGATTCTCGTTTAGGTCGTGTCCGCTAAAAACCGCTCGATCAAACATTTGAATTTCGGGTAGTACACTGCTAGTCCGAAACTTCGAAAAATCGTAACTTCTTCATACGAAGTCAGATTTGGGCGTTCTTTTTATCGATGTTATTAGTTTAACATATTCTACGACTTTTGTTTATATTTCTAAGGCTAAAAGTCTTCTATCGTAAATTCACTATTTACGTCTTCCGGTGCCGTGCCGGTTTTGCCGTAAAACTTCGGCGGGTCATACCTTCTTCGTTATAGCTCGGATTTCAGCATTCTTTATATGTACGGAAACCTTGAGACATATTCTACAACTTTATGTAAAGATATTGGGATTATCTCACACTTTAATTTTGACGCTCATTTTTATTTTTTTATTAATTATACAATAATAAACACATAATTCACATAATACTCAAATATTTCATATTTAGTACTTCAAAAAGAGTTACAATAGTTGACCTAGACTATTACATTGACAAAAATGCTTAGCCCTGAAACCCGGGCGTTACACTATCTAAGGCAAAAGTGTATAAGTTCAAGAAGCCTTGATAAAAGATTATCAAAGCACTAAGTATTAGAAACATGAACTTAAGAAATTCAATAAGTATTGTTTTTCTGAAAGTTAAGATGTTTATGAATACATGTCGAAGCTAGTGGGAGCATAAGTGTTATGTTTTATAATAATCATCATGATAGTGGGAGCATAAATGTTATGATTGTATGATTATTAAGGCACGTATTGCATAGTTGGTAATATTAATTATAGAAAACAAGAGTCATACTTTGCAAAGTTGTAAGAGTTGAATGGTTGTTTTGCTATAATTAAGGGAGAGAATATTATGCTTCATTTCAAATCCAAAGGATTAGGTTGTGAAATGTTAATAAACTTAGTCAAGGGTACATAGTGTGTTCTTAAAGTTTCGATTATGACTACGGCATTCCTCTTCGCAATTCGAATTTTGAGAACATAGCAAATAAAACATTATGCGTCGTGTCCCATACGCTTCGGGTATAGGATCGATTGCAAATGCTTTAATGTTTGACCATTCTAAAATTTTCCAAATGTCTAGTGCATTTAGAGGGAAAAGGGACTAGAATCGGTTTTGACTAAAATAATTAAACAACTATCAAAGGATAATCCAAAGTTCGACGAGGATTGGTCGCTTGTGAGTATTTGGAAGTATAGTATTGGAAATTATGGAAATGTTTCCATATTGGATGGACAATATCGACATAATTACGAATAGATAAGATTCTATTAAGAATGAGTTGTCATATGGAAAATATTGAAGCGTGTCCATATTGGGAAGTAAATATTGAAAATCTATGACTAGATTAGAAACCTTTATGCAAAAGGATGTTCAAAGGAATGTACCTTGAGTGAGAGACATCATATCTAAGGAATTGTCTTGTAACAATCTACGTTAGAGGACTTTGTAATATCATTGGCAATTGTCTTTGAGACTTTGGTGCAGTGACATTACAAAAGGATCGTGGCATAAAGTGTTAGAATCTAGTATATTCTATAAGTAACAAGAATTTGATATTCTTACACTTAAGAAAATGGATTTGGAGTTGTAAAATGAGAATGATTGGAAATGTGTTCAATTTGTCTATTTCACAAAAGTAAGAACCATAGGTAAACATTGTGCATGCTAGGAGCATGGGACAAGTGTTGGAATTCAAGTAAGAAGTTGATTACCCGAAACGACAAATAATGAGTAATCGATATGGTGATAAATAAAACGTGTTTTGTTTATACTCAAAGGTTTGAGGCCATATGGGATTAGTATTATTCTTGTGTTTCACCTTGCATGTTTTGACTTCCAGAATAATTGAGTTTATTAAGAATAATCGAATTATTCAAACGGGCCACAGTCGTTCATATGTTGGAAGTAGATATGAATGAAGACTGTCGTGAATTGGTGTGTGGATTGTCTAGAAAAGTATTAGACATAAGCAAATGTTTGTTGCAACGTTCATGAGTGCTTATGAATATGATTTGAGCATTGGATTAAACCCACGCTCACTTGGATCACTATCTCGAGTGATTAGTGAGACGATAACATCTTATATTCTTGAAACCGAGATGTGTGAGTTGTATCTTGCTAATCGATTGCACATTGATAATATGTAAACGCACTAGTAACTTGGTGTTATAAAACATATTGTTGTGTGTGATTTGGTTAGTGAGTGCAAGCAAGCATTGTATCAAAGTTTATCCGTTCCTTTTATCCAAAGAAGGATAAAAGCGATATCTTTGGGCCCCTCGATGGTTTAGTGATGACAAACGTAAATGCTCGGCCGAGCTAGGGCTAATTTGATTTGTTCAGTTAGTCTGTCGTCATAAATCGGAAATCAAGATATAGTACAAAGAGAATGATTTGAAATCATATCTCATACGATATCTAGAATGGAGGAATATATGATCCCTTATCTAAGGACACGCGTATCTGATAGGATCAGAGTTGATAGCGGCTTTGGAAAGCTACGATTGCAGATCGGGATCTGAAGTCATATGCAGAATAGTTGTTAGACTTATCCAAGTGGGAGACTGTTGGATTAGTGTCTAAGTCCATAACTATTTTGGTATGTACTTGACCCGATGGTGCATGGTCCTTTTGGGTTGCCTTCACCAAAGCAACTTGATATGATGAATTATGGAGAGTAAGGATTAAATATGATTTATTAATATATTATGGGAATAATATATTAAAGGAGAAATCATATTGTTTAATTAATATTAGTCAATAATTAATTGGTAATTAGTTTTGTGACTAAAAGAGATTAATTAAACTTAAGGGACTGGAATTGTAATTATAGGATAATTGCAATTTGGGCCATGGATTGCCTTGTATTAAGGGATGGACGAATTCTAATGGGAAACCCATAAGGAAATCGTCCATGGGCTTGATAAAAGGAGTCTATGGGTTGCTTAGGGCTTAAGTATCCAAATTAGGGTTTCCTTGTTAGATAACCCTAATAGCCCAACTATATAAAGACCCCTTAAGGCTCAAAAACGTGGCTAAGCTTCTTGTAAGGGTTTACACACGTTTTTGGCAGCCTCCAACCTTTCTCCTCTTCATCCTCTTGCTTATGGTGTTTGTGAACCATTAGAGGAGTGACACTTGTGACTCTAAGCCTTCCAAAGTCAATACAAGGAGATTTGGGATTGTTATTGCTACATAACAATCAAGGTATGATCTTAAACCTAATTACATGTTAATATGATTACTTGTATGCTAGAATTAGGGTTTATAGTCTTGGATTCAAAGCATGTACAA